>NC_134688.1:336150642-336457726 GCF_050947455.1 Rhinoderma darwinii | reverse complement strand
AGGTTTCAGTTCTGGATTATGATAGCACTGGAGGACAATGTGTTCCTGGTCGCTTCACGTTTCATTCTTCTCAAATCTTTGGCAGTTCATTTGCAGGGTTTTTCTCAACACATTTCTTGCGACCCTGTTGACTATTTGCAACAAAACGTTTGAGGGTTCCGTGATCACGCCCCAATATCTTAGCCGTTTCAAGAGTGCTGCATCCCTCTGAAAGATTTTAATATTTTTTTACTTTTCAGAGTCAACTCAATCTCTTTTTGGCCCATTTTGCCAGAGGAAAACAAGCTGCCTAAAATAATTGTGCACAACTTGATATAGGGACTTGATTTCCTTAGGCCACACCCTCCCTCATTACACAAATAGACATCACCTGATATGCTTCATCCAATAAGCAGTCGAGTTTATACAGCTTGGAGTTGGAAAATATGCATAAAAATGATGATCTGGTCAAAATACTCGCCTAATAATTGTGCACACAGTGTACATACATACAGTATATATCACTCAGATTCAGTAAAGGAAGCAGGGGTGTTTATATCTTGTACATATGCCAGAAGCCCCCTTAAGCAGACTTCAGAGAGCTGTACAATAATATGCCTTGTAAGGCAGACTTGAGGAGAATTCCTAGAAGACTACAAAAAAAACAGAAGAGGAGAGTAGAAAAAAGGTAAAAAAGGTAAAAAAGCATGGCATGTTGCGTCAATTTGATTAAATATTTTCCCATTAAATTCCTTTCAGTTCTGTGCCGATCTGTCGTGCTGCGTATTTATAGTCAAACAGATGAAAGGCATGTGTATTTAAAACGTGTGTACATATCACAGGGTCCGAGACAGCACATATTATACAATGTGTGTTTTTTTGCAGCAAGCTGCTAAATTATTTATTGTGTGCTGAGCTTTAATCTTATAAACCTGCTACTGGCTCCTGCCTGCTGTATCCACAGCATTGTACAGCACACCCTGGCTTATTGAAGGAGTAATTTGATATTCCTGAAGGAAAGGGAAAAAATCACTATGCCTCCTTGTATAATAATACTAAGTATGACTGCAAGCGCTCGCTCCTACTAAAATGTATCTCTCAGGGATTCAGTGAATATTGCTGTATTCAGGAAAAGAATAAATATTCTATGTACACTGTACAAACCAACAAGAGCCAGCTGCTCCATACAATTCTCCTATATGCAATTCCTCCAGCTATTCTGGTCAATGTGTGTGCACTGTAAATATGTTGCATACGTAGGAGACCATGCATTTTGGATTATGTGTGTATTGTATACAGGTAAAATCCTGGGAAATGTGTGTGAAAGGCGCTGCTTCGTTGTTGGTCTATGAAGGGCAATCTAATATTTCCCATAAAATGTTGAAAGAGAAATCAAATGAAAATGCTGTTTTATTGCAGATGAAGGAGAAATTCATAGCAGAGGTTATTCTTCTGGTCTTCAATGTGGATCATAAGGCATTACAAGTTAACTGCAAATTGTAGATGTTCGTAAGTTTATATTCATTTAACCACTACTAGACTGACTGGCCTTTTATGCCGGCTGATTAGCGTCCCGTGCAGCGAGCGGCGATCAACGAGACATCGTTGATCGGCGCTCGTTTGCTCTTATCACACGGACCTATGGATGGGGATGAGCGGTCGCTACTCCGATCGCTCGTCCCCATACATTATTATCATGTCGGCAGGGCGTCTCCCTGTTTACACAGGGAGATGTGCTGTTGACAACGATAATATTTCACTTTTTTTTAAAACGATACGACCAGCAGATGATCGAGTGTTTGCTCGTTCATCTGCTGATTGTTCCCCTGTTTACACAGGTCAATTATCGTCAACGAGCGTTTCTAGAACGCTCGTCTGCCCGATAATCATCAAGTGTAAAACCCCCTTTAAGGAGGGAGGCAAATTTGTAAGAAAATATAAAGACACCCTTTAAATTTCACATTTCATTTTTCAGGATTGGAGGTGGTCCAAGGTCTATGTAACAACCCTTCAAGGGTGTGAACCATCGTCAGTTGAAACCATACTTTTATTTTGGCGTCAACAATGGCATGTAAAAGCAAGGGCAATCCATCTACATTCCACTCAATGCTACATATTTCAAGAACAAAGCAGTGTTACTAAATTTCTTACATCTTATAAAAAATGCAAGTCATATAAAATCATATGAAAACAAAATTAATTCTTCTCCTGTGAGAAATGCTTTATCACCTTTAACAATAGCAGACTCGGTTATTGAAGGTCCATCAGATAAGGTAATGATATTTCCCATCTAAATAAGGAACTCGCGCTCCCCAATGTATATGATCCATCATGAGTTCTGGTCAAATAATAATTAAGCCACTCAACATTAACAAAGAAATCTGTGAAATATTTGTCTTCAGACAAGGATCTCCATTAATATATCACTGCGTAATATTGTGTCTCCAATGACTTTGGTCTGTTTGTGCACCTTATTAAATTAAACCTTTTTTCGTAAAATGTGACAATGAAAAACAGGATGACTATCTGAAAGAACTTTAGAAAATACAATATTAAATAACAGCAGTTTATTACATGGGAGCTCAGTTACTCTAACCTAAAGATTTCAATATAGATAGGATTACTGATGTTATTGAGACGCCAATTAACCCAGATCAGCAATTAGATAGAGAACCAGTCCTGTTTTTGTTTAATATCTTTAGGTAAATAGAAGGTTACAGTAGGTCCTTATCTTTCTGGTCACCTGGGGGCAGCTGACGTCTCTTCTGTTATCAGTTTTGATCAGGGTAAAAGATAGTAAAGCTGAGTAACGTTTGATAACAACAGATTCACATTCTTCCTCATACATTAAAGACTTATGGTGATGGGTGGTAACAGATCTGCTCATGGTGTGCACTGCTAAGGCTTCGTTCACATCTGCGCGTCGTTCCATCAGAGCTTTCCATCGGAACGGAGCCCTGACAGACACAAACGGACACCATAGGTTTCCGTTTCCATGACCATTGATTTCAATGGTGATGGATCCGATGCAAATGGTTTCCGCTTGTATCAGTTGTGCAAGGGTTCTGTAGTTTTGACAAAATCAATAGTGCAGTCGACTACGGTATTAATTCAGTCAAAACGACCGAACAGTTACAAAACAGTGACAATCGGAAACCATTGGCATCGGATCCATGGTGATGACACCTATGGTTTCCGTTTGTGTCAGTCAGGGCTTCGTTCTGACGGAAAGCTCAGATGGACCGTAGCCCTGATGCAGATGTGAATATAGCCTTATGCTTCGTTCACATCTGCGCTAGGGCTCCGTTCCGACGCTCCGTCTGAGCTTTCCGTCGGAACGGAGCCCTGACAGACACAAACGGAAACCATAGGTTTCATCACCATGGATCCGATGCCAATGGTTTCCGGGATTTCAATGGTGACGGATCCCATGCAAATGGTTTCCGTTTGTGTCAGTTGTGCAAGGGTTCAGTTGTTTTGACTGAATCAATCGCGTAGTCGGGGACTCAAAGAAAACTAGTGAAGGGCACCCACGATGATAAACAAGTCCTAAATTTGTCCCAGAAAATACTATCGGAATGTGAACTGCGATTATTGAAACGGGATCTTTCGTTTGTACCTTTGACCTGTTTTCATGGGTGAAGGATTTGCAATTATTTGAGCGTAAGAACGAAGTGGAAAAAATTCTTCAAGTTGAATGATAGACGCAGATGTGTGGAACTGGGTTTGGGGGAGTAGGATATGCCACTTTTGAGAACAATGGGTGGTTTGTTGGATGAGGGCAATAGGATACCAGGTGAAGGTCCATTCACCAGTTTGACCCTCCCTTCGATAAAAAAAATCCTTCAATTAATGACATTAAACCTATTGATACATTCCTTAAAGTAGTCATTGACCAATTGACTCATCTACATTCTAGTGGCAAAGTCAATAACATCACACCTGAAGAAGTGGAGAGTCTGAGGCTGCTTGAGAAGAATGAATCTATTGTGATTAAGACATCCGATAAGGGTGGTAACGTGGTCATCATGGATCGCCAGGCGTATTTATCTATGTGCCTCGCGATCCTTGACGATCGTAGTTGTTATGTAATTTTGTCTAATAACCCAGTTAAGTCTTACAAAGATGAATTAAACAGGTTGTTGATGTCTGGGAGATCAGAAGGTCTCATTGACCAGAGAGAGTTCAATTTTCTATTTCCAGAGTTTCCTGTTATGGTAACATTCTATAGCTTACCCAAGGTAAAGGCTTAGTACCACTTAAAGGGCAGCCTATTGTAGCAGGCATTGATAGTATCACACAAAATGCTAGCTTATATGTTGATTGTATCCTCTGTCCATTTGTGATGACTTTTCCATCCTATGTCATAGATACAATGGATGTTGTAAACAGTTAGAGGGTGTACAGCTTGATGATTATGTACTCTTGGGTAGTTTGGACATCGAGGCCCTCTATAGCAGCATACCTACCTGAAAGGTTTAGTGATTTAGTGAAATATTTCCTCAAATCTAGAGGTACTCAGTATACAAGCCATAATGAGCTTGTCCTGAAGTTACTTTGCTTTTGGGACGGAACTCCTTCACGTTTGACAATACATTTTTCAACCAGCTCAGAGGAGTGGCAATGGGCAGTCAATGTGCCCCAACCTTTGCCAATCTCTACCTGGGCTGGTGGGAGAAAGAATTTGTCTTTCAGGAGGCTATGCAACTTTGGCACTCAAGTGTGATCCTCTGGCTTAGGTTCATTGATGATATTTTAATACTGTGGAATGGTTCACAAGCAAAATTCAATGAGTTTGTACAAATATTGAATGTCTGTGACCTTGGTTTATTTTTTACCTCAGAAATACCCATGGACAAGATTACATTCTAAGATCTGCTAATAAGCAAGTCAGTGTCAGGAAGAGTCAATACACAAATTCATAGAAAACCGACAGCCACCAATACCTTATTAAGATGGGATAGCTGCCATCCAAAACCCCTTAAGAAAGGAATTCCAAAGGGTCAATATTTGCGAGCCCATAGAAATTGTACAAGTCTGTCTGACTATCAGAATGCAGCCTCGGACTTGAAAACGAGGTTTGGTCGAAGGGGGTACCCAGATTGGGTTCTCAAAAATGCATACCAACATGCCCTATCAGTGGATAGGACTGAACTTCTTAATTCAAGGACGAGAGAGAATGAGGGGACCGACCTTAGAATCATAGGGACCTATGATTCACAACATAGACAAGTGAAAGAGGTCATTCAGACATTTTGTGGTATTTTAAAAGCTGACCCTGATATAGGGAGACTTTTGAGTGATAGGCCAGCAATAACCTACCGTAGAGGACGTAACTTAAAGGACAGACTGGTCCAGAGCCATATAAAACCAGTTACTCATTCAACATGGTTGTTTGAGCCCCCAATGGGTACATGCAGTTGTGGTGCATGTAAGGCCTGTAGATCAATCTCAATAAGTAAATCATATATGAGTACTACATCAGGTTGTTCTTACAAAAATTATGATTTCATCAATTGTAAGACCCAAAGTGTGATATACTTGATGAAATGCAGCTGTGGTATCCAATATGTGGGAAAAACCATTTGCGAGTTTCGCAGACGAATTAGGGACCACATTATTGATACTGAAAAACGAGCTGATACCCCAATTTCACGCCACATTTGGGTAGCAAGATCATGGGAATACGGATCATTTGAGATTTCAAGGCATTGAAAGGGTACGTCCTCATCCCAGAGGTGGGGACTGGGATAAAGGTATTCACCAACAGGAAGCACAATGGATATTTCTGCTACAGACTTTTAAACCTGGGGGTTTCAATGAAAACATCTCTTATACATGTTTTTTTATGAGGGAGTTGTGTTTAAATGCGGGACCAGTCTTGTTCCGTTTATAATACTTTGTCCAAAGGATGATGGCGCATTGATTTGGATTTCAATATGTTCGCCGACAGTTACTGATATATGTATGGTGGCTAGTTTTGTGTATCTGCCTATTTTTTTAATGCTTTATTCCTATATGACCTCTCACTAATGTCAGTATACTTTTCCCTTCTATATAGTACGCCTCTATATGGGTTTGCAGCCGCTTGGAGGTTCCCATGGTAACGTGATGCTAGGCGTCGTTCAATATGCTCAGTGAGGATAGATCTGGACGATCTCCTGAGAGGGCAGAGCGTCTGATGACGTAGCGCCCTCTGATTGGAGGTTTGATGTTGATGTTTCGTTATACACCTCTGAAGAAACGTCCTATACAAATTAAGGACGCAGAAACTCGTTAGGTGTTTAAATTTGGTTTAGTGTGAATGCACACTCTCGTCTTGGGTGTACAATCTCTGTCAAGTGTGAATGCTATATGCTATGCTACACTATTGCTATAGGTGCTGCGCTGTTATCTATGAGTGTGAATGCACACTACCCCTACCTGCTGGTGCTCATTTCAGTGTGAATGCACACTTTGTCCTAGGTGTTGCTTTTTCACCATTGATTGTGAATGCACACTCTGCTAGGTATCAGATCTTCATTCAGTGTGAATGCACACTTTGCTATTTAGTCCAGGTAGGGACAGGTGTTATATATTTTCAGCTAGGATTCTGTGAGAATGCTACAATAATTGAACTTTAGGTGGATTACTACTCATTATTGGTACCCTTATCTAGCTTCTACCTACCTGGTTAGCCTGGCATCTTTAGGAATACATAGCCTATTTTAAGGATTAAATATTAAAATGGTCTTTTAAGCGTTCTTTTCCAGGCGGATTTATCTACTTTCAGTTTTTCAATTTAATGCAAAAATTCTAAATTCTATTTCTTCCTAAACCGTACTGACCAGAATAAATTTTTTGCAAATTTAAAACAGTGGTGTACATAGAAGAGGGGGGCCATAGCAAAGGTCACAATGGGCCCCCAATAATGGTGGAAGGTTTTGCCACCCAGAACAGAGAAGCCTAGTTTTTGAATCCTCCTCTACCGCTTTATTGAAACCCTCATTTGTTATTCAGTTTACACCTGGTTTTGGCTGAAATTGCACGGGTTAAAAAGCCACATGTAAAATTGTGCCAAACTAGTGCCAACATTTTAGACATCTGTCTGCCCAAAAAAAAACAGGTGGTAGAAAGAGGTGTGGCCAAGCTGTAAATGTACTTTTAGACTTATTTATTAAACAGATGTTAAAAAGAGCGCAAATTAGTGGTGCAAATCTACGGCTGCTCAAGAAAACCAGTCAGACAATTCCAAACGCACCAAATTTATTAAAGGGTCGTTCTTCTTTTAAATTAAGTGCATTTCTCGACAACTACCCTTTCCTATTTCATTGGTGCAAAATATGCTATTATTGATAAATGTGGGTAAAAAGGCTTTCTGACTGATTGTGTGATAGTGCTCAATAGTCAGAAAAATGATCATAAATACAGTAAATTTCTCAGTAATCTGAATATTTTCTAATATATTAAAATTGTCCTTCCTTGACCCATTAGATGCCAGATCAGATGAATAACAGCTATGAACAATAGCAAGTACATCAAAACTGGTGGCACATGAGACCGCTCCAGAAGTTTAGTATGGTGCCTTGTTTATAGAAGAAATGTCAAGGATATTTTCTGAAGTGGAATGGATGCATCATGTTTATAATTGTGATTTATGTTCTCAATAACTTTAAGCAAACTCCTTCTTCAGATGTAGTCCATGGATGAACTCAAATGATGGCTTTTCATTCCTTATTATCCCTGTAATCCCTATTTTGGGTAAATGATTTATGTGGACATATAATTATTGGATGCCAGTCTGTCAGGCCCTTTAGAGTAATTATAACTAGCTTGTGGATTATCCAGATATTTATTTGCTCATTGGTGTTTGTGGCTTAGTGTAGTAAGCTGTTCTCGATAATTTCTATAAGCCAACGTATCTGCCTGCATCTGTGCATCACACGAGCTTCATTTGGAGATTTTCTTTAGCCATCTGATCTGATTCTGTTTATATATAGAAGGTAAGTGCACAATGAATTGCTACATAACATATAGATGATAGGTTACCTAAACGTAGGATTGACGTTTTGCTTTATTTTTGATCCCATCACACTAACTGAAGAATGGACTATTTCCCCCTTATTTTATATTACACTACATTTTACTTATTGATCAGTGTTTCTAATTACATTAAAGGGGTTTTCCAAGATGTAATTTTTTTTTCCCTTTGCCGCTTTACCTCGTCATTTTCCCTAGTGAGAAAGCTTCTTTGTTGACCTAAATGAGTTTATTTACTTCTGGTTGTTTCTTCGCTCTTCCGGACCGGCCGCTCCCAGGATGCACCACTTCTCTCCCACCAGGCAATGCGCCGGGAGCAGGGACTGGCGGGGCTGCTTAGGCGCAATGTGGTATCATTGGACAGCACATGCGTGGTTCAAAGACAGATTATTTGAACCGTGCATGCGCAAGTTTGCTGCCGCATCATACTGACACGCCGTTCACAGAGCAGACAGGAAGAGGAGTTCGTCCGGAGGTTAAAAAGAATTAAGAACGGTCGGGACGTCATCGGAAGTCCTGAATTCTGATGGGTGCAGCGTCACGTGACACTACTTGCAATCAGAATAAATCAAGATCTATCAAGAGGTAAGTATATTAGAATGTTAGTTTAATATCTAAATAAAATGTGTTAGGAAAAAGTTTTTTAAAAGTGGAAAACCCCTTTAAATGGACAGCTTACAGTAAGAGTATAACCCAATTATATTCTATATCATTTATATATTACATTAACTTTATAATACTTATGTTTAATCTTTCTAACAATTGTGGAAGTGAAAACTGGAAGTTGTATGAACAAAAGTTTCTGTGATGTGAAAGCATGAGTTAAAATGATAATTGACCTTATTTGCATAAGCTATCACTGTCTGGTGCATTTTTTTCCCCTATAAAATAAAGATGATTCCTTTGTCTACTTGACTGATCACATTAGTAGAAGTTACCAAAACTTACAGTAAAATGTCTTCAAGTGAACCTTCATGTTGGGCGAGTTAAAGCAGTTAGCAATGTACAGGTCTTTTTCATCTGCCATCTTCCTTTTCGTCATAGGAGTAGGAGGTCATAGAGGGAAGATCCTGGTACTGGTGTGTCCCATCAGTAAACACTAACTGAAGGCTTCAACAACCAACAGGAACTAATCGGTTACTACTGAAGAAGAGAGGAATCATTGGCTGATTGCTCCATTCTCTATGACCTTAACAGGCTTAGGTCTCATGCAAACGACCATAGTTTTCATCTGTAATTAGGGATGAAATTGCGGACCCATTCATTTCTACAGAAAACTGACACCTTTTCTAATGTTTGCGGATGTGTGTCCAGGCCGCAGAAATAATCCGCAAAATATAGAACATGTCCTATAATTGTGGCATGGACTCGCCCATAGAAATCTTTGGGCGCTTCTGCAATTACGAACATACTGCGGATCTGTATTTGCGGACAGTAGTATGTAAGGTAATAGGGCTTTGCTGGGAATGGTAGTGCTTGTCGCAAGCACTGAACTACAATTATTGTGTCATACTCAATTCAATGAATGGCCGCACTGAATTTGCACAGATTTGTCACCTTTGTACTACAGAAAAGCTAATGATGTGAATACCATTCACACTTTCACCAATCCACAAGCAGCAGTCCCCAAAGTATGAATGGACTGTATTTATCCTTTTCCAATATTGTGGGAGCTCTAGGGGAACCAGCAGGAAAGACAAAATTGTTAGCAGAGAAGATAACATGGCTGTCACCACTAACTGAAGCAAAGGTTCAGCTTATATTAATGTTAAACATCAGAAACATAGTCAAAGATTACAAAAAATGCAGGAAATGGTTTTCATTATGTCGGCATCATATTTGAAGAGATAAAAGAAAAATATTATTTATTGGCAGGCAAAGCTTGATGAAAGTGACATGAGTATATCTGCGGCTGGAGGACATGGGCTTGTACTGGAAGGACTGCAGCAATAATAGGACAGCGTCCTGCTGATAACATAATGGGAAGTGACTCCTAATTGAGGGGAAACGAGGACTGTAGCACAGCCAGAGTCCACAGCTTAACAGAGTTGACCCATTAACACAGGCGTCTGGCAAGCTAAGGTTATTTCCCACAAACCCGTGTTCCATCAATATTTCTGCCCTGCCTGGTCACATATTACTGACAAAGACAAGAAAGCAGACCATAGTTATATGTTTGGGACTGAGTGGGTATGTGCCAACTGAGCGGTTTGAGGGCTAGTTCGTGTTCTTGTAGCCTCAGTAGTTTTGTGTGAAGGTTAAAAGGAGTACTAAATAAAACTGCAAGCCGCCTTAAGTAAGGCATCTATTTATATAGCTCGCAAATAGGTATAAAACAATAGAACAAGCACAGGTTTCAGAAGACGATGGCAGATAATGCCGTGATCCTGCAAGTTACTGCTTTTCTATGCCTATTCAGCATACTGTACCAGTGAAAATGAATGAATTAGGGTTTCCATAACAGAGTTGTATTAGAAGATAAAGGCCATCTCCCAGGAGTCAGTTATTCGCTGTATGTGTAGCATTAGAACCTCTGAGGTATACCATTTACTAAAAATACAGCTCTATTTTACTATAAGGCAGTCCAGAAAGTGTCATGTTTCCTTTTTATCTCAATATCAATAAAAGCATATATTAAAATTAATTATATTTTCAATACTATTTGTGTACAGTTAATGCGGAAAAAAAAATCTAAATTTTAGTAGCGGATGTTGGCTTTCATTTTTTACTTCCAAAAATATTAGCAACAGAGTGAAATGTTACTATGGAATACGTGTATAGCCCCCGGTACTGGGTAATTTATTCCTATGTTGCTCTGCTTTCCATCTGGCAATATACACATAATTCCCATGGTAAGTCAGTACATCACTGTTTTGTGTACACAGATGTTATTAGCTCATTCCAAGTCCTTTGGTATATACAGTCAATATGGTAAAGAAACCATGAAAATATGTAAAGTAGCGGTGCCCACTGAGCGCAGACTATCCGCATCATCTGATTGACATTAATTGAAATTTAGTCAGTCTCAAATGATCTCATGCCCCATTTGACCCAATAATGCTGCAGGGGAGCAATGTATATTTTGACAACGTAACAAATACCTTCTATATTGAATGTGCTTAAAAAAAAGTTCATCTCTGATAGAGACGGTATGATTGGAACACAAAGTTATAAAATCCGGCCCCTCGTAGTGATGTGCGCTGAGCATATCATTCGGCCCATGTACATCCTTATAATATAGCTTCATCAAAAAACTGACAGTGGTAAATGTGCCTCTATATTTTCTACCACATTGGGCACTGCTTTGTAATTAAAATAATCCCCACTGGGCTTGAGGTATATTGCGTTCTACACGACATCGTTTTTCATAAATGACCCCTTAAATGTTATGCAGAATGCAAAAATGACATCTAAGCAACTCAATCATCAATCCAATAATTCATTACATTAGTCATTTTCCGTTATGGAATTGTAGGTTCTTATTTTCAGTTTGCTCTTGCTTAAAATCAATTCTTAATGTCAACATTTATTAGTGATGCCGTCGTGGTTGATTTGATAAAAAAAGAAAAAAAACAGACTTAGAAATAGAAAAACACAAAATTTTATAAACACCAACCATGTTCCTATTTATAATGAAAATGTGAATACCCTTCTGTCTACCAGTTCTCCCACTGGGATATATGATATTATTGCCAATTATTCATTTTTAAATACATTTAAGTACATACACTATATGGCCAAAAGTATGTGGACAACCCTTCTAATTATTGATCTCAAGAGTTTCAGCCACACTCCTTAAAACATTTGAATAAAACCAATAACACAGCCGTGCACTGTCATAGGATGCAACCTTTTCCACGAGTTAGTCCAGTCATGGTCAACTGTGAGTGCTATTATTGGTAAGTAGAAGCATTTCGGAGTAATTACAGCTCAGCCACGAAGCGGTAGACCAAGCAAACACAGAGTGGGCCACCAAGCGCTGAAGCAATGGCGCATAAAATCCGCCTATCCTCTGTTGCATCATTCACCATACAGTTCCACACTGCCTCTACAAGTGACATCAGCACAAAGAATGTGCGTTGGAAGTTTCAATAATTTGTTTCCATAGTCGAGCAGCAGCCCACAAGCCTAAGATCACCATGCCAAGCGTTGCCTGGAGTGGTGTAAATAAGGCCACCACTGGCCTCTCAGATAGTGGAAACGTGATCTCTAGAGCGATGAATCACGTTTTACCATCTGACAAATCCGGATTTGGTGAATGCCAGGAAAAAGCTACCTACCAGAATGCATAGTGCCTACTGTAAAATTTAGTGGAGGAGGTATACGGGGCTGCCTTAGTTTCTCACGCTCAGCAGAGTTATCACCAGTTGCTACAAAGTGATTTATGCAGTGAGCGTCTGTATCATAAAACAATATAAATCTAACGATGGTAACATAGTATTTCATGGAATACAAGTAAAAATCCTACCAGATGGTTGCCACTTAGTAACAGGAAAGTATGAGTGAAAGTTCTCATTCCATTTTTAGCTGATTTGGAAGACTGCAGTCAGTTAAATAACCAGTTAGTCTCTTCACATACTGTGTATAGTGCTTGTGTATGGCCACTACAGCAAAGTAAAATAATGATAGGAATCATGACATCACTATTTTTTTTACTGCTTTATTAAATGTAGCTTATTAAACACCGCCATACTTTAGCTGGAGCTCTGTGCTACTGTTATAAAATGCCCTTTTAATTGACCTATTTTATAAGTTTATGAAATGCCATAAATGTCCGATAGATGCAGGTCCCACCTCTGGGACCCACACCTTTCTCTAAAACAAGGCACACTGACCCTTGTGCTACCTTGTCCCACACTCGATGTTCTGAGGCCGCTGTCTAACACGGTAGTCGGGAGTACGAAAACAGCCGAGCTCGCTGGGATACACTGTTTCTGTAACTCCCATAGAGGTAAATGGAAGTTATGGAAACAGCGTCACACTGCGAGTTCCGTAGAGAGGGTCCGCATCTAATGGACATTTATGGTATTTCCAGTGGATATGCCATACATGTCCAAGATGGGAAAACCCCTTTAAGTCTGGAGCACAAATATTTGTCTCAAAAAAGCTCTGCTGGGTGAATGGGAGACATATGGTGCATTACAGGGTCAACATAATTATACAATTTTGCTCCCATAGGGATTTTAGGCTGTGCTCAAATCTGCGTATGAAGATCCATCAGGAGCCTCTGTTGCAGATCCGGTAGATAATGCCAGACAAAATAGCGAAGCATGCTGCACTATTTTGTCTGGTAAATTGACAGACACCAGGATGGAAACCCAACAGACCAATTATAGTCAGTGAGGTCCGTCGGGCGCCATTGTTGCCTATCATGCAATGGATCCTTCAGTGTCGTTATTTTCGTTGTTCTCCTCCTATAGGAAATATAGAACGCAGATGTGATGCTAAAAACTACCTCTAGTATCCTAACTTTCTTTAAAAATAAATATCTGTCTGAATTAATATTTAGAGTATGACAGCAATATACAGACTAATGATCCCTGACAAGTACAGTGAACATTATT
This sequence comes from Rhinoderma darwinii, assembly GCF_050947455.1. NCBI lineage: Eukaryota > Metazoa > Chordata > Amphibia > Anura > Rhinodermatidae > Rhinoderma > Rhinoderma darwinii. The sequence continues at coordinate 336,444,164 of NC_134688.1, read as the reverse complement.
GAAATTTCATGGCATTCCAATGGAAAAATTATAATTTCAAGTATTTTTCTAAATAATCCTTTACGGTCAGGCACAAAGAAGTTAGTAATTATTCCATTTTTTCCAGGATGAAACCATGGAGCTCTCAATGTTCCATACGTTAAGACAGCACAACTTTACTACTCAAAATCATATTTCTTTATGCCAACACTATTTCATTTTTATTGCAAGATGCGCTATTCCTATAAAAATCACATCTGGAATCAATTATTTAGAAATTTTTCTTAAATAATTATATTTCTTTTCCTGTCATCCCTCCAAATGTATTTCACATTCACTTTATCACTTGAGATACAATGAACTACATACTGCTTCTTCTTAGTAACAACAGTAGCTATGTTTTTACATAAATAATGATAGAATGGTATAATAAATATATTCTGCACAATGACAAGGTTATTTCTTCATGTAACTCATACTGTGATCCCCTAAAATTTCATCTTTGTATCCAAATCCTAATCTGTGTATCCGAATCACAAATCATTATGGGTTCCACTCTTTTACAACACATCATTTAGCCACTTCCTCTATAAACTGACAGCTAAATGGCCTGTCAGGAGACCTTCCATTCACTTCTGTACAACAATCAAAATGACTGGTCAAGGCCATCCCTGAAGCTCTGGCTTTTAGACTCCTTCAGAGATAGATGTACTTCTAAGGCTTTGTTCACATCTGCACCAGGATCCCGTTCCGACGTTCCGTCTGAGCTTTCCGTCGGAACGGAACCCTGACTGACACAAACGGAAATTAAAGTTTTCTGTTTCCATTACCATTTCAATGGTCACGGATCCGGAGCCAATGGTTTCCGTTTGTCTCCGTTGTGCAAGGGTTCCGTCGTTTTGACCGAATTAATACCGTAGTTGACTACGCTATTGATTCTGTCAAAATGACAGAACCCTTGCAAAGCTGAAACAAACAGAAACCATTGCGACCTGCTCCATCCCCATTTTAATCAATGGTGATGGGAACGGGTCCCTGGAGTAGATTTAAATGAAGCCTTAGAACCATTCGCTGCTAAATAGAATTTTTGAAAAGATAGCTCATATATTGTAATATAATATTAACTATAACAAAAAAAATTGACAAATGTCTTTAAGACGTCATGTGCCATATACTGTAGTCATCACAATCACTAACTTATATTCTACTTGTCGCTGTTCAGATCACATTTGTGATTTATGCTTAGCATGTACGCCGGGAATAGCTCCTGGTGTACACGCTAAGCATATCCATAGTGTTCCATTAGCCCGACGGAGGCCAAAAGAGTCTCTTTTGGCCTCCGCCGGGCTGGTATAAATCGGTATAGCGCATTTTTACAATGGGACCCTATGGGCCACATATCCCACTATATGTCTGAGACACGCCCTCACCTACTTCTTCACTGCCCTCTAATAGACCAGCGCTGATGACGTCAGCTCTGGTCCATCGCTACTGACACTTCAGAGGGCAGTGAAGGAGGAGGGGGCGTGTCTCAGACATGAAGACTACGTTCCCTGTGCAAGTCTAAAACAGCAGCGGCCATGTTGGATGGAAGACAATGGGGGGCGTTAACGGAGAAACGGAGAGAGAAGTACCAACGGAATGGACACCACTGCCAGTTTATTTTTTGGTAGGAATGGAGGGTCGATTTAAAATACTTATTTAACAAATGTTATATAAAAAATAGAAAAACAGCCCAATAACAAGCAAGTATGGTGTCGTTTTGAAATACATACATATGATTTGCATAAAGCTCAAATCCTGTCCCATGAATTGAATCACTACCTAGAAATGCTTTTTTTTATTCTAGGACCAATGCGGCTGATGCATCTTTGAACTAGCTTTATCAAAGAAGAATCCGGTTCAAAGCACTGGGATATTTCCCTTTGATATACAGATTTTTCTTTGCAAGCTGTTTTAATCCTATGTTTAAATCTATGAGTTTTGGGCACAGTGTCGATCAGTATGTCGCAGCCTTAGGCCATAGCAAAGACAGTTGCTGAGTTAACCAAATAGTTACATGTCAGGAAGGGTTTGGGGTGACAGTACTGTCAGGCAATAAGATGACTAAACTGGGCAGATAGCAGTTCTGTACTTTGTTCAGCTCAGTTTGCCTGAAGTGTGAAGTGGAGTCTGGCAGCTCAGTGACTCTGGAATACGCTCAGCATTCCTCACTGAAAAGTTACTCTCCTACCCGGATGCAGCCACATCCGAACACAGGAGAGGGCCAGAACCGGCTTCCTCTTCTTGTGTCACCCAGAGAAGGCTTTGGTGTTTGCTTCGAGGCTGAGCTGGGACAATCTCATGATGACTAAACATCTACTTCCCCTTCACTTGTTTTCCCAGGCCGGGTGCTGCTTGCAGTACGATGGAAAGGACAGAACAGATTTGTCAGAAAAGTCCGACACTTGGCGAACAGACACATATTTAGATATGCAGTCCTGATGACAATTTACTTAGGACATGTCCCTACTAGTTTGACTGCTGTATAAAAGGACCTGCTTCTTACACATAATAATCATTTTAATTGCTTCTTTTTTTTTCAGGGAAATTGTAGTTTCTATAGAAATATAAATATCATGTTAGGACACATCCATGTTATGCATGTAAAGCCATTCTGCATTCCTACAAATTAGCCATAGACTGCGTAAATGGCTTTCCATAGCATACACAGCCCATAGTATTCACATAGCTAGAGAAGCCATGAGTTTTTTTTTTTTTTTCAATAAGTCTGTGTGGCATTGCTGAAGACCAATTTGTCTATGCCCAAAGAGGTATTTTATTACTGTGCACTTACAGTATAACAGAGTCATCCCATCAGACCTGCTTTTTACAACTCTTATTTATCATAAGGGGAAGCTGTGGGTGGCAGCTACATGGTCACACCAAATCCTCCAGAGTGGGCGCTGCTATGTTTATCGGCTCTCTGTTATGGTCAATAGAGGGTGGTCTCAAGTGGGGGACCACCCTTTATGATGTTCATATACTCTAATAGGGCATTTGGGAAGGTTGAAAAAGGGTTGTTCTAATGGGGCAATCCCTCTAAAGAGTGATCAGTCTCTGCAGAACGTCTTTATTTATGAAGTATGTCCCAGAGTAACTGTAGAGTCTCCGCTCCCAGTGTCGAAGCAGCCCTGGTCAGGAGGTACAGAGATGTTGATCATCTTTATTTTAATCTTGCAATGTGTAGTGTAGGTCAATCTCTTCTGTTCGAGTCAGCTGTTTGGAAATGTTAGAAATATCTATAAAATCTATTATTTAGATGATAAAGACAAACTGAAGGCATTGTGGAAGCAACCTGATGAAGTATTATTATTGTTCTTGCCCCTTACATGGCAATTTCTTAGAAACTAGAGTACATTATATATATATATATATATATATATATATATATATATATATATATATGTATATATATATATATATATATATATATATATATATATATACACATCACCATTCACTATTACCTTTTGCAAACTGGTCCTGCCCACACTACCTCAGATTGTCAAACACACTTTGCCGCTAGACCAAATTTATTTCAGGTAGAGCAGGTACACATTCAGGTACCCTTTATTTCCTTGCAGTAGGTTGGCAGCTATAGATCATAAAATGCTCCTTCTACTGAGATTCAATTCCCTACAAAGGGAAAAGAAGACTGAAAAAAGCAATGGATTTACTTCACATCAAAGCCAGGCATTTAAAAGGCCTCTGCTGTACAGCTAGCATCGGGGATTAAAAACCGTGCCGGAAAGAATGTTCTTTCTATAATCCTACATAATTAATGTGGAGCATTTTCACTTTGTGTTAAATACCTAACATGCGGCAACAAGCTGTTGGCTCTAACCTGCTTTAAATGCAGCCTCACCCTATGCACGCTTATGATGCAGTATTTCAATGGCCTAGGACAGTCAATGAGGCAAGGGAGCACAAAGGACGGTGGCTGAGAAAGGACAAACCTGTAGACTCAATTCTTAACCTTTTCGACTACTTGGACTGATGATAGGACTATGTTACCTGTGCAATAAGCGGTCTCTGGACTTCACCAAATCCAGCCCCCAACACCTCACCTATTAGCTCACATTCTTAGGACAGAAGTAATCATTATTTAGAAAAGGTTGAATTTTGATCCCAATTTTGCAGAATTAAGTTTCATTTTTAGTTTAAAGTAAGTTGACGTCTGCAAACAGACACCATAGGAGTAATTGAAAGTGTACTTGAGTTTTCATGAAAAAGTAAAAAATGATCATGCTTTTTTCACCTCCTATTCCCTCTGTTTCAGTTGCCCTTCTATTTTCTGTTCTCTCCATAGTAGGGGGCATTTCACTGATATGCAAATCTGCCAGGAGGGCATGGGGTGGACTTCCTGCCCACACTTACAAGCATGCCTTGGGGCTCCATTAGGAGTCCACACGATAATCAACCAATAGACTAGCTCTCATTATACATAACTAAATATATATATTTTTTATATATATATATATATATATATATATATATATATACATATATATATATATATACACACACATACATATATATCACACACACACACACACACACACACACACACACACACACACACACACACTAAGCTCTTTATATAAACAGTCAGTTCATGGCTCCTGGGACACACATAAGTTCTCTTTTTAGTACTGCTCTCTCATGTAATTCTTGCAGTAGCTGCTTGTTTGTATCTCTGTCTGCTGTTTTATAGCTATTTTCCGTTTCAGCAAGCCAGAGTTCTTGCTTCCTACTCTATTTCATACATACTTTCCTCTTTCTCTCCAGCGTATGGTTCTTATAATTTGATTTACCACTATTGCTCGATTGTCTGCGATGTCTCTCCATTTCTCTGACTCCATGTGTACTTTGCCCTATGCTGTCTAATGTTTGTTGCAATAATCTCCCAATAATTACTAAAAAGCTGGTTGTAAGCGCTTACCTGAGAGAGCAGTACTAAGAAGAGAACTTACATGTGTCCCAGGAGTGATGAACTGGCTGTTTGCAGTGTAAGGCAGCCTATGAGTACACAGCAGCTTTAGAAGAGACACAGCCACACTTCCTGTAGTCCGTCTCCTCTTCCCCGTAACTAGGGACGGATTGTGAGTGACAACAGGGGGACTACTATTAGATTACCAGAAGTTGTTTGAAAAGTTAGTGTCCAAATAATATGGTGCTTTTATCAAATATGTCACTTGCTGCAACCAATTGGAAATTGGCCCTGAGTGAAGTGCCAGTGGAAAAACCTGTTAGTCACTGGTTGATAGGTAATAGTGCATAAGAAACCATCCAAATCTAAAAGTAACTGTTTTACACCCACAAGAATTGCCGAATATAAGCTATCAGCGGCCCCCTCTGTGGCTGCAGCTCCATAGACTGTACAGTATACATGCTGCTGAAGCTAAACCTCTATTAAGGCTAAGTTCACACGGAGTATTTTGGGGGAGGAATATCTGCCTCAAAGCTCCAAACGGAATTTTGAGGCAGATATTCCTCCCCCAAAATACTCCGTGTGAATAGCAATTATCGCGCCGTTTTTCGCCCGCGGCCATTGAGCGCCGCGGGCATAAAACACGCTTTCTCCTGCCTCCCATTGAAGTCAATGGGAGGTCGGACGCGGAAGCGCCCGAAGATAGGGCATGTCGCTTCTTTTTCCCGCGAGGCAGTTTTACTGCTCGCGGGAAAAAGACGCCGACGCCTCCCATTGAAATCAATGGGAGGCGTTCTCGGGCCGTTTCTGCCGAGTTTTGCGACGCGGTTTCCGCGTCAAAAAACTCGGCAAAAGACCCCGTGTGAACATAGCCTAATACTGACGAATACAGGGTAACATCTCGGAATCTGAATTCCATACAGACAAACAGACAGTTTTCAAGGAACTGTTTCTTTAGTAAGAATATATTAGGGAAATCTCGTTTATGTGCTTTCTTAATATAGAAGTGAAGGTTCACCTGAGGTGGAATATGGAAAGAATGCCATTTATCATTTTATGACTACATGTCATTCAGAGGTGATATATTACTCAGAAGATAGCAGTCACTTGGGAAACTAAGGACAGTATATAGAAAAAATGTTGTAGGATTTTAAAACCTAAAGTGTAGCAGATTCTTAAAGATCTAGTTTATAAGGATTTTTTTTATTATTAAAACAAGCATGAAAAGGAGTCTTATTTTAAAATGAGCCTAGGGCTCTGTCCAGGGGCGTAACTAGGAAAGACTGGGCCCCATAGCAAACTTTTGACTGGGGCCCCCCCTCCCCTGGGTGTCACACAACCCCCCCTTGTAGATAGTGCCTTTTTTACAGCCCCCCCGTAGATAACGCCATACAGCCCCCCCCTGTAGATAACGCCATACAGCCCCCCTTGTAGATAACTCCATACAGAGTCCCCCCTGTAGGTAACGCCATACAGAGTCCCCCCCATAGGTAACGCCATACAGAGTCCCCCCCCTGTAGGTAACGCCATACAGAGTCCCCCCCTGTAGGTAACGCAATACAGAGTCCCCCCCCTGTAGGTAATGCAATACAGAGTCCCCCCCCCCTGTAGGTAACGCCATACAGAGTCCCCCCCTGTAGGTAACGCCATACAGAGTCCCCCCCTGTAGGTAACGCCATACAGAGTCCCCCCCCTGTAGGTAACGCCATGCAGGGTCCCCCCCCCTGTAGGTAACGCCATGCAGAGTCCCCCCCCTGTAGGTAACGCCATGCAGAGTCCCCCCCTGTATGTAACACGATGCAGAGTCCCCCCCTGTAGGTAACGCGATGCAGAGTCCCCCCCTGTAGGTAACGTGATGCAGAGTCCCCCCCCTGTAGGTAACGCCATGCAGAGTCCCCCCCCCTGTAGTTAACACCATGCAGAGTTCCCCCCCCCTGTAGGTAACGGCATGCAGAGTCCCCCCCTGTAGGTAACGGCATGCAGAATCCCCCCCTGTAGGTAACGCCTTGCAGAATCCCCCCCCCCTGTAGGTAACGCCATGCATCCCCTATCCACAGGATAGGGGATACATGTGTGATCGCTGGAGGCGATAAGGAGAACGGGGGACTTTCAGTCCCCCAAGTTCTCCATGACTAACCTCTGACTTCCGGCGTCTGCGCAGCTCAATAAAAATGAAAGGAGCGCTGGTCACGCATGCGCACAAGCGCGACCGGCGCTCCATTCATTTCTACAGAGCTGCCGACACAGACCCCGGTAGTCCGAGGTTTGTGATGGAGAACTTCAGGGGACTTTCAGTCCCTCGTTCTCCCTATCAATGCCAGCGATCACACATGTATCCCCTGTCCTGTGGATAGGGGATACATGTCTTTTGTTTAATGGCAGAGCGGGGAGATACCTCCCTGCTCTGCCGTAGTGTTCAGTGGCGTCCCGCTGTAGCAGCCATAGCGGCAGCTAGCGGAGCCTCCGGCCATGGTGGGGGCCCGTGCCGGCGGGCGACACGGGCCCCCTCATGCCGCGGGCCCCGTAGCAGCCGCGGTAGTTATGCCACTGGCTCTGTCCACATCAGCATCATGGCTTCTGTTTTTAAAGCAGCCATCACAGCTATGACAGATCCTGACAGACCCTACTAGCTTATAATGGGGTCCGCCAGGGTCACAATATTGCTGATAACAAGAGTGGTGCTGCAGAGTGCCCCTTTACTGTCATCAAAACTATTGATTCCCGATGGAAATATAAAGAAACATGATTGTTGTCACCTGCCGAGTTACGGGATCACACTAACAAAATTAAGTATGACATGGCTCAAGGCTTCAACTGTAAAACCTCCTTGAGATGAATTTGTTAACTGTCAGATCCAGATAGACATGGATACTGTTAAATGGGTAAGATCCCAGCAAGATCCAAAACTACACACGAGAGACAAGTTCCCATGCCTTAATGAGCTCTGTCAAATATACTTAATACATACATTTACCATATTTTACAGGGGGAAGATCTTGTGTGATAACAGATGTATTACTCTTTAAAAAAAAAACTTGTACACCTCTTCAGATATCTTAGTAAACAGCCAGGTCCTTTTCAATGAGAAGAGAAGACAATCCGACTGCAGACAGGCGACGATCTGTTTGGCAATTATTGTCCGATGCGCCATAGCCCTCGGCATCAGTCCCTTCTGTGATGGCAACAGAAAGGAATGATGCCTTTCATGATTCATCAAAGTAATAGCTACAAAAAATGCTGTTACGTAGCCCCGGGGGCTCTCTGTAGTGTCGAGCGGCAAGTGGTTGACCTCTTAGTGTTCAGACGTATCTGTCTGCTAAGCCTTTACTTTGGACATGCAGGAGCTGAACCCTAATGAGTCAATCCAATGAGCTAGCAGCCATGTTGAATTTTCAGAGGTTAACTCCTTAGTCACTCGACTAGATGAGGAAATTATTATGTGTAAACTAATATAATCAAAAACATACTATAAAATCAAACCAATATTGAATTTATAATAAATATGATCGGAAAAAAGTAATTGTACCATAGTCTTCATATTGTCAGAAAGAAGCATTAAAGGACAAATGTTTATCTCCACCCCTATCAAAAAACAATCCAAATAATCAGATTATGTTTGTAAATTACCAGTATTGAAAGTTAATATATCTAAATTATAAAGAGGAAGGTGTGTTTATTCACCCCACCAGCGACGTTTCAATCCGACTTACTGGGATCTTTCTCAAGCCTTGAGAAAGATCCCAGTAAGTCGTATAGAAATCGGATCGAAACGTCGCTGGTGGGGTGAATAAACACACTTTATTCATTATTTTGGAGTGCTGCCTCAAATCTTTTTTTGTATATTTAAGGGCTCCTAGCCTGAGCCTTGGAGGATATGCATCCATTACTGAAGCGGTGCTGCTTTCATTTTTTCTTAAATTATAAAGACTATAAATACCTTGCCTAAATTTAGCCCCCAACTAATAACCTGCCTAACAACCATAGTCTGTTTGTCCAGTGTTTAGCGGGATACACTATACATTCAAGGCTTCGTTCACATCTGAGCAGTTATTCCGTTCCTCTGTTTTGTTAAAGGAACAAAATAGCGAAAAAACTCAAGACCTGGAGCCCTTGCATCACGGATACTAATAGTGCCTGACGGAACCCATTGACTTTAATGGGTTTCGTCAGGTTTCCGTTAGGGTGTCCGTAGTTTTTTCATCCCTCATTTTTCACCAGATCTGCGACAGGGGCCCCTAACAGAGCCAGCAATGAAATTGTGAACTGAGCCTTATTATGACAATCATAGAGGGAAATTCACTGGAAATTCACTGAATAGCCCAAGACTTGAAATAAAAAGAATTATACTTACAGTGCGAGGATAACTTTCATATTCTACCTTACTTTGCCATGAAAACATTTTTACAGACCTAGTTTAAATCTTAGTGAAATGTTGTGCGGCTCTGCCAGGCGTTGTAGTAAAGAAAAAGATTGAACGTCAACGTCTTCACTTGCTCCTTAGACTTATTTTAGATTGTGACCTTCATGTTTGGCTTTCTAATAATCTTCCCATAAACTACATCACTCCCGTTCAATGTGTTAAACTTCATCATTCCGCATGTTATTCGCCTAGATTTCTCACCACTTAGCATTTATCCCTCACTTCTTCCAACTAGGACACTCTCTTCTATTTAGTATTTGACTTCCTTCCCTTTCCATTTTTTAAAACTCAAAATGAAATACACCTTCTAAAATGGGCCTGGTATTAAATTATAGATGCCTTTTCTATTGACTCCAGATGCGCTTGACTTGCACTTAAAATAAATACGGTTTTGCTCCTAGCATGTCTGTAAGCCTCCCATTATACCAATTAGACTTCAAGCTCTTCTGGTCAGTGGCTCGAGCAGCCTTGTGTTATCATTTATCTGATGTTCTTATTCCTATATCTCTACAGGAAAGTTTGCTTTTTTCTAAAGCTCCGCATGCCGATTCTGTTTGAGTACTCACATACATACATAAATACATACATACATACATACATCTTAGCAGAACATTATTCTACAGATATGCCACATGGTTCGTTTTCCTTAACTTATTAATAGTTTTGCACATGAAATACTATACATCAATTCCCTTATTATTAAGTACACAGTGTTTTACAGAAGCTCCAATGTTCTTAAATAGTTTTTTATTTATTTTAGAAACTTTTTTTAGAACATGCTATGTCTGCTGCCAATAGAATGCAAGCAAGGGCATTTGTGTACCCACAAATTGTTTGACTTTCATCTGTCATCTACTTACGGATAATTTATATACCAGAACACACATACAATATAAAATAATTGTATAAAACTTATTCAAATGCATGCTAGCATAAAAAAGGTATAGGTTTGTGTTTTGTACATCCTCTGTCTTTTAAAGGGGTTGTTTGTGATCAAAGGGGTTCCTCCTTTTTCTGGAAGCAGCACCACTCTTGTATATGGGCTGTGTCTGGTATTGCAGTTCATTCTCAGTCAAGTGAATGGAGTTAAACTGGCAGATACAACCCATTGACAAGAGAGGCGCTGTTTCGGAGGGAAAAAAAGATGGATTTGTTTTTTCCATACTGGACAACTGAACAAGCTTACAGAGAAGAAAACAACCTTTTGACTGTATGTGGTCTTACCTTTTTAATCCTGCCACTTTTGGTCCCAACAAATACCACGCTGTAGTTGTTGTAGACATAGGAAGTCAGAGATGTCATCCGGTCTCTGCTTTCTGTATAAAGTGTAACACCTTCAACCAAGTTCAGTCCTCCCAAGGGTTGGTTAATATCCAAACCACAAAAATTGTCATCAATGGGTACCGGCTGAAAAAACAAAACAAAAAAACATATGAACAATGTATGAATAAATGACACATTCATTTACCTGATGACAGCAAAGAAAAGGAGGGTAAATGTTACGTAACACATACATTATAGTAAATTATGCCATGTCCAGACCCATATAGACCAAGTGATCATTTTGCACACTAGGGAGAAGGAGTAAACTGCTGGCAAAGCAACATGTTCTTTCTTTCTTTCACGCAATGGCAGACATGGAGAGAAAGTCTGGGTGACCGCATACGCAACAATTTAGATTTAGCTAATGTGTATTAGGGGTCCTTGTAATTTATTGTGCAATATCTATAAAACAGTGTCCTGGTGGCATGAAATAACAATGCCGTCACACTATCTTCCCTGTGAAAGAATGGCGACTTAACAAGTATCACTTTCTATATATATTGCTTGGGACAATTGATACCACCTCACATGGCTTCAATCCCACTGATGATAAAAATGGGCATGGTGGCCGTCTCTAGTTATGGTAAAGTTGCTCCATACATATTTTGCTCTGAAGTGCAAAGCCTTTGCCGTATAATAATGTCAAACAGTTATTTTCTTACTATTTAAATTGACAACCAATTACTTCTGGTTGGTACAAAATGCACATAGAAAAAAACAAAATAACGTACAACCTTTAAAACTACTAGAAAAGTAAAGAGAAAGAAAAAACATTGTATAATGATTAAAAGAAATGCAATGGTATATGAAAATGTCTTATATAATAACACATGGAGTCATAATATAATGCTGGTATAATGAATTACCAGGAGATATGCCATTTAGGATGCCCAGAGATACAAAATCCAGCTTTGTAACAGAACAACCAGAGGAGCTGTTCCTGAGGTCACACAACACACTGGATTCGAGTTCCTTTAATGAGAAGAGATTGATGACCGTGTTTTACCTAATAAGTAACAGGAACATGGTTCCCTCTACAAATGAGACTCTAGATTCCAAGATCAATAGCTCAACATCCAAAAATGACAATCTGGAATCATTAGTCTCTTTAGTAAAAGTTTTTTGTATTCTTATTATAAATGTCAGCTAAAGAGAAACAAGAGTTCTCTTTACCACAGCAAATACATATCACAAAGAACATCTACAAGAATAAGTGGTGGTGGACCATGACTACTCTACTGGTATCCACTGTAGCTGCTCTTCTGGCTTTCTAATGCCTGCCAGGCTCCCTCCAGTGTCTATTCGCAAGGTGAAATGAAAAAGTGGCCCGAGAGGTATGAGAGTAGGCTGGGTTCACACAAGCATGTTACGTCCGTAAAGGACGGAACGTATTGCGGCCACAAGTCCCGGACCGAACACACTGCAGGGAGCCGGGCTCCTAGCATCATAGTTATGTACGACGCTAGGAGTCCCTGCCTCGCTGCAGGACAACTGTCCCATACTGTAATCATGTTTTCAGTACGGGACAGTAGTTCCACGGAGAGGCAGGGAATCCTAGCGTCGTACATAACTATGATGCTAGGAGCCCGGCTCCCTGCAGTGTGTTCGGTCCGGGACTTGCGGCCGAAATACGTTCCGTCCTTTACGGACGTAAGATGCTCGTGTGAACCCAGCTTCACTCAACTCTTTCCTCCAACGTGTAGAGACCAACATTTTGTGATCTGCCAGTCGACAAAATATATGTATACATTTGGAGCCAGTTATACCACTGAATAAGCAAACATGGCTTTTTTTTTAACTGGCCAGCAATGAGAACTTTTCTAGACATCAACAGTAAACAACCAAAGTAAGTCTCTATTCACACTGCGTTTGCAGTGTATGTTGAACGATTGTGCTGTGAAATGCTCCAAACATATAGGCTGAACGAGCTTTGAAATGGACAACTGGGCGTTTTTATTTCGTTATGTCCAACTGGGCGTGTATTGTTTTTTTTTAACTGGGCGTGTTTATGTGTATGACGCTGACAAATCAGTGACCAGTCAGCATCATACACTCATCTCCATTCATTTACACAGCACATAGTGTTCTTACTAGAACGATGTGCAGCCAGATACACAAGTGTCCTGATAATGAATACACATGAAATCCAGCCTGGACGTCATGTGTACTCAGAATCCTGACACTTCTGAATCTTTTCTCTGAGATTGCAGCAAGAGAAACGAAATCTCGCTAGATTACGGAGCTAAATGAGATTTAGTTTCTCCTGAGAGTCAGAAGTGTCAGGATTCTCAATACACATGACGTCCAGGCTGGATGGTCATGTGTATTCATTATCAGGACACTAGATTAACGTTAATCAAGTGTCCTGATAATGAATACACATGACCATCCAGCCTGGACGTCATGTGTATTGAGAATCCTGACACTTCTGACTCTTTTCTCTGAGATTTCCAGCAAGAGAAACGAAATCTCGTTTACCTCGTAATCTCGCGAGATTACGAGTGGCTTGCTGCAATCTCACAGAAAAGAGTCAGAAGTGTCAGGATTGTGACTACACATGACGTCCAGGCTGCAGGTCATGTGTATTCATTATCAGGACACTTGTGTATGCGGCTGCACATCGCTGCTTGCTGGAGATGAGTGTATGATGCTGACTGGTCATTGATTGGTCAGCGTCATACACATAAACACGCACAGTTAAAAACACAATACACGCCCAGTCGGACATAACGAAATAAAAACGCCCAGTTGTCCATTTCAAAGCTCATTTGCATATATATAAAATAGCTCATAACTTGGCCAAAAATGAACGTTTTTAAAAAAACAAAAACGTTACCGTTATCTACATTGCAGCGCCGATCACATGCAATAGGAGATAGGGATTTGAGAATCTGGTGACAGAGCCTCTTTAAGGTCCCATAGACCCGACATATGCCAGAAGAGTGTCTTTTTGGCATACGTCGGGTGGTCAGCATACCTTTTTTGTAAATGTATTAAATAGCGTAGTCGACTTCTACGCTATTCAATACAGAGGCATCCAGCATAAGAACGTATACCATGCAGTAGACTTTTTTTAATAATGGGAGTCAATGGTTGATGTATGCCCTATAGCGTATAGTCCAATGTACTCTGCAAGCGCAATGTGGATAGAGCATAAGATAAATCCTGCTTGGCACACTTGGGTGTCTGTTCTGAGGAGGTAAAACCACATCACATTTGTTCAGGTTTTCTGTTTCTACTGTCTACCTCCTCTTAGTGGTGGTGGAAGTGTCTGATAGATGTTACGTTCCCCCTGTCCATGTAGATGACTTGTGCGCTTAGTTTAAACAATTGTTGTGTACATATAGTCATGTTTAGGATTGCTCACAAGCACAGTACTAACTTCATAAAAACAGCTTATTTTGCCAGTTGCTATTTAGGTGTTTTCATAAGGTCCAGGGCCCTAGTACAGCAACATCCCAAAGTCAACTTCCAACTATCTTTCTGTTAAAATGACCGAAATGTATCCCCCCCCCCCATGTTAGATTGTGAACTCTTCCAAGGACAAATGTTGACCTAGAACATCTCTTGACAGCTGCACGTTCCGTTGATACTTTTGATACTTTAGAATCAATGGGTTTTAATTCTACACAGCAGCCTATTAAGTACATAACAAAATGAACATAAGTCCATATAATGGTAAACCGAGAAAAATATATCATCGATAGAAAAGGAAAATCCTCAGGATGCATTAAAACTTCTGTCAGTGGAATTATAAGTGGAGCTGCTAGCAACCCTATAAAACGTCAGTATGACTCCCATTATGTCAGGGTTTCTGACAGGACGACGAGGAAATAGCCATAGTGTCACTTTAAATCTCTGTGTTTTCTCTGCGAGACAGGTGCTAGGTTTGATGTATGTAACACAGTGCAACATATGGGGGAGTGCATGTCTTCCCTGCTGCTTGACACAGAATATTCTGCATTCTGAATGTCAGCGGATGAAGAAATACGACTTCACTAATTCATGTATTGACTACAATCTATTCCTTTGCAGAGTAGAAGAATACGAATAACTGCCCATGGTTCGGATGTAAACATGGAGTCAACAAATTCTTGAAAATCTCCAAATCTTTTTCCATAATCAACTATCTAAGGTCTATGACCAGCTCTATTAAATGTGCAGAAGCAGCATATATTCATCTTATTTAATCATTTCTATTTTCAGCCATATTGAGCAATAACATTTTGGCTTGTTCAGCCTAGTTATCCTTTTTCTTTAATATTTTACTCAGGTATTTCTTAGTTATGTCTGTTTCCGGCAAAGCAAGGGTCACTAACAATATGGTCTCCATAATAGCTCGAATCAGGTTGTCACCCAGCCCCCTAAAGAGAACTGCTCACTTACTGTGGAAGTATGGGCCCCCATCAATACTCTGCAAGTTTCTGGGAAATATATACTTAAATGAGAAAGGGTATTAATTAATATTATTTTTAACAATGTTGCAGTAGAGTAACTAAGCATATTATGGCATATTGAGGAACTCGAGTCCGGTGTGTTGTGTGACCAGGGAAGCTGCTCAGTGACAATAACGTATCATGCACACTGCAGTGTATAGAGACATGAATAGGCCATATGGTGCTAAGTATGGTGCCCTAATAGGACCAGAAAAGTTAAAAGTTACCATTATGTGTATGTTACTAAAATTATGGTATACCTCCTACTAAATGACAGCAACACACACACAATAATTATAAATTCAATGAAAACTTTATGGTTACATATAGATAAAAATACATGAAAATGTAAACATACCCACAATGAAGGATTAACCCCAAGGTCTATAATCAGATATAGTACATATAGAAAATGGAAAGTGAAAAACTCTACAATCAATGTAAGCCACATATAAGTATACTAGGACTGAAATGATATAAAGTGCAAAATGGATATAATAAACCAATAAAATACCTAGATACAGGGGAAGTGGAACATACAGAACAGCGGGTAATTGGGGTGTGTTACCCCTTGGTCTGTATGTTCCACTTCTCCTGTATCTTGGTATTTGATTGGCTTATTGTATGCATTTTGCACTTCTTACGTAACTCCAGTCCTAGTATACTTATGTGGCTTACATTGATAGTAGCACTTGAATTTTCTATATGTACTATATCTGATTATAGACCTCAGGGTTAATACTTAATCGCGGGTATGTTTATATTTTCATGTATTTTTATTTTACAATAAAGTTTTCATTGAATTTATAATTATTTTGTGTGTGAGGCTTTGTTCACATCTGCGTCAGGGCTCCGTTCCGACTGAACTTTCCGTCGGAACGGAGCCCTGACTGGCACAAACTGAAACCGAAGGTTTCCTTTCCATCACCATTGATTTCAATGGTGACAGATCCGATGCCAATGGTTTCAGTTTGTCTCCATTGTGCAAGGGTTCCGTCATTTTGACAAGATGAAAACCGTACTCGACTACGACGGAACCCTTGCACAGCGGAGACAAACTGAAACCATTGACACCGGATTTGTCACCATTGAAATGAATTTGTGTCAGTAAGGGAACGATGGAAAGCTCAGACGGAACGGAGCCCAGACCCAGATGTGAACGAAGCCTCAAACTGGGAGGTCATTGTCGTCTATGACCAGCCTTTGCATAGATAAACTGTGATAGAACTAGCAGCTTGTAAAGATCTCTCCATCACATACTTTTCACTGGTTTGTTTTTATCTCTCTCCTGTTTGCTGTTTATTTAAACTGTGTGTCCTTTTTCTGAAAAAAATAGAAGCAAAGCTATTAATCTCCCTGGTAAAGCCCTCATATATTTCTAGACTGCAAGAGCCTTATCACATTATCTTAGAATAAGTCACTTTTTCCAATATGATCCTTTGCAGTCTGAGTGGAGAAACTCTCTGCAATGCCTGCTGAATTGGACAAACTAAAAATGAACAGCAAAAGTTGCCATTTGCCAGCTGCAGGGGGGCATTGGTAATAAGACGGCTCTGATTTATATAAGTAGAGCCTTATTTCTGCCAATAGATGGGTCTTCTGATAAGACCTGGCAAAATTATGACAGTTCTGCAATGGGTTACAATAAAGTAGCAAGAAACTGTTGCTGACACTTTAGAGCCATGGTAAATGTAAAGCCAGTGATAGGAAAAAATTGGAGGACTCCTCCTGCTCACCGTTATGTGAGTCCAGGTATGGACTGCACTCGGATCCTACGTGGCGGCACACGATGTGGATAAACAGAACAGAAGAAATTTGATCCAGTGCTGGTTGATTTAAAAGGAAACGATGTTCCAACTTTATTCGTACAAATGGTAAAATCCGATGGGAGTAAGGGTGGTTGCATCAGCAATAAGCCTACGCGTTTCTGACAGATCACATGTCCTTAGTCATTGTGCCATAACAGTCGAGCCGTCAGTTTCAGCTTAACCGACGGACTCGGTTCAGACAGAATGATACACCTTCTATGTATACAGAATACATAGAAGCTGTATCGTAAAAAGTTCATTTTTTTTTTATAAAAGTCAATTTTCAAGTTGTTTAAAAAGATAAAACATTGATTTAGCATTTTTTAATGCAAATTTTAATTGTGGCTGGAATGTATTTTAATAGGATAAGTCAGATGATGAAAATTTAGTTTTAAATTGTTATGATCTAACTGTCCATCCAATGCTCGAAGCAATAACTTGTTATTTGTCTGTGGCTTGATAAATCCTGATGTAAGCGCATTTGGGCAGGGGCTACTCTCTTTTTGTCTCATTGTTTGTTCATCTGTTTTGAATATTTGTCATTTTAATTGTTAGTTACTTCACCAATTGTAAGTGCTGCAGAATATGTTGGTGCTATATAAATAAAGATTATTATTATTTTACGTGTAAATACAGCTTAACAAAGCCCATTCCACTTATCCTGATACATTGCACAATCCCATCGCTACGTACGTATTGTATTTAAACCATGTGTTGTTTGTTAATTGTTTGATGAGCCAGCAATAGTTAAATAAATACCTAAGACTTCGTTCACATCTGCATTGTGGCATCCGTTCTAGCGGATCCGTTGAAATAAAAAAAAACTGACAGACTGACTGATGCCAGACTGAATGCAACGGAAGGTAAAATATGTTTGTTTTTGACAGATCAGTTTACCAGATCCATCAAAAAAACTGGCTCTTTTCTTTCCGTTTGTGTCAGTTTGTCATCAGTTATACTCCGTTTTAAACCGATTCGTTTTTTTATCTTTGCATCTTTCTTGCTTTCATTTTTAGTCTGCACATATGCAGAAAAAAAACTGATCCGTTAAACGTAATGGATAAGAGCCTGTTCCGTTTAGGTATTCCGTCTGAGTTTTCCGTCAGGTTAACCCCTAAACGGAAAGGCAAACGGAAGCTGAGGTTTCCATTTGACTTTCCGCTGAGGTGCTAACCCGACGGAAGCCTCCAACGGAACCCCTCAGCGGAAACTAATGCTGATGTGAACACACCCTAACTGATATAAACGGATGGCATATCAGTTTGTATCCGTCATCCATTGACTTCAAAGGTAAAAAAATAACGGAAAGCCTCTTCCCGTCAGTTTTTCGTCATTTTTGACGGAAACAATAGTGCAGCAGACTACGATATTTCTTCTGTCAAAAAATCGGAAAGCTAACGGAACGGAGCCTAACTGAGTACAACTGATGCAAAAATAAAACCCATTGAAATCAATGATTTTTTTTTACGTAAACGTTAACTTCCGTTCTTGTGGTCCTCTGACATATACACTAGAACGGAAACCACAACGCAGATGTGAACGCAGCCTTAGGGTATGTGCACATGACCAATTTTCAGGCGTAATGGAGGCGTATTACGCCTGGAATTACACCTGAAAAGACGGCTCCAATTACGTCCGTAAAAGACGCAGCGAAAAACGTGATTACATGCAATTACGTCCGGAATTCAGGAGCTGTTTTCTCCTGAAAACAGCTCTGTAATTTCAGACGTAATTGGCGTTGTCGTGTGCACATACCCTTACTACTTTACAACGTGTCACCTGAGGAGAACAATATTGACTACTTGACTGACTCTACAAGTTAGAGAGCAATGTCCAGACTGAGCACGCCTGCCCTACTATGGTTAACACATACTTGTGGTTTCATATTATAAGAGCTGAGTGATATCTCTCCCCAAGTTCATGAACTGGGTGAATTTAAGATACTGATGGCAGACAAGGAAACAAAATCCTTAACACAATACAGATTGGGTGACATGCTTGCTTTAAACAAACATCACTGGTGTACATATTTTACAGAAAAGCTTGAGGATACATTGATAAAATCCCCTAATCACTTCAAATAAAGTTTGAAAAGAGGTGACCTTCATTCTCTTAAGGCCCATAATGCACATGGGCGTATAAATATGACAAAAAAAATATTGTGGCAAGCTCTAGAGAATACTAGCTCTGTACATACATCAACCCAAGGAGCCTGTACAATAGTAAACAGAGGCTGCATGCCTCCCTAGTATGGAAGCCGATGAGTACTCTAGTAGGGTGTCATACGACCGCTGTGCACTGCCGTACCATGCTTTGTCGCATGCCAAATGTACAGAGCTAATGTTCCCCTACAGCACGCACCATTTTATTTCTGTCGGATGCGTAGGGAATCCTAGGCATCGTATGAAATCAGAGGCATACAAAAGGTACAGCAAAAACCTATACACTTTTATGGACATCGTATTACGGCTACAAACAACTTGGAGGTTGCACTGAGCCATAATATGGCTGTGTGAATGAGGCCTAATTCATACACTGAGCAATTTATACTGCATTCTGAATAATTTACTGAAAACTGTATTTAGGAGTGCGCCTCTTGCCCACAGAGGATAGGCCAGCATTTTGTTATTAGCTTCAAGGAAATTTGACTACTTGGGCACAAAATGTTTTTGAATATCGAATTGGATGCTATTGCTTCGAGTACTGATTTGGACAACGTGTTTTCTATACATCTGGAGAGTGTGCAGCCAAGGCTCCCCTAAAGTTATTGTACACCTCTTGATCTGCCGCTTTTAAAATGATATACATCCTGTATTTGGCAGGTTGTGGGTGTTCCTAAGTAGCAATAGTTATATTATTTTTCTTTAATGCTCCTAAAAAAGGTGACAGCAATTTGTCCAAGCTTCATACAGCTTGAAATGGTCATGCTTGGAGAAAGCAGTTACATGAAGAAAAAAAAAAAGAAAGAAATGCGTAAGCAAGTACATAGAGCTTGGATATGTGCATAAACTTTCATTGATCCAATCCCATGTTCATACTAAACTGAACATACCCAACTATTCTGTGTTAAATCAAACACACAAATTAACCAATACACATAAAAGGCAATTTTTTTCTATTTATAAAGAAATACAAAAAAAATTTACTTACAGCTTTCGTACACTGGACGTCCTTTCCTAGAAGCCAGTTTAGCTCCAGATTTCCTTCCCCCTGATAACAAGACTGTAGTCTTTCCTTAATGAGAGCATTGATGGTCTTGATGGGGAAGACACAGAGAGTGGAATCATCAGGTGGATTATGATACTGTTTTTGGCCTTTAGAGAAGATTGCAAAAAGTACATCATCCTGAATTGATATTTTCAAAGACCTAGCTAATGTGGCACCTGGTTTTGTAAGATAAGCCGCTTGCAGCAGCCTGTACTCCACCCCGTTCTTTGTGCACCCAATTGGTAAGGAAACATAAGAATGAAATTTTGGATCATTTTTGCATAAGCGTACAATTCGAGAAGTGTAGAATAGGTCATTTGCTGAATTACTAGAAATACCTTCAGGAGTTTCCGGTTGCACAGTGAGAAAATAAACATAGTTGCCACTGGCAAAACCATAAATGTAAAAAATATCAAAATGAGAGACCAAAGCAAGAGTATCAGATGGAATCTTGATGAGTGACGACACAAAGTCACTGTAGAGCTCATAATCCAACATGGTAGATGATTCTGGATCCCTAGGCAATTTGCGACTTGAAAGAGTAGGAAAATAATCCTGTTTGCCATCTACTGCAGTTCCAATGAAGAGTTTGCCATCCTGACCTTCAGTGTGAACAATCACTCCGTACATTGTACCGGTCTCATTGACACTAGAGAGGTAGTGCTCTTTCTTATGAGATGGTTCTACCAGTATAAAAAGGTCATCCAAACGGAGAAGCTTACATACACCCTGGTACAAACTACCACATGCCAACAGTCGATTCTCAGAATAGTCAATAATTAACATTTTGTTCACATTGTTGGTCAGTGTACGAGGTTCACTACACGGTTGAACATTCTGAGGGGGGTAGCAGGATTTGTTGTCCTCTCCAGGACCAGTGTTATGAGACACCAATAGGGTTAAGTTTCCTGATAGTTTATAGATGCGATTTACTGCACCTACATAGACTGCCCCTGTGCTCCGGTGCACAGAGAGATGACTAAAAGTCCAGTCTCTTTGCTCGGCATGAAATGTGTTGGTGAGGGAAACACCAGGAATGTCTAGAGACAGCATGGCCAAAACCAGCAAGACCACAGAAGCTGCCTGATTGTGGAAATTGAGACATTTCTCTGTCCACCTCTGTAATCTCTGCTGTCCCATGGTGTTGGATTAGGGGAAAGAAGAGAGAGGGAACCCAAGCTCTCTATAGTATTCAATGCCTCCAAGAGTTTAAGTCTTCTTTACATGGTTCTGAAAGACAAAAAAAAGTCCAATTGGCATTTATGCAACATTTAAATGTTATAGTATGTCATATCAATATCTATAATATATGAAGAATTAACATTAGACATCAACTGACTGCTACCAAATCCAGACAATATTCATGACTATGAGCACCATTACCATACCGTTCGAAATGAAAATAGAAATCAGATGTGATGGTTTTTAGGTTGATTGTTATTATGATCCCCCAGGGCTTTTACACTGTGCTTCTCCCTATTGCTAGCATGGACATAATCATGAAATATAGGAGATCGTCTTCGGATGGGCACCTTTATAAGTAAAATAAGATATCAGTTCTAAGGGTCATTGCTTTCCTGCTACTGTGAAATAGAAAAAAATCTAAAGCCTTGCAAAAAGATTAACACCCTATGTATATACCTTACCTAAAGCTCTAATGATAACAATTGGTGTAAAGACCTTCCCCTCGGATCTAATAAAAGTACTATCACTACTTTGAAGGTTTTGGTCAGTGCAATAAGCAATCAGTCATTTTGGTACAATTGACATAGCATTAACTGTTAAAGAGAACCTTCACTAGTGCAGACATAACTACATGTAATGGCCATTTTTACAAAAGTGAAGAGTGAGCCATATTAGTTGTCCCGTTTGAATATCATTGATTATTTTTTAATTAATTCATTTTAATTCACGTTACAGTAATTAGATAAGCAGAGGACCCTTGTACCAAGTAGTATATATATATATACTTGTACACATTTCAGACATAATATGAAAACCACCTGATAAATATTGTGTAGGTCCCCGTCATGTCGCCAAAACAGATCTGACTCGTCAAGGCATGGACCCCACAAGACCTGTGAAGGGGTTGAGAGCTGGGGAATTTGGAGATTAAGTCAAGACTATTTGTCATGTTGTTAAAACCCTCCCCGAACAATTTTTGCAGTGTGGCAGGGCCCATTATCCTGCTGAAAGAGGCCACTGCCATTAAAGAATAGCGTTGCCATTAAGGGGTGTACTTGGTCTGCAACAATGCTTAGATAAGTGGTATGTGTCAAAGGAACATCCACATGAATACCAGCACCCATGGTTTCCCAGCAGAACATTGCCCAGAGCATCACACGGCCACCGCTGGCTTGCCTTCTTCCCATAGTGCATCCTCCCCAGGGAAGTGACGCACACGCACGGGCCACCTTGTTCCTTTGCTTCATGGTCTAGTTCTGATGCTCACGTGTTTAGTGCCCATGCAGAACAGGGGTCAGCATGGGCACTCTCGGTCTGCTGCCACGCAGCTCTAAACACAGCCAGCTGCGATGCACTGAGCGTTCTGCCACCTTTATATCATATTGAGCATTAACTTGTTCAGCAAATTGTGCTACAATAGCTCTTCTTTGCGATCGGACCAGACAGGCTAGCCTTCGCTCCGCATGAGTATCAATGATTCTTGGGGTCTCATGACCCTGTCGCTGGTTCACTGGTTGTCCTTCCTTGGACTACTTTTGTGAGGTACTAACCACTGCATACCGGGAACACCCCACAAGACCTGCCGTTTTGGAGATGCTCTGACTCCGTCACAAATGGCCCGTTTCAAAGTTTCTCAACTGCTTACACATGACCGTTTTTCTGCTTCCAACTGACTGTTCACCTGCTTCCTAATATATCCCATTCCTTGACTGGCACAATTGTAACAAGATAATAAAGGTTATTCACTTTACCTGTCAGTGATGTTCTGTTATGGCTGAATGGTGTATGTATGTATTCTCTATCTACTAATGCTACCCAGTCGTTCTATAGTTATCGTAGTTTTGACATAGTCGTAATACTGTCTATAAGCAGTAATAGCTGGGAAGCAGACAGTTTACATTATAGTGTTTGTGTATTTTCCATTGAGTCAGACAAACACATTCGTCAAAGGATTAGCTGACAATACATATAGTGACTTGTGACCCATTGAATGCATACTTTCTATTTATGGTGAACAATTCTACTTGTCACAAAGGCAAAAAGTCCCAATAAGCAAACAAAGGAAATGTTGCAGTATATTGCAAAAGACAACAGGCTTGCACTATAACTGAGTGCCAAAGCCGCAGAATACAAACCTTTCCCCTCTCGGCTGTTTCTGTTCGTAACAGGTGTTCTACTGTTTATCCCATTTACGAACCCCTTGTATAATAATTGTTTTTCCACTCCCAGCAATGCAAAATACAACAAGAATAAGTTAAAGCCTCCCTTCCCTGCAGCAAGCACAAGCAACAGCAATACCAAGTGCAATCACAAGATTAAATATGGAACAGAGCGGCAGATCCTGTACAGATCTCCGGAACGTCTCATCCCATAGGGAATATTAGACAGATGATCAACATCTGTGGAGTGGAGGCCCACGAGCCATCATTTCAATGTAATTATCTCTGAGCATTTCTGGCCTCCAGAACAACAAAAATATGAGTCTTCTTTTATCTCTGTGTACCTAGGCCTGGCGGGGGATGCGTGAATGCCAACCAGCGCTTCTTCATTGTCTAGTGCGATACAAGGAAAGGAAAACACTATTTAAAACGGGTGCTGAACAGGACGTGTTTGCGTCTTAATTGCAGGTCTGCTTCTAATTGTTGACAATGTACTGAAGTTAGAAGAAAAAGGCCGTACATACATATGTCGAGCAAGCAGAAAAGTGTGATCAAACTGTACTGCCCCAAATTAATATTGAGATCTGACAGAAAGCCAGCAACCAAAAGGTTTAATACACATACTTAACCATAGAAATTGATTCAGCTGTTGGCAGATAAAAATTATTTGGCACAATAAGCAGCTTCTATTCCCATATGATTAATTGCACTGACACATAGTCTTATTTTATTAAGAGATTTATGCCATCTTTTTACATTCCTTTTTTGGATTACCAGCTCTGACATCAGGCAAGCCCACAATCTACTACCTTATGTTCATACAAACGCTATTTTGTTGCAGGTTAGGCTTTGTTCACATCTGTGCTAGGGCTCCGTTTCTACATTCCCTTCGACTACGCTATTGATTCCGTCAAAACGACGGAACCCTTGCACAACGGAGACCAGCGGAAACCATTGGCACCGGATCCATCACCATTGAAATCAATGGTGATGGAAACGGAAACCAATGGTTTCCGTTTGTGTCAGCCAGGGCTCCGTTCCAGCGGAAAGCTCCGATGGGAAAGTCGGAACGGAGCCCTAGCACAGATGTGAACAAAGCCTTATTCTTACAGAATTGCTTAATTGATGTACTTTTGCATCACTTATTTAATCTGCTATGTTAAACAAAGCAAAGTTCTTAATAGACAGGAGCTCCTCATTCATAACTGCCATCAAATAGGAAAGAGCAATTGCAAAGCGTGTGTCTCTCTCTTTGGAGGAGCCAGCATATCCATGCATTACATGGACAGAACATTGATTTCAATGGACATCATGCAATGCTTCATATCCCCTGTGGTGGCACTGCAGGGAAATTGAACACTTGTTGCCAGATTCCACATCAGATTACAGCTGATTACTGGGGGTCTCAACAGCTATTTGTTATTTAGAGGGCCCTTTTCTCTCCAAAAAATTGTCCAAAGTGAATAACCGCTGCAATGTGTATGGATGAAGGATTGGATAATTGATTCCACTCAGAAAAGTGTCGGCTAAAAACAACATTAGTGTGAACTGAGCCTAAAGCATTTAGCTATTGTGCTATGCGGAAGATCACAGTGTTGTATTATGTTTTTCACGTAAGATGACATACGTAATAGGCTTGTAACTGAACATACGCATACAATACACGCACAAAGAATGTCATCAATAACATACCTGCATGGTATAATGCTGTCTGTGAGATTAATGTGTACAGGACATAACAATAGCAAATGCATTCTTTCAGTATTTAAGCTGTCAGGATCAGATGAAACTAATAGCTATAAGGAATCTCACTGCTTTCAAGGGCTGATGAAAAAAAAGCCCCCATGCTTATAGTGGGACATGATGGTTATCCTAATAATAATGTAGTTTTTTTGCGAATTTATTCTTATACTAAGGTATGTTTCGCTCATGTTAAAAACGTCCACTTTAATATAGGAGTCTAGATATAATCCTCAAAAAAACATATAATCTATATTTCTAAAACATATTCGATAAGGTCTTGCCCTTTTCAACAAAGGTCAAAAAATGTTTATAAATTCTAACGTGTCTAGGTAGCTTTATAACTAATGCCAGTGATCTCCTAACCTTTCGCACTCTCCAGTGACGGTCTAACCTTCACGGCATCTTTAAGAATAGAACTCATGGCCAGTCAAGACACAGGATCCTCCAAAGAGATATTAGAGAGTTATGGCCCATAACAGAACGACCTTTTAAGTAGGAACATTCTGACTTCAAAGATTAAGGCTTCATTCTGTCCCATGGGAGGTATAAATCAGAAGAAAAATATATAGTTTTCACCTGCTTAGCTAACAAGGGGTCTGCAACCTATTGCTGGAAAAGCTGTTGAAGGAGCAGCAAGTCCATGACCTATAACTCAATGTAAACCTTTTTCAAGGGATGAAACTAATTTACATGGTCTTATTTATGACATTGGAGGGCAGCTTGCTAAAGATAAGCAGATTTTGTGACATTCCCTATTTCTCTACATGGTTGGGTGAGTGTATAAGAAACAGCTTCTGACTAATCGGCATTCAACTATGATCATGTAATGGTACCGGTTTATTTATAGGCCAGCCATATGCTTGTAGATAGCATTATTTCACAGTTGTTCTTGGTTGTTCATTATATCGCGATTTACTGCCACTTCACTTATTTTACTACTTTTATTATGTCACACAAGTATTTCAAGGTCCCCACATACTAACAATGCCAATAAGAAAGCTCTAATTTGGCTTAAAACATATGTTTTTCAGTCTCATGCACTTTGTATTTTCACAAGGTACAGTATTCTAGAGAAATCTGAAACAGTGTCAGCCAAGGCAGCCCATCTTATTAACCAACATGGCTGGAGATTACATTGGTAATAAGATGTGACGCTGCACTGATCTGGTCTTAAAGACAATTTCCCAGGGTCAAGACATTCAAAATTGTTGTTTGTTCCTGGGAAAGCCAGGGGCAACAAATATGGTTGCCATTACAGCACCTACAGAAGTTGCCAACCAACTTACCTAAGATGTAAAGTGCCTAGTTATGTAGTGATTCAATGCCCACCCACCAATCGTTTCATAACTAAGTAAATTTTCTATGCAACTATTTAGGAAAGATGAATGACATGCCCAATGGGAGCTGTAATGGCAGAAATATTAGTTATCATGTTAGTTTTCCTATAGACATAACTATGAAATAGGTGAATAAAGTCTTCACATTTTGAAGAGGACAAGTTAAAGACAGGACCAGCTTATTCTTAGGGTGGAAATGTAAAAATACACAACTTCCTGAGCAGAGACGGCAGTGGCACCTCTGTTGCCCCTCAAATGAGCTAGGTGGGTAAAAGATTTTTTATGTTTTTTTACTAGTAGGTGGAGTAGGTGGTATAAACTGGGTTTAGACTTATACTATCAATGAGACACCACAACTTCAAATTCATAAATAGCTACTCTTCCACCACCTATCTTTACCATTGTAAAAGCATAGTTCCACTTTTGTGAGAATCTACACATTTAGTGGCTATATGGGTTGTTGAGAAAAAATCCTAGAGTATGTTTACTTTATTCTTCAGAAGAATTTAGGAAACACAAGACTCATAGCGAAGAGCATCAGAGCTACATACTTGCTTATTATTAAATATAGAACTTGATTTTTAACGTAAATGGTAAAGGTCGCATAATATCATATGCTATAACACCTTTATATCTTCCATACAGTCCATACTGTAGACTACAATACGTACATACACTTAGAATAACGTCATTCCGTATATACATGTAATACCGTTGTAACTGATTTACAACCCAATGAAATAGGCTTGGTGATGTGAAAAGTGAAGCTTTCCTCAGCTCGTAAACACTCTCAGAATGGCCGAGCGGGATGCACCCCATTAAAGAATGATTATAAACTGCAGAGAAACATGAACATCTGCACTTCTAAAAAAAAAACACTCAGAGTTGTCTGCTTAAAACTATAAAATGAAAAGGAATCCAGAAGCCGAGAAGGTCAGTAAAATTTGCCACCCTATTCTAATGTGATCTAGCCAAACTTAGCCGAACCCCCTGAAGTGTCTGGCAGCGGCTTATTCCCCTCTCCCAATTGAAACAAATATGCATGGTCGGCCATGTTTATGGGGGAGTTGAGAAAAATAACGTCCCCTTTGTCAGACAGTCAGGTCCTTTGTACACGTCGCAATTGACAGATCCATTCTCCTGTACATCTTTTTTACTTTTAAATATTTTATTGAATTTTTCAACATAGTAAACCCATTTGCTTCATCATACAGAGATTGGCAACTTTGGCTAAAGATAAAAACTTAAGAATATAATAGTACAGTATATTTTACTAATTTCCCACCACAACACAATTAAACTACACTAAAATAAAAGAAGGAAAAATAGGAGAGAAGGAAAAGAGAAGAAAAAGCAAAAAAGAAGGGGTAGAAGGTGCAAGGAGAGAGAGTGGGAGTTTACCGCATTACATAGTTACATAATTATCAAAGTCAAAGACAGTCATTTGACAGAGTGGATGGGAATGCTCTATCCACGGACCTCAGATCTTAAGAAACTTTGTCTGAGTATCGGTTAGGGTACTGGCAAGGCTGGGTTCACACCTACGTTGGTGTGTTCTGTTGTTCTGCTCTGTCAGGGGAGCAGAACAAGGGAATTAACGGAACCAACGGTTCCGTTGTACAACGCAACCCGCTGGTTGTCGACGGAACCCATTGACTCTAATAGTTTTCGGCAGCTTTCCGTCAGGGTGTTCGTGAATTTACCGGACACAATAGCGCAGCATGCTGCGCCATTGTCCCTGGTAAACTCCGGTAAACCCTTCCGGATCTGCAATGGAGGCCCCTAATTCAGTTTCCGACGCAGATGTGAACAGAGCCTAAGCTGTACATTGGTCATGAAGTTTCCTATACATCTTTTTTTTATCAAAAAGAGTAATGGGACTTTGCACAAAGGAAAGGGCAAGCATTTCCTAAGGGAATGTTAGGAGATGTTTTCCTTTAGGCTGAGTTATGATCCACCCTGTTTTCCCCATTAACATCAAACATATCTGAGGAAAAAACGGAAGCATTTGAGCATCAGTTGTCCAATAACTTGTTTTTGACTTTAATATTAAAAAGACAGATCCTTTACTTACTTGACAGAAAAGGGCTCATAGACGTTGGTACAGAGTGCAGGCTGGGTCAGACTCCATGTTTTTGGAGTTGACCTCCCCTAGCCTCATAGCACATGCCCAGAAAGGTAATTGTTTGATAAAATCTTTAACTATTAGATATAATTATTAGTTAAAGCTACCTCTTCATTCCCATCAAGAAATTGGAGTAAATAAATAAAATATTAATCAATACACAAATGATCATCATCACCATCAAAGGTGTAATCCTAACTAAATCATTTATGGCATATCCATGAGACATGCCATAAATGTCAGGACTTGCACCTATCTCCAGAACGGGTGTTACTCATAATTGTTCGGCGGCTGCCGCATCTAAGCGGAGATTAATTGGAGAAGCGGCTCTCTCTATTCATTCCTATGGGAGTTTCAGAAACAGCCAAGCCTGTGTGCTCACTAGGCGGGATGGGGGTCGGGTGACTCCACCCGGGGTTCCAGACATATTTAGAATATCCTGTGGATATGCCATAAATGGTTTAGTTGGGAATCCTTTCAATAAACACACAAACCAGTATCATTTGGACTATATACATAACCTTTATTCATGAAAATACAGGCCTCAAACAATACCAAGCCATACAATAAAACTGACCCATGGAGGTGCCATTCAGGTATTACCATCAGTCTCTGTCTGCCTGACACTTGTTTTATCAACATGAGTCAAAACATTGTTTTAGATGCATTCCCCTCCCCCACGCGTGTTAGACAAGACCCTTGAAGAGTGTGATCCCTGTTAACCTGCATGGGAATCTCTGTCATTTGCAGTAACCCACTGCAATATCTAAGGCAGCTGTCCCTATATGCCTTTAACAACACCAGGGATGGAAAAACAGTTATGTCTGCAAGCACACTTCCCATTCTAGGTAGCTGAAAAAACACAAAGGTTCTGCATAGAAAGTACTGATATGTGGGCACTTCCCTGCCAGACATACCATTTAACCATTCACCTATGACCATAGCAGCTACTCGGAGTTTCCCAGTAAACCCAAGAGTATATAAAAATATTGATATTTAGGAATAAGTCGGCGAGACTGTAGACATTTGTCATCCTATAAACAAAAGCAAGTATTTAAGACAGACTAGTGGCAACAATAGGGATTAGTCCGCAGTAAGAATGCATGAGAACCAGTTCCATTAACTTGTTTTGTTAAAGGTAGTAAATGCTGACGCATCCGTTTCCTTTCCTGGAAAGCAAATTGTGCGCAATGGAATACAAAATAAATACAATTTGCTAGAACAGACTAAATTTTCTGACATCATATCTGGAACTGTAACAAAAAAAAATGAAGAAACATGGTACTGTAAGGGAAAACCTAGCAAACGCTCTATAGAGATGACACCAAAGTATGATGATTTTTTTTTGGGTTTCATAAACAGGCTCTGTTCACTCCAAGATTGGTGTGTAAGCCCGGATGTATGCAACTGTGTGCCATGCTTTCCAAAACAGTTGAAAAGAAATGTAGGCTGACACATACCTGCCTGGCGTGTGCCAAAATTACACCCTTTTGTCATACATCTGTTCCACTATAGGGAATAAATAGATCTTGCATATTGACGAGAACATACCTCCCAACCTTTGAATTCGGAAAAGAGGGACATTTTAAGCCACGCCCCCTAACCACTACCAATATCCCGCATCAACACATCAAATCACGGCCAGATCCTTCTGCAAATAACAAGCGCACATTCTCACTGCGGATCTCTAGACTGTCTGAATATCACATATATTATGGATCAGGTTATGTCGTCTTTATGTTACTTTTCCTAACTTGGGTATAACATTTGCTCATCATGGCAGCAGCTGCAGCACAAACCAAAAGGCTGAGAACAATGAAAGTCAAGAGGGAGACCCTGTGGTGGATGACTTTTCAATTGACAGATAGCAGAGTTACATGATGGGGATTTTTTTTTCCAGTTGTCTAACTCTGCTACCGGTCAATGGAAAAATCATCCACCAGAGCTCCCCTGTAGATTGCTCCACACACAGCCCCCCTGTACATAGCGCCAGACACAGCCCCCTGTAGATAGCACCACACACAGCCCCCCTGTACATAGTGCCACACAGCCCCCTGTAGATAGCTCCACACACAGCCCCCCCCTGTAGATAGCGCCACACACAGCCCCCTGTAGATAGCTCCACACACAGCCCCTCTGTAGATAGCTCCACACACAGCCCCCCTGTAGATAACTCCACACACAGCCCCCTGTAGATAGCTCCACACACAGACCCCCTTGTAGATAGCGCCACACACAGTCCCCCTGTAGAAGGCTCCACACACAGCCCCCTGTAGAAGGCTCCACACACAGCCCCCCTGTAGATAGCGCCATACACAGCTCCCCTGTAGATAGCGCCACACACAGCCCCCATGTAGATAGCTCCACATACAGCCCCCTGTAGATAGCGCCACACACAGCCCCCCTGTAGATAGCTCCACATACAGCCCCCTCTGTAGATAGCTCCACACACAGCCCTCCCTTGTAGTTAGCGCCACACACAGCCCCCATGTACACAGCGCCAGACACAGCCCCCCTGTAGATTGCTTCACACAGCCCCCCTGTACATAGCGCCAGACACAGCACCCCTGTAGATAGCTCCAGATACAGCCACCCTGTACATAGCGCCAGACACAGCCCTTCTGTACATTGCTCCCTGTAGGTAGTGCAACACAACCCCCTTATAAGAGGTAGCCGGCCCTACTGATGCCACTCTCCGCTCTGCTTTCACTTACCATCAGAAGAAGGCAGGAGTCTTGCGGCGGCGTTCTCACTGGTGTCGATGCCGGCCTGGGTATGGACCAGTCTAGTCACCTGAATTGTCACCTGACCGGTGAGGTCAGATGACAGGTCAGGTGACTGGACTGGTCCACTCCCGTGCCGGCATCGATCCC
The DNA here is from genome assembly GCF_050947455.1 of Rhinoderma darwinii. Classification (NCBI taxonomy): domain Eukaryota; kingdom Metazoa; phylum Chordata; class Amphibia; order Anura; family Rhinodermatidae; genus Rhinoderma; species Rhinoderma darwinii. The sequence continues at coordinate 336,412,597 of NC_134688.1, read as the reverse complement.
AGTGAGAACACCGCCGCAAGACTCCTGCCTTCTTTTGATCGCTGCAGCGATCAGCTGTTTTGATACCCCTGCAGCGGCCAGCAGGACATTTTGCAGACCGCCCGGGACGGTGGGACAGCGGTGAGAAACCGGGACTGTCCCGCCGGATCCGGGACGGTTGGGAGGTATGACGAATATGGTCAGGAATACACACCAAATGTGGTGTGAACATAGCCTAAGGTCACTTTTACACCGCAGTATTTTAGTCAGTATTTCGCATCAGTATTTGTAAGAAGTGGGTCCAAAATATGAAAGGAGTGCAAATCTTCTATTTCAGTTCTTCCCCATGTGAGTTCCACTCCTGGCTTTAGCAAAATACTGACCAAAATACAGCAGCATGAAAGTGGCCTAAAGCTCTGTTCACACCATAATTTTGCAATAAAGTTCAAAGCTCATGTACACGGTTGAGCCGCCTGTATGGCAGTGCAGTTGTACAGGCTCTGACGGACTCTGTGTGTACAGAGATATGGAGCATCTACTTAATTTTTACATCAGATTTGCATAGATGGTAAAGTAGAGGGTTTATGCACCTCTATGGGAGACTTAATACGGCTGTGTGCATGAGCCCTGAGGTATACATTTTTTTTTATTGCATACTGCAAAAAAAACTTCAAGAAAAGTGTGCATCAGGATGTAACTCCGGGCCTGCTATACTACGCGGCTTCCCGGTTGTACTGCCAGAATGTTTCCCCACGTAAGGGCAGCATGTGAGAGCTGACATTTCCAGTTTAAGCCCCAAGGGCTGATCTTTAGGACCATGGCTACTGGAGCTGAAGTACTTGTTGCTGACCTAGATGTAGTCCATCCGCAGATGAAGAACGAGTACATAGATCACGGTGTTAGTTTTTCTTGTCCATGTACGTGCTCTATGTGAACAACACTGCAGCCATTAATGATCTATATGATATGTGACCGAACTGAGGCATAAAGTATATCACAAAGTTGGACTATTTCCATTGCTGTTAAATGACTATTTACTTACACCCGGAGAACCTATTTACATATTGCCACCAGGAGAGCTGCATTAAACACATAACAAGCGCCATACAGAAACACAACTAGTATCACAGAGCAAATAAACCTGGTACTTAGCCTCTCTGCCGACCCCTCTGAAAGAACTATAGCACAGCAATACACGCAGTGACTATGGGCCTTAGAGATGGATCTGAAAGGCTTCAATTAAGCTGAAAGGAGTTATCTGGTATTTAAATAATTATTGGATGGAAGGAGTAATCGCGGGTCTTTGCTGATTTCCTTCACTGTCATCTTAATGGAGGCTATAAGATTATTATTCAAATGGCTTTGAGATTTTCTTCTGAAGGAAAGAAAAATGCAGAGATGGAGGGAGCAGGCAGGGACAGATCATTTAACTGTCACTGGCAAGGCTTGGGGAAGCATTATTAGTCTTTGCTCATTCCAGCTGTCAGTCATGCTCACACAGCGCATTATTAGCACAAATTTTATGCATAAGAAACAAAAAAGAAAAATGGCTAAAAAAAAAAAAGATAGAAAAAACAACAACATAGCCCCCCCCCCCCCACTAGAAATGACAGGACCAAAGGAACAATTTATATGTCAATGAGCACCAGCTGCAGCGCCTTTTATTATGAGGCTGATGCTGAATTTTATGCCCCCTCCCTCCTTTACTGTGCCCTTCTCGTATTTTTAGATGGGGTATATTTGGATTTTCTTTGTTTGCTATCAACAAGACCTCCGGTACTATTGTATGGGGTTCCATCACCTCCAACGCTGTATGAAAGCTACTTTTTTTTCTATCCCAGAAGGAGTTATTTCCGGAAATGTAATTATATGCAAATCATAGTCACTGCTTTGTATCCAAATGTAAGCCCTGGTGCTTACAATCTATTACTCTACACGCTTATCGGATACAGTAAAACCTTATTGTTAATCAAGACACATTAATCCAGAATTCCAATTTATAGTAGGGGTATGACATGTCATAAAAGTCCCTACTGTTCAGAATCTATGGGAGAGTTTGTGCCGTAATTACTGACAAGAATAGGACAGGTTCTATCATTTTTTTAGGCTGGGTTCACACGTGGCGGAATTTCACTTAAATTCCGCTGCGGACACTCCGCAGCGTTAATCCGCAGCGGAGCCGTTTGTCCATTGACTTACACTTTAATTTAGCAGTGTTCGTTTAGACGAGGCGTAAAATTCCGCTGCGGAGCGGAATTTGGTGTCCGCAGCATGCTCTGTCTGTTGCGGAGCAGTGGCGGACTCATGGCGGAATTTCTCCATTGACTTCAATGGAGATTCTAACTTCCGCAATGAAGTCCGCAGCTGTCATGCACATGTTATGTGTGCTGCGGATCCGTCTTGCTTTTTTAACTTGACATTTCTTCATTCTGGCTGGACCTATGTATTTCTAGGTCTACAGCCAGACTGAGGAAGTCAATGGGGCTCCCGTAATGACGGGAGCGTTGATAGGAGACGTCAGTAAATAGTCACTGTCCAGGGTGCTGAAAGAGTTAAGCGATCGGCAGTAACTGTTTCTGCACCCGGGACAGTGACTACCGATCCCAATATACATGTATCTGTAAAAAAAAATGAAGTTCATACTTACCGAGAACTCCCTGCTTCTGTCTCCAGTCCGGCCTCCCAGGATGACGTTTCAGTCTAAGTGACGGCTGCAGCCAATCACAGGCTAATAACAGGCTGCAGCGGTCACATGGACTGCCGCGTCATCCAGGGAGATCGGGCTGGATGCCGAAGGAGGGACGCGTCACCAAGACAACGGGCGGTAAGTATGAATTTCTTTGACTTTCACAAGGGAAAGTGCTGTCCCTTCTCTCTATCCTGCACTGATAGGGAGAAGGGAAGTACTTTTACCGCAGTCCGCAGCAGCTAATCCGCATCAATTTACTGCACATTTTGTGCAGATCCGCAGCAGAATCTGCAACGCAGATTCTGTGCGGCATTGATGCGGACAGTTGCGGAGGAAATCCGCCATGTGTGGTCATGCCCTTAGAATGGACACCCAATTAGTAAATATACTGAAAGGTGTCCATGGCCAATATAAATGAATGGGTCCGTAATTACTGATGAAAAATACGGTTGTGTGCATGGAGCCTTATTAGGGTGTTTTTCCACATGGAATTGTCACTTAGGTACAGATTCGTCATTGAAAATCTGTGACGATTTACTGTAAAATACATGTCCCCTGACAAAGGGATTGCAGGTTGTCCCACTGCTGGGATCTCCAGGAATCGTCTGTAATCTGTGGGGGGGGGGGAATATGGCAAGTGTCCAGTTCTACTGTATCGCCACCGCAGGAAAAATGAAGCATTACTGGCACGTTTTCGTCACTATGTAGAAGGTCAAAGCAGGTTTTCTCAACTGGATGTGTAGTAGCTGTTTATTCGAGTTATTTGCCGATCTGGGAGTTGTTTGTTAGTCAGCAATGCTTAGTTTCTAGTCTGACCTCTATGTTTTCCTGTTATATTTGGTTCATTTAAATCTCCTTCAGTATTCGAGGTGTGAAAACTGCTCACAAGTAAAAAGATTGCAAACCTCACAGTACAGATGAAATGTTTCAGGCACGGTCCAGCACAACAGAAAACTGAGACAAATTGCTTTAAGTTTGCTTGGAATTTTCCCATGAAAAGCATAGTGATCAGCAGGCCAGATTTGCCATAGTTTTCAGGGTGACTCCACGTCAGAGGCACAAGCTGCATACAACTGCTGACAGACTAGAGTGGAAAGTTAGAAGGTAAATAGCAAGACATATTAGACTGTCCGAGCAAACGTGTTATTAACAAACTACTGAGCAATAGGGGCTGAATTATCCATCCACACTTTCCAGTTATATGTTTGGCTCGTCTAAGGTTTCTAATGTTTACAATGAATAAAAAGACACATAAAGGTGAATTCCCATGTGGGATATGTCCGAAAGATGCAGGTGCCACCTCTGGGACCCACACCTATCTCTAGAATGAGGCCCCTGCACCCTATCCTAACTTCTGCCCATGTTGCTGGACTCCAGCCACTGAGTTACGAGGTAGCCGGGAACACCGAAGTAGCTAAGCGCGTTTTGCTATGCGGTTTCCAGAACTCCTACAGAAGCAAAACAGCATAGTGCAGCGAGCTACGCTGTTTCCGGAACTTCCATTAACTGGAAAAACAGTCCAGCGCCAGGGAGTAGGATGGGGCAAGGGGTCCCGTTCTAGACATAGGTGCATGTCCCAGATATTTATGACAGATTCTGTGGATATGAAGTAAATGTACGATATGGGAACACCGCCTCTGTTCATTTCTGTGTGAGAGGCTGCTTTACATATTGCAGCATATTTAACAAGAAGAATAGAGCTACAAGCAAACCTTGTCAAAATGATAGACCCTATGACAGTACCCGTCAGACCCTACTATAACAAATTGTGCGACATATCCAGCTCCTCTTCGTGATGTCCGTCATTGACATGCAGGGCTGCTCTTCATATCAATTCCGCGGACCTGCTGACGAAGGCTCTAATGGCAGTGTAAACAGTGTCTAAGCTATTGGACAAAATACTGAAGACTAAGCGGGATTCACACGACCGGGTCGGGTCCGAGCCCGAGTGCCGGCCGGTAAAATCGGCCATTCTGCCCGGCCGGTTTGCATAAAGTTATGCATCCGTGCCGGGCCGGGCAGATCCGGACAGTGACATCAGCGGCAGCTCCTGAAGGGGAATCCCCATGTGTTCGGGGATTCCGCTTCAGGAGTTTCCCCTGATGTCACTGCCCAGATATGGACAGAGACATCAAGCGCTCTGTCCAGGAGCGGAATCCCCGAACACACGGGGATTCCGCTCCTTCAAGGAGCTAAAGTGCGGCTAGCACATAGCAGAGCGGGGAGATACCTCCCCGCTCTGCTATAGTGGCGTCGCTGCAGTAGTAGCAGCCGCAGCAGCTGCTGCTACTAGCGGCGCCATCTAAGGTGTCGCCGAGCCAGGGTGCTTTTAACAAGCAGGGGAAGGGAGCCAGCGCAGCGCTCCCTCCACCTGCTGTACACCCCGGCCCTGCAACACAGTGTGCAGCGATGCCATTCGTCAGAATGGCATCAACTCCTCCTCCTCACATGCACTCTGCGCTGTGAGGAGGAGGAGATAGAGCGCAAGCGCCGGGAAACCCGGCCATCACTCGGAACACATTCCGGTGATGGCCGTGTAATACCCGGCCCCATAGACTGCTATGGGAGCCGGGCGGCCGGGTGCCCGGGCAAAGATAGAGCATGTCCTATTTTTTGACGGCCGGATTTTCCGGCCGTCAAAAAATCGGTCGTGTGAATAGCCCCATTAGGGGTCTATCATTCCTAATGCAGCCGGGTGCCGGCCGATTTATGAACGGCCGGCACCCGGACGGGAAACCCTGCCAGTGTGACGTTTTTGTGGCAAAACAATAAGACATAGGCAAAAACAATGGAAAACACCACAACAAAGTTATATGCTAGCAGCTAAATTCTGTTCAACCCTTATATAAGATATCAACATGGACACAGGAGTCAAATGTAATTGAAATCAAACACTCTCCCTGAAAAGAGCTTGTATTACACTCCAAAATACACTGGAAATACGCCTGCAAACCGTTTCCCATTCGGAAATACACTGTGTAGTTCATATGAGGCACATGTTTACGCTGCTGAATTTAAAGGGTAACTAAATGTTCAACAAAATTCATAGTGACATGTCAGAGGTTTTGATTGGTGGGGGTCCGAGCACTGATACCCCTACCAATCCCTAAAACGAAGCAGTAGAAGTGTTCGTGTGAGCGCTCAGCCGCTTCGTTTCTGTTCTGCTTTTTCCTGAAATCGATGCAGAGGTGTACGAACTCAATAGAAATTCTATGAGCCTGTACTCTACTACATCGGCTTTCCGGAAGAAGCCGAACAGAAACTAAGCGGATCAGCGCTCACACTAGGGCTTCTCCCGCCTCGTTTTAGCGACTGGTGGGTGTCTCCGTGCTTGGACCCCCACCAATAAAAACTTCTAACTTGTCCCAATGACATGTCAGAAGTTTGTTGAACGTTTAGTTACCCTTTAAAAAAATATTCCTCGTAAAAATAAGCCTTGTAAAAAAGCAGTGACATGTTGACACCCCAAAAAAACAACTTTCAAAAGTACGCCTCAAAATACTTTAAAAACACTTTAAAATATACTTAAAAAACGCTTGCAAAATCAGCTAAAAAAAACACTTTTTCAGATTCAGAGGCTGTTTTCCATTGCCGAGTGAACATACCAATAGATAGATAACTCAGCATGAAGATCTACCAATACAATAAACAAAAAGATTTGCACTCATCGACTGAAATTTGATGAAATAGGCACAGACCTGTTCCAATAAGCATGATGTAGATGTACACCTGATACATGCATCTCAGAAAGTTGTGCCCTGCTTCCCTGTACCCTCTGTTGGCACTAGATATTAAAAGATCACAATAAAAAAAAGTATCTTTGTATGTAAAGTTGCATCTAGATATTTGGTGGACGTAAGAGGGGAGCAAATTCAGAAGAGAAGAGGGTGGTTGTTGGAACTAACTGTGCAGTTTGCAAAAAAACAAAAAAGTGAATTTTTGATCTACTGAAAATATCCTTTAGTTTTTCCAGCCAAATCTTGTTTTTTTCTCTCTTATTTGACATCATAAATGCCTCTGACTGAACCATTTCCTTTTCTACCTTGTACCTCTCCTTTGAACTTTCCCTGACATCGATACCAAAGCTGGTGGGAAGCATCAATGAGGGTTGAGGGCTCAATATCTGTGAATCCCAAATGAGAAACCCTTTAAATAACACGCAAAGTTAAGACATGAATCTTGGGTTACCAGGTCTATAGCTTAATATAAATATATACATATAAAGTACAACTACGTCAGGTGATAATATAATACAATGGGGTATTATTTTGTAGGCATCAAACAGCTGACTTGACGGCATCACATGTCTTCTGTATGGATGTGAGATTAAACAGCAGACCTGGCGACCCTGGATTCATGTCTTGATGCTTCCTGTTTCCTGCGTGACGCATATACTAAATCCAAATGCTTACTGTGTATTTCTCACCCAAAAATGAGTTATCCAATATATCTCATGGGCTTCAGCAATGCAGAGGTCAAGAACTCTAAGGGCATGTTCAGACATGGCGGAATGATTCCGTTGCAGATTTTGCAGCAAATTTGCGGTAATTACGCAACAAATCTGCAGCAACAGGCTGAAATCCGTAGTGAAAATCCGCTGCTTCTCCGCTGGCGGCCATGCATGCTGCGCAATGAAAATTCTGCACTGCAGCCAATTGTCCGCAATGACTCGACGTATTCACTAAGTTACCTAAAAAGCCATACAAAGTAACGTCAAAAAAAGTCTGCTTTGTAGCAGCATAATTCAACAGCAATTCTGCCACGTCTGAACGTGCCCTAACACTGGGTTCGCAGAGAGAAGTGCAGTTCAGGTCAGAAACGCAACAGCCCATCCAAAATAATCTCAATGCTTCAATCTCAAAGTTTCAATGCAAATTTACGCACAGTTTTTGGTGAAAATTAAAGGGGAACGCTAGTGAAAACTAATTGAATTCTCACCTGTTCTCATGTTGTAGGCTATTACACAGTAACAAACTAAGGCCTTATTTACACAAACGTGATATACGTCCGTGCAACGCGCGTTATTTTCACGCACGTCACACGGACCTATGTTAGTCTATGGGGCCGTGCAGACAGTCAGTGATTTTTGCACAGCGTGTCCCCGCTGCGTAAAACTCACGACATGTACTATATTTGTGCGTTTTTCGTACATCACGCACCCATTGAAGTCAATGGGTGCGTGAAAATCACGCGCAGCACACGGAAGCACTTCCGTGGGACGCGCGTGATTCGCGCAACAGCAGTAAAAAGTATGATTGAAAACAGAGTGTCATACAAACATACAACAGAGTGTCATAATGATGGCGGCTGCGCGAAAAGCACGCAGCCGCGCATCATATGCTGATGACACACGGAGCTGTCAAGTGCGTTTTGCGGGCGCAAAACGCACATGCTCATGTAAATCCAGCCTAAGAGTGCACTGGGTGACAACCAGAAATGTTCTCAGCCCTGTGTACTCTGCTATTGAAGCCAGGACCAACTCTTACATTAGATGACACTCAGTGTGAACAATTCTGTTGGCATCTCCCCATATAATAAATATTGTAATATAAAACGTAAAATAACCATGGTGTCTAATTATCAGTGCCATGCAGTATGATGCCCAAGTAACCTCTGAGAAACGTTTAGCCTGGCCACACATGCCAGCATAATTCCTGGGCAAGGCACCATGGGACGTGTAATTACCAGAGCGACTGACTGGACTACCTTCTACACATATATATATATAGTACTTTAGCTAGCTATTTCTGAAGCAGCGAGCCATATTTAACGTTAAAAACAATGCTGTCAGTTAATAATAGAAGGTACTCTGCTCATCACATGTTAAGTGTTCATCCAGCTCCGACAAATGTAGTCATGATTGCATCCACATCAATCTGTTAGCATACCTTATACGTATGAATAGGAGATTGGACAAATTGCTGGATTTTCTGCTGAGTTCGCATCATGCTTCAATGTTAGTACAGAAATGTTTCATTCATCATGGATACATTTGCATATTTCAGACACGGCATATATTACTCCTGACTGCAGATTGGGATTCTGGGTAGTGATATGGAAAACAACATTGCCTACAATTTTTACCTACAAAAAATATTGTTTTATTTAAATGGTGTGTAAATAATTGAATATGGGAGACATCCAGTTTGGGGAGCACCTCTGCCTTATTCCGATAACATACCCTCACATGCAAGACGGAGTGGAGTGATCTGCTGCTACAGGACAAGGACATTCATTTGCTGCAGTTGCCCTCGCAGCAAATTAAAGACGGTTTATGGGTACGAGTATACAAAATAAAAACCCTTTGTCACTTATATACGGTGTTCAGTGCACTGCAAAACGCAGAAACAGTATTTTTTACATATGTCTTGTCCATAGAGATAGTTATTAGTAATGTATCACCGATCACAGGGGTCGATCTTTACCCTGTTTAAATGGAGCGGTGGTTGAGCATGCGCGCTGCCTCTTAGGGCTTATTCAGACGAACGTAAAATACGCGCGTGCAACGCGCGTGATTTTCACGTGCGTTGCCCGTAGCTATATTAGACAATGGGGCCGTGCAGACATGGCAGCGTTTTTTGCGCAGCGTTGCTCCGTTGCAAAAAACTCACGACATGTCCGTTGATTCTGCGTTTTCAACGCATCACGCACCCATTGAAGTCAATGGGTGCGTGAAAACCACGCATGTCGCACGGAAGCACTTCCGTGCGAACTGCGTGTTTGCGCAACAGCTGTCAAAAGGATGAATGTAAACAGAAAAGCACCACGTGCTTTTCTGTTTCCGAACATCCAAACGGAGTGTCTTTGCGATTAGCGAAACCCGACAACCGAAGCTAACTTCACCGGGTTCGGCCAAACTCGTTTTGGCCGAACTCGGCAAAAAAAATTCCGGTCCGCGACGTCGGGAGACATTCACTGTGCATGGTGCTGAAAGAGTTAAACTGTTTCAGCACCATGGACAGTGACTTGCGATCCCAAAATACATGAACCTGTAAAAAAAACCGAAGTTCTAACTTACCGATTACTCCTGTCTCCTTCCTGCAGTCCGACCTCCCGGGATGACACTTCAGTTCAAGTGACAGCTCCAGCCAATCACAGGCCAAGCACAGGCTGCAGCCAATCACAGGCTGCAGCGGTCACTTGGACTGCCGCGTCATCCAGGGAGGTGGGGCTCGATGTCAAGAGAGGCGCGTCACCAAGGACGCGTCACCAAGGACGCGTCACCAAGGCAACGGTCGGGAAGTTCTCGGTAAGTAGGAACTTTATCTTTTTTTTTTACAGGTTTTTCGCTGTTGTGTTCGGCATTCACTGTCGAGGGTGCTGAAAGAGTTAGCTCTTTCAGCACCTTGGACAGTGACGGGCGTCGACAAGCCTCATCTCTATGATGCCGGCTGCGCGAAAATCACGCAGCCGCGCATCAGACACGGATGACACACGCAGCTGTCAAATAGTGTTTGCGCGCGCAAAACGCTGCGTTGTTTGCGCGCGCAAAAACGCAACGCTCGTGTGAATCCGGCCTTAATCCAACTCTATGGGACTGCCGGAGATAGCTGAGTGCTTCTTTGGCAGTCCTATAGACTAAAAATGGAGCAGCCGGGCACATGATTGGCCTCCGCTCCATTCAAACGGGGGACATGGGATCTACGTTTTCCTGATCGGTGGGGCCCCAGCCGTCAGACTCTTATCACCTATCCTGAAGATAGGCAATAAGTTTCAACCGTTTAAGGCCTTCTGCACACATAGTGTAATTGTTGCGGATTTTCCGTACAGATTTGTGGACGGAAAATCTACACCGTATTACAGTAGCAGCAAAGTGGATGAGATTTTTAAAAAATCTGCTGAAAATTTCCTTGCTAAAATTCACCTGCGGTGCAGGGTTTTAAAACCGCAGCATGTCAATAACTGCTGTGGAATGGTTGCATGTAGCTCAATGGGCAAGTTAAATTCTGCAACAAATAGTAGGCCCCATTCACACGAGCGTGAATCATGTCCGTGTGTTGTGCGTTGAAACATTCAATGGGGCCATTCACACATGCGTGATTTTTAACCACACACGGATGAACATTCGTGTGCGGTGCGTGATTTGCGCATCAATTCAGTTAAAAATAATTCTAAAAAAATGTATGTGCTTTGCGAGTCATGAATAACGCATGCCACTCGCAAAGCACACTGATGCATAACGCAACACACACGGACCTGATTCACGCGTGTTTTTCACGCGCGTGAATCGGATACGCTCGTGTGAATGAGGCCTTAGTTTTGCTTCCGGCCTCCTCAAATAAAATTTCATGTGAGAAAATATCATCCCAGGAGGCCCACAACCCTAGGAGGGAAAAGCAAATTATTGTTTTTTGTTTTTTTCTCCTCATCTGGTATCCACAGCGGCAAATCCGTCCAAGTGGACTTTCAGTCGGAATTTCTAAGGCTGGGTTCACACACCCTATTTACGGACATAATTCGGGCGTTTTAGCCCCGAATTACGTCCGAAAATACAGCTCCAAAGCGGCAGCAAACATCTGCACATTCATTTGAATGGGCTTTACGATGTTCTGTGCCGACGGTCGCCTGCGTCAAAGAAGTGCCTGTCACTTCTTGAGATGTAATTGGAGCCGTTTTCCATTGACTCCATGGAAAAACAGCTCCAATTACGTCCGTAAAGGACGCAGTGAAAAGCGCCTGCACTTGCCATTACGTCTGAAATGCCGGAACTGTTTTCTCCTGAAAACAGCTCCGTAATTTCAGCCGTAACGGAGGCTGCCGCGTGAACATACCCTTACAGTATCTGACCCTTGGGCAGAGGGCCTAAATGTAACATCTGTTTTTGGGGGAAAAAAACTGCTAAAAACGCTACTGAAAATGCGGTGTGTGAATCCAGCCTTAAACTGTCTCGGAAACCTACGTTGACACTGATAAACTTGCTCCACACGTGTGTACTTTCCTTCACAGGCCATTAAACCAGGCTGACTAATTTAAACTGTCCATACAAAGTACCCTGTCACGTATGACAGACATTCCCCACAGTGGTCCCTAATAAGAAACAGTTAAATAGCAGTCACAACGTTGAACAAAGCTTTGACAAATGGACACATGTTCAAAATAACTTTTAATATCCATTTAGTGTCACAAATTCAGCTTGAGACAAAACAGAATATTTTTCCGCGTTGCAGCTGTCAGAGAAACATTTCCATTTGTGAAGCATAAGATGTGTTTACACTGCAGAACTCGCTGTGATTTACATACCATATTCAATGCAAGGAGTGGCCCGGTGATAAGATCACCGCCTCTGGAATCAAATCTTGTTCACCCGCTTGTGTGTCAGCTCCAGATGACCTTAGAAAATTACCTTCACTCCCTGTGCCTCAGGCCCAAATAGTGTAATCTCCATGAAACAGGGAGGCCTGGAAGTGTCTACGGACTACATATATACACTACATAAAATAGTACAGTCCATGAAGAAATGCCGTATATCTGTCTTTTTGGCACTTGCAGCTATGTTCTCGTCGCTTTTTTGGTTATTTTTTTTTTATGAAATGCAGACTAAGCGTCTCAGGAAACCACTGTCTGAAACCAACAGGATTACAAGGAAAGAAACCTCCGTTCGCTGGGTATTACCTCAGCCGACAAAAGAAGCTGAGAAACTGAGTGAAATCCCAGCTGCAGTAGTGCTCCGCTCACCCAGTGATAATACACCCGTCTGCTACAGTTGTCGCACAAAACATACGCTTAAAAGAAAACCCTGAGAACTTATTTAAAAAAAATTTATAACACCAAAAATGTTATTAGACATAGTACAGGATTCTATTCAAGTCAATAGGGACCATATACAAGTGCAGTTGGAGCAGACCTCCTAGTTTTAAGGGATTGGTTCTCTATACTAAAGAAATGGAAAACACAAGTCCATGGAATACAGGGTCATAACTACAGGGAGTGCAGAGTTTGTGGATGCATCTGGGCCGTGGAGCCTGAGGGTGCTCAGAAGGTCTCTCTATCTCTGTACTATTTTAGATACGGGACAGTTGGGGACCCTGCTACAGGTTTTGCATCATTGGGAGCTTCAAGGTATGTCATTGCCAATGAAGCAAAAATAATTGTTACTGGTGTCTAGGTTCTTGGCTTGTTCTCTATTTGTGTGTATAAAAGTTTGTTTATACACTAAGGCCTCATGCACACGACTGTAGCCATGTGCACGGCGTCAGCCGGGGGCGGAGTGTCACCCGCAAGCAAAGCGCGGGCCATGCACATGGCTGCAGCCATTATTTGCTATGAGCCTGGACTGCAGAACAAGGCCGGGCTCCTGGGCAATGCACGGACTGTGGAAACCACGTTTGTGCGCATGGCCCCAATAGGAATGAATGGGGCCGCAATTCTCCAGTGGATTTTCGGGGCGAATTGCGGCCGCAAAAGCATGTTCGTGTGCATGAGGCCAAATCTAATGCTGACTATCTGAAACCACTTCTTCCCCCTTGAGCATGTTGCCAGATTGTTGCAAGCTTGTGGTCAAAAGATGAACTGTAAGTAAATATTTTCCAGTTGTTTTTTCTTGCTTGTCTGGTAATGATCGTATTCCCAAAATATTTACAAAGACTGTGTCACAAGAAGTAGGCCTATCCCATACAGAAACATTACATGCCCTAGCCCCTTAGACGCTGCTAAAAAGACCCACATCTGAAAAGAGTATCGTATTATAATGGAGCCATGTCATTTGACTATGACCAGGCCCTATGGTGGCAAAAGGTCTCTCACAATTTCGACACATCAAACTGAGAAGGAAAGATTTCCATGCAAGTCTTAGTTCACAGCGTTTGTCTAATTTACAGAAGAGTGCTAATTGTTAATTTTGCAATTACACTGAGTGGTAGTTTTTAGAATTAGCTATTCACACCCTTTTGTAAAAGAGCCAAGTGATTTAGAGGTGAGCTGCAGAATAGCACTACACTCCAATTCAGACTTAGGTGTTATTAGTTGTATCAATTATATTCTTTCTGAGTTCCAAATGCAATGGCCGGAGCAGTCACTTTGGGGTTGTGGATACATGTGCTATCTAGGCAAATAGCAAGTACGGTACTTGTTTTGTGATTAATAGCAAATTAAAGTGCTGACCCTTGGGAGACACAATGATATTTGTCATGCGAAACCATCTAAGGCCCCATGCACACGACCGTAGAATTCAATTCATCCGTAATTACGGACCCATTCACTTCTATTGCCAACGCACACCTTCCCGTATATTTATGGGAAGGTGTTTGTGCCGTAGAAAGGCTCCACAAAAGATAGGACATGTCCTATTTTTTGCTTTATACGGACTGTGCTCCCATACTTTTTATGGGAGCACGGGCTGCAAATGCGGGTGGATGTCCTTGGCCCGGCCGAACCCGTAACCATGGACAGTGATTATGGGCACGGTCGTGTGCAGGGGGCCTTAGACAGATCTGAAAATGGTTTTCTTACTTCCATATGATAGAATTATCTACCATTTTTCAAAAGATATATGGGTGTAAGGGCTCTTTCGGAACAGTGGGCACACCATGTGCTGTTGCATGGTGCCTCCATGAGCCACCGTTTTCTCCCTAGTAGCAATGCTTTCTACCACCAAGCAGCTGCTGAGACTGAGACATGTCAGATTTTACCAGGTCAATGTAGATAGGCAACTCTTTGTTACCAATCTTATATATCTATAGTGTAACATATTAAATAGCATTGGTTAGTGGAGCTTTTCTTATATCAGTCTAAGGTCCAAATTACACAGTTTGCGTCCGAAAAAAACTGACTTTTTCATTCATATGAATGTTTGTGTTGCGTCCTTGTGGTTTCCATATGACGTCCGTTTTTCTTGTACGTTTTTCTCCACTGCAAGCACTTTCTGCTTTCACTCATTTCTAGTATATGCATTTCTTTAGCAACTGATCCATGAAAAACGGACAGCACACGTACCAGAATAGGGAATGCTGTGAGTTTCTCACAATAGACACACGCTCTGTCGAAAAAAACGGATGTGTGAATAGCCCCATTGACTTGTATGCGTCAGTGTGATGTCTGTTGTTAAAATGGCCAAAACTCGGACGAGAGATACGTTCATGTGAATAATTAAGTTCTTTAATGAAGTTCTCAATGTAACGTCTTCATAATGGGTATAGAGATTTTCTAAGGAAAATATCATAAGAAGATAATTAACTGGCCAATTGGGCTGGACCATGGGTGAAAACAGAGAACATTCAGAAAAGACAGAGGACAGCCAAAGCTCATGGATATGGTGATGCAGTTGTTGTGAACCCCCCAATGAAGGATATGGCACCAATCTATCTCACTGTAAGCTGTGATTGTGACTACATTTTGCGATGGCACAGATATTGGGCATAAATAGTAGTAAGGTATATGTCATATGCATAAAAGACTCAATAGAATGTTCTCTGTATCAGAAATTGAAGCTTTTCCACCGGCAAAGGAAAGTCCTGATAATAAATATTTGATAGGACATTGTTGGACAAACAGAAGAATAATAATTGCCTTCACAAGACTGTAGGGGCCATCAGAACGCTCTAAAAATAGATTGCGAGCTCTTCTCCGGCTGTAGACAACAACAGATTGCTGGAAGAACAAGTCTGCATTTCTTGCATACTTCCACTAAGCTCTAAATAAATATCAGGCAATATGTACCGACACGGAAGAAATCCATCTGTGCATTTATAACAGGAGCTGCACTTTATGAATATCTGCACATTCCCAGGAGGCTGCAAGGTGTCAGCATTATCTCTTCAATTCTGTCATATCCCCTGCTTTATATTGGGAACACGGATGTGTGAAGCTGGTCTGACCCGAGACTGACCCTTCCGAGCCAGATCCATCACCATTAAACCAACACTGGCCACCTTTTACTTTTCCTGTGTAAGGGCTGGGTACACACTCTGCTCTCCTTTACAGAAAGGAAGGGTGTGCAGGAATATAGAGAGCATGGACAGTGGTCTTCTAAAGATCAAGACACCTGCTGATGCCTATAACAAAGATAGATAGATAGATAGATAGATAGATAGATAGATAGATAGATAGATAGATAGATAGATAGATAGATAGATAGATAGATAGATAGATAGATAGATAGATAGAAAAACGAAAAAGATCCAGCAGCACCGGTTGTAAAAGGATGTGGGTGCAGGCCCCAGGGAGCAGACCAAGCTCTCAATATCAACAGAGATCCAAAAAAGTAGGCAGCACACCATAGAATTTAGTGAAAAAGAGGGTACTTTATTAACCCCAAGTGCGACGTTTCAGCTCTATCCACTAGAGCCTTTCTCAAGCCAGGAAAGGCTCTAGTGGATAGAGCTGAAACGTCGCACTTGGGGTTAATAAAGTACCCTCTTTTTCACTAAATTCTATGGTGTGCTGCCTACTTTTCTAGATAGATAGATAGATAGATAGATAGATAGATAGACAGACAGACAGACAGACAGACAGACAGACAGACAGACAGACAGACAGACAGATAGATAGATAGATAGATAGATAGATAGATAGATAGATAGACAGATAGACAGATGATAGATAGATAGATAGATAGATAGATAGATAGATAGATAGATAGGAGTTTGATGGATAGATACATTTCCTTCATGAAGTCCTAAAAATCATCGTTGTCGGCAGCACATTTCTCCGTGTAAACAGCGGATGTGCTACCGACAATGATGAAAACGGTAAGGGGAGGAACGATACCATCTGCCACTATAGAGTTCAATGATTGCTTTATGTAAACGGAGCAAAGCGATCATCGATCAACGTCCTTCATCGCCGATCGGAACTCGTTAACCGGCCTATATCTGCCGTTGTAAAAGGGCACAGGTTTTTTTAACGCTGATATTGATGCGGAAATTGCGTCGGAATCAACAACAAAAAAACAGCTGAAAACGCCCCCCATTGATTTCAATGGGAGGCAGAGGTGGTTTTTTTCCTGGGCGGCTTTTAGCTGCTCACGGGGACAATAAGCAGCATATGTCCTTTCTTGCCGCGGTTCATCCTGACTTCCCATTGAAATTAATGGGAGGCAGAAACAACCTGTGGCACTCGTTTCTGAGCGTTTTTCGCTGCATTTTTTTGCCTGAGGTTCTCAATGGCGCGGGTGAAAAACGCAGTGAAAACCGCGGCAAAAGAAGCGTAGGCAGGTCAATTTTTCAAAATTCCTGAAAAATTTGAGGCTGATTTTTTTCTGCCTGCAAAAAACTCTGTGTGAACTGGGCCTTCATTTTAGCTGGTGCAACGAGTACCTATCAATGAGACAGCTGGTTGATCGGCGCTCGTTTGCTCCTGTCGCGCGGAGCTATGGATGCGAACGAGCGCTCGTTACTCCGATCGTTCAACCCCATATATTATTATCATTTCTCCCTGTTTACACACCAAGATGTGCTGCCAAAAACGATAATATTTCACTTTTTTAAAACGATACGACCAGCAGATGATGGAGCGTTCTTCTGCTGATCGCTGCCCTGTTCACAGGCGTTAGATGAACGCTTGTCTGCCCGATGATCGCCCAGTGTAAAACCCCCTTTAGTCAGCACCTCCTAATAACAAAGTGAAACTATTGGTGCTAATTTGCTGAGACTACAATGCAAAGCACACAAACACATGGAGTATATGCAAATAATTCATATTTTTATTATTTAAATTGCACAACGCAGGAAAAGTAAACGAAGAGCGGCGGGGACCATCGTAGCATCGGCGCTGGTGAGTAACCTTTTATTTATACTATTACTGCAGTTAGGGTTAGATTGTAAAACTCTCAGATAACCCCTTTAAGGAGGAGACAGTCTAAGCACAAGTTTGACTAAACAGACGGTTACGCTGAAGAATATTGCTGAGGAGGTATGAGAGATGCGGCAGATAGTGAAGATGGTAAACTGGGCGCTCAGGAAACGCTGACAATATTAATAATGTATTTCAATTGAAAATGTCAAGATTGTTTCCTTGGCAGTGCATAACATTGAGTTCTTGTAGTGTGGACAGCGCGGGGCTTATCACATAATGTGGGATGCAGAGTAACGCTTGAAGTAAATTGCCGTGTCAGAGTCTCCGGTGTGCTGACCTCTCGCCTGCTTTATTTGACTACATTTGAATGCACCATTAACAGGAACTGCGGGGATCACTCATTTCTACTGTTATTCAAAACCACATTCTGGGCTGCGGAACAAAGAAATACAGAAAACCTCGGTAGTTATCGTACACAAGAAATAATATTCCCGAAATGCAGATACCCAAAAGTTGTAAAACAAGTGTATATAACAATGCAATGCATCTATATACTTCATCAAACTCATATCCTCTACTATCTATCTATCTATCTATCTATCTATCTATCTATCTATCTATCTATCTATCTATCTATCTATCTATCTATCTATCTATCTATCTATCTATCTATCTCATATCTATCTATCTATCTCATATCTATCTATCTATCTATCTATCTATGTATCTATCTCATATCTATCTATCTATCTATCTATCTATCTATCTCATATCTATCTATCTATCTCATATCTATCTATCTCATATCTATCTATCTATCTATCTATCTATCTATCTATCTATCTATCTATCTATCTATCTATCTATCTATCTCATATCTATCTATCTATCTATCTATCTATCTATCTATCTATCTATCTATCTATCTATCTATCTATCTATCTCATATCTATCTATCTATCTCATATCTATCTATCTCATATCTATCTATCTCATATCTATCTATCTATCTATCTATCTATCTATCTATCTATCTATCTATCTATCTATCTATCTATCTATCTATCTATCTATCTATCTATCTATCTATCTCATATCTATCTATCTATCTATC
The DNA here is from genome assembly GCF_050947455.1 of Rhinoderma darwinii. NCBI lineage: Eukaryota > Metazoa > Chordata > Amphibia > Anura > Rhinodermatidae > Rhinoderma > Rhinoderma darwinii. The sequence continues at coordinate 336,394,085 of NC_134688.1, read as the reverse complement.
TCATATCTATCTATCTATCTATCTATCATCTATCTATCTATCTATCTATCTATCTATCTATCTATCTATCTATCTATCTATCTATCTGTAAAGGATCTGCCAGGCACAGCTTCAGGGTTAACGCCCATAGATAATCAGTCTGCACCTGCTTCTGTGAGACTGACTCCATCTTCCACCACTCAGGGTGGCAGGCTTAGGAGTGGGAGAACCTATCACAGGCTGGCCAGACGGAGCTAGCTCCCGCCCTCTGTCTATTTATACCTGCCTTTCCTGTTCCTCCTTTGCTTGTGATTCTTCTCGTTTGGTTTCCTGGCCCTGCTGCAGCTTCTTGTACCATTGTCCTTGCTTCATATTGACCCCGGCTTGCTGACAACTCTCCTGCTCTGCGTTTGGTACCTCGTACACTCCTGGTTTGACTCGGCTTGTTTACTACTCTCCTGCTCTGCGTTTGGCACCTCGTACTCTCCTGGTTTGACTCGGCTTGTTCACTTCTCTTGTTGCTCACGGTGTTGCCGTGGGCAACTGCCCCTTTCTCCCCCTAGCTCTGTGTACCCTTGTCTGTTTGTCTGTCGTGCACTTATTGAGCGTAGGGACCGTCGCCAAGTTGTACCCCGTCGCCTAGGGCGGGCCGTTGCAAGTAGGCTGAGTGGTGGGTAGATTAGGGCTCACTTGTCTGTCTCCCCACCCCCGTCATTACACTATCTATCTATCTATCTCATATCTATCTATCTATCTATCTATCTATCTATCTATCTATCTATCTATCTATCATTTTGTAACAGGAACATTGGGCCTTAATTATTTATGAAAACTGAGTGAAAAAGTGTCCCTGTTAGGCTCAGTCCACAACTCGTTTTGTGCACACGTTTGTGGTATACGGCGATGTATACATCTTAAAAGTTACAAAAACGTACGCTAAGGTTTGTTTGTAATACATCGTATACGTTTCTATACGCTTGTGTACGTTCTAAGTACTAAAAATTTATACTTTTTATGTTCTTGAGCCAAATCAATATAGCTTTGACAAACGTTTTGACACCGTTTTTTCATGTCAAAACGTGGATGTCAGACGTACAGTAAAAACAAGATGTGAACTGAGCCTTACCCATAGCAATCAAACAAACAGAGTATTCCTATAAAGTGGCATACATCTGCTATTGCAAAAAAAACAAAAAACATACCATGTGGTATAGATATTTTTGGAGGTTCCAGTTGTATTGAAACATGTAATCAACTATGAATTTCAATACTGATAAAAGAAAACAAGCAACCAAGGACATGCTCTTTGCATATATTTGGATAATGACAGTCTATGCGTACATCTGTGTTTACATCAGGAGAAAAATCCCAATGCATACGCTGAACCTAGATCCAAGTGCAGTGTGACTCACAAAGACTCTTGTCTTTTTTTTTTATAAACATGCAGCTGAATAAAGGGACACAGCCACCCGCGTGAACGAAAAATCAGAAACTTTGAAATAATTTTAGTAAAATCAGTAAATAATGCAGCCTTGCCTCTTACAAATGCAAAACATCTCCTCCCTAATGATCCGTAGTATTTAGGCTGAGTTCACACGGGGCGGATAAGCTGCGTAATAGCACACACCGTATCCGCCCTGTGCACCGCAGGGAATTCTGGGCGAAAAGCCGCACCAAACTGTCCGCTTCATCCCAGGAGCCTGTGATTGGCTACAGCGGCGATCACATGGGATAAAGCGTCATCCCAGGAGGCTGGCCCTCTGACGTCCATGTTTCATCCCATGTGACCACGACCACAGCCTGTGATTGGCTGCAGCGGTCCCATGGGATGAAACGTCAACCCAGAAGGCCGCGCTGGAGGGAGGAACACAGGCTTCTGGGTAAGTATGAGATTTATTTTTTTTGTGAGTTGCGTTTTTGCAGCGGAATAGTTGTGAACACACCGGAAAAAAAAAGCAACTACTGCTATTTATTGCAGGATTTACCTCCCCGTTGAATTCAATGGGGAAAACCCTTAACAAATAAGCAGCTTTTACGCAAATACAATTGACATGCTGTGGAAAACAATTCTGCACCGCAGGTCAATTTCTGAACGTTATTTCCGCTCAGTATTTCCGCAGCGTGTGGATGAGATTTGTTTTATCTCATTGACTTTGCTGCTACTGTATCTGCTGCGGATTTTCCGCAACGAATTCCGTTGCGGAAAAACCGCAGTATTTACGTCTGAACTGACTCTTATAGTAGCAGCAAAGTGGATGAGATTTAGAATACTTAATGCCCACGCTGCGGGGAAAAAAAGCAGTGTAAACATTAATAAATTGACCTGCGGTGCGGAATTAAATTCCGCAGCATGTCAATTTATGCTGCGTTTTTGTTGATTTTCCGTTGCGGGTTTTCCCCATTGAATTCAATGCGACTTGGCTTTCACAATGCGGTGCGATTTTTCGTACAGAATGTACTGCGGGTTCCAGGTGGGATACACTGCGTGGTTTTCACACAGCGTATCCGTCACATGGGAACCTGGCCTAAAATAAATACACACATCCCTCTGTGGTTTCCTGTGGACACAGATATGGGAGGGAAAGGTAATGAAATTGAGTACACACTTCATAAACACTTCAATCCCCAAAGAGTTCCCTTATCCTCTAGGGATTACCAATTGTTTTACTTAGAAACCATGAACTTGTCCTAGAAGGGAGGCTGAACATAGATCATCACTACAAAAGTCACCTAAAAAGCTACATTAGAAAAGCAGAAAAGCTCTAACCATAAAAGGGAAAACTATAATAGTAAATGTCACATACAGACATATAGCAGGACAACAGATACTTACAGCAAACCGATCATCCCACAAAGTAAGAATGCTTTCAATAATAGAATGGCGGATACACTGCGTAAAAGCACACAGCATATCCGCCCTGTGCGCCGGAGGGAATTCCGGCCGAAACACCACACCAAATTGTGGTGCAATTTTTTGGCCAGAATTTCCACTCCGGAAAACTGCACATAAAAAAAAACGTTTCATACTTACGTAGACATGGCGATGCATTCCTCCGCTGTCCTGCAGCCCGGCCTCCCGGGATGACGCTTCATCCCATATGACCGCTGCAGCCTGTGATTGGCTGCAGTTGTCACATGGGATAAAACATCATCCCAGGAGGCCGGCCTAGACTAAGAAACACAGAATTCTGGGTAAGTAAAATATTTTTTTTTCTGAATTGCGTTTTTTGCAGTGGAATCACTGCTTTTCCAAGGCAAAAAATTCAACATTTGCTAGTTTTTTCGGGTTTTACCTCCTCAATGAAAATATGCAACAAATAAGCAGCTGACATGACACGCTGCGGATTAAAAAAAATGCACCGCAGGTCAATTTCTGAGCGTTTTTTTTCCGTTCAGCATTTACGTAGCATGTGGATGAGATTTCTTAAAATCTCATCCACTCTGCTGCTACTGTATAATGCTGTGGATTTTCTGCAACAAAATCCATTGCAAGAAAATCCTCAGTGTTTACGCTACATGTGAACTCACCCTAATAGTTTTTTTAAATTAACAAAATACAAAGTGAATATACAGAAGATAAATCTAAATCAATATTTGGTATGACCACCCCCTGCCTTCAAAACAGCATCAATTCTTCTAGGTACACTTGCACAGTCATGGTTTTTGTAGGATTCTAGTCAGGTTTATGATTAATCAATTATACCAAACATGTAATAATAATTATCATTTTGGGTGAGGAACAGCCAAACTCTGCTGCAAAAGTGAGGTTGTGAAAGACCGTTTCATCTTACAGGTCCAACATGGCAAGACTGAACACAGCAACAAGACACAACTATCTACTGTTCAGAGAAGTCTGACCAGAAATAGTCTTCATGGAAGAATTGAGGCCAAAAAGCCACACCTTCAACATGGAAACAAGGCTAAGCAACCCAACTATGCTCGAAAACATATGAACTGGGGTGCAGAAAAATGGCAGCAGTACTCAGGACTGATGAGTCAAAATATGAAATATTTGTCTGTAACAGAAGGCAGTTTGTTCGCTGAAGGGCTGGAGAGCGCTACAATAATGAGTGTCTGCATGCAACAGTGAAGCATGGTGGATGATCCTTACAAGTTTGGGGCTGCATTTGGAGTTGGAGATTTGGTCAGGATTAATGATGTCCTCAATGCTGAGAAATACAGGCAGATACTTATTCATCATGCAATACCATCAGGGAGCCATCTGATTGGCTCCAAATTTATTCTGCTGAAAGACCATGACCCAAAACATATAGCTAAAGTCATTAAGGACTGTCTTCAGTGTAAAGAAGAACAAGGAGCCCTGGATGTGATGATATGGCCCCCACAGAGCCACGATCTCAACATTTTTGAGTCTGTCTGGGATTACATGAAGAGACAGAAGGATTTGAGAAAGCCTACACCCACAGAAGATCTGTGGTTAGTTCTCCAAGATATTTGGGACAATCTCCCTGTCGAGCTTCTTCAAAAACTGTGTGCAAGTAAAACTAGAAGAATTGATGCTGTTTTGAAGGCAAAGTGTGGTCACATCAAATATTGAATTGATTAAGATTTCTCTTCTATTCATTCACTTTGCATCTTGTTAATTAACACTTCTATTTTTGAAAGCATTCTTACTTGGCAGCATTTTACCACAACTGCCTAAAACTTTTGCACAGTACTGTATATATATATATATATATATATACACACACACACACACACACACACACACACACACACACACACACACACACACACAGTCTGTATATATGGATAACCAGGGGCGGATTATAATGAGGACAATCTGGGCAAGTGCCAAGGGCCCGAGGCTGGAAGGGGACCCAGTTCGCCCCGGTTCTCCCATACCGGCTGTTAAATTTACGGTCGGTTCAGAGAATCGGAATGAAGCGGGACCTCTCACCCAATTATATCTGCATCCTTAGGATGTGGTTACAATTGCTTACTTTAGCGCTGGCGAGACAGGGAACTATCCGTTCCCTTCCTCCCTTTCGGCGCTTTACTAATGACATAGTCGGCGCGATGATGTCATCACGCCGACTGCGCCATTACGCTGGATGACGCCGTCTGGTCTCTGACCAGTCTTGCGTCGCTGGAGGAAGAAGCGGGAACAGGGACAGGTGAGAATGTTTTTTTTTGTTCTGGGCAGCGTTTGGGGTAAAAGATGAAGAGCATTATCTACAGAGGACATTGTAAGTGGCGCTATCTATAGGGGTCATTATCTATTTAGGGCATGGTAACTGGCACAATCTACAGGGGATGTTATCTACATAGGGCATTGTAACTGGCACTATCTACAGGGGACGTTATCTACATAGGGCATTGTAACTGGCACAATCTACAGGGGACATTATCTACAGAGGGCATTGTAACTAGCGCTATCTACAGGGGACATTATCTAAAAAGGGCATTGTAACTGGCGCTATCTACAGGGGACATTTTCTACAGAGGGTATTGTAACTGGCACTATATACAGGGGGCATTGTGACTGTCGCTATATACAGGGGGCATTGTTAGTGTGTGTAGTATTTTACTTTACAGTGTTTGACACAATTTAATTCAGGGGCACAGTGTATAATACTATTATTTTCAGGAGCACAGTGTATAGTACTATTATATTCAGTAGTACAGTGTATAATACTATTATATTCAGGAATACAGTGTATAATACTATTATATTTAGGAGCACAGCGTATAGTACTATTATTTTCAGGGGCCCAGTGTTTAGTACTATTATATTCAGGAGTAAAGTGTATAATACTATTATATTCAGGAGCACAGTTTATGACACTATTATATTTAGAAGCACAGTGTATAGTACTATTATATTCAGGGGAACAGTTTATGATACTATTATATTTCGAAGCATAGAGTGTGGCATCATGAGAAATTTAATCTTCATTTATAGGTGCGGAAATGTTGGAAAAGTGAGGAGCTGAAGAAATCTGAGCTGCAAACTGCAGAAATGGGTTGTGTCCGGAAGAAGTCTGGACTGGATAGAGAAAAAAAAGAAAAAGAACGAAAATAATCTGAGACATCACCTGTGAGTCACTCAATATAAATGTTTTTCCTCCCTGTGGCTGATCAGTACTGTAGTTACTGTATGATCTTCAGCGAGGTGACGGATGGTAGCATTCTTTTTTGTTAAACTGCAACTCCCAGCATATCCTAACCATTGTTCAGGCTATACTGGGAGCTGTTGTTTTATGTCGTACAAATTTATACAGCAGGGGTTAAACAGAATTTGCAAATGATCTCTGTGCTGAACTCTATTTGTTCTGGTGTTGCATATATGTACTGAGCTCGGTTCTGGGTCTGTATATTTGTACTGAGCTTGGTTCTGGGGCTGTATATATGTACTGAGCTTGTTCTGGTGTGGTATATATGTATTGAGCTTGGTTTTGGTGTGGTATATAAGTACTGAGCTTGGTTCTGGGGCTGTATATATGTATTAAGCATGGTTCTGAGTCAGAAAAGGTAAATATATACAGTAAAAACTAAACCCAAAAAAACATGGAGGAATCTCAGTATTTTCCAATTCACCCATTATATTGTACTTTAAATGGTGCCAATAAAAACTACAACTCCTCCCGCAAAAAAATAATCCTTCACACACCACTCCATTGATGTAAATATAAAGAAGTTATAAAGCTACAGACCACTTTAGTGTCTCAAAATATTCAGCTTATGAGCTTTATGGCTCATTCTTCTTTTACAGCGAATTCAAAACCGTGCCAGATCTGTGGCCGCCTAAACAGAAATCTGCAAATATATACAGTACAGCGTCTTCAAAGTTCTGTCTTCAGAGTTCGGGGGTGGGGGGCGCCCATGGTAGCCTTAATCCGTCCCTGAAAATAACCTAAGTAAAAACAAAATGCTGTATTTAAATGATATTTTCATTTATTGATGGAAAAATGCGGTTCAGTCCTACCTGGCCCTATGAGAAAAAGTAATCGCCCCCTTAAATACTAAATCAACAAGTTAACAAAATGCAATTAACAATTGCGTTCAATTTCACTAGCCGCACACAGGCATAAATGTTGCCAGACCTGTTAACTCCAAACATCTATTAAATAGAAGCTGTCTGGCAATGTGAAACAGGCTCGAATGTCAAAAAAAGCAGAACATGACGCCACGTTCTAGAGAGATTCAAATAATGTGACACAAAGTCATTGAAATCTACCAGTCCGAAAAGGGTTACAAAGCCACTGCTAAGTCTCTGGGACTCAAGTGAACCACAGTAAGAGCCATTATCCACAAATGGAGAAAGCTTGGAACAGTGCTGAACCTTCCCAGGAGTACCAAAATTTCACCAAGAACGCATCGAGCACTTATCTAGGAAGTCACAAAAGCACCAAGACGAAGGTCCAAAGAACTGCAAACCTTACTGACCGGTGAAAGGTGTTGTTCAGGCAGGGAGTGGTTTTTCATACTGATGACTTATCCACAGGATAGGTCATCAGTATATGGTCGGTGGGGGTCTGACTCCCGGACCCCGCACCGATCAACTGTACCGGCTACCTCTGGGCACCGGAATCTATACAGTGGTCGTTGCCGGAAGCAGATGGCTCCGTACACTGTATAGCTGCCGTGCTGGGTTACTGCAGCTCTGCTCCTATTGAAATGAATTTTTAGAAGCAAATTTTACATTTGGATGCGGAAACAGGTGAGAATTAGGCTGGGTTCACACGACCTATTTTCAGACGTAAACGAGGCGTATTATGCCTCATTTTACGTCTGAAAATAGGGCTCCAATACGTCGGCAAACATCTGCCCATTCATCTGAATGGGTTTGCCGACGTACTGTGCCGACGACCTGTAATTTACGCGTCGTCGTTTGACAGCTGTCAAAAGACGACGCGTAAAATTACAGCCTCGTCAAAAGAAGAAGTGCAGGACACTTCTTGGGACGTTTTTGGAGCCGTTTTCTCATACACTCTATTGAAAACAGATCCAAAAACGGACGAAAAAACGGCGCGAAAACGGCGTGAAAAACGCAGCGAAAAACGTGAGTTGCTCAAAAAACGTCTGAAAATCAGGTGTTTTTGGCTCAGCGTGTGAACATACCCTTATATGCTGAAGATTGTGTTTTCTTTTATAAACTTCTCAGATATAATACTGAGATGAAAATGCAAGATAAATTACACCGCAGTTCAATTTTACGTGCGGAATAAAATCTGCAACATGTAGATGAGATTACTTGAAATCCTGTCTAATTTGCTGTCACTGTATTATGCTGCGGATTTCCTGCAGGAAAATCCATATGGGGAAATCTGTCCTTAATAAGCATCGTGTGAATGTGGCCTTAGAAATTATTTTCCACATGCATCTCACACAAATCATGCAAACTTTTATAGTTAGGGTTCTTACTGCCGCTTAAGGGAAATGTGTAAATGTAATCCTCAAACACTTAACTTTGGTAAAAATTTGGCAAGAAAATTGAAGTTTAGTCCAGTCCCATGTCACTGCCACTTTGACAACTCCTTTTATATTGAAATCAGTTTACTGCTTCATAAGTTACAACAAATGGTTAATTTAAACGGCAACATGCAAACATGGGCATCTTTCCTGAGGTCTTGTAGCAGGTGTGTCTGGCATCAAACTCCCACTATGTCCTTCATAGTGCCCTCACATCTGAACTAAACAAAGGCCTCGCAGAGAGAGCACCTGTTGTACTGCTCTGGAGGAGGTGCAGGGGGGTTACCATAGGCCTCCGGCTGTCCATCATCCAGACACAGAAAGAGGCCTATTTGTCAGGCCGATGAAGGGCGCTTCTTCATGCAGCGCAACGGCTATAAACTATTGAGCCAATAACCACAATCCCACTATTAAAGCTTTCTACCATTGTTGTAATGTCAATGTCTGTGGGAGAAAGTTTTACAGGAATATTAATTAGAAAGTAGGAACATGCAATAAACCAGAACAGACATGGTTGAGTTTCTCTATCCAGCTTCCATTAGGCTGATTAAAATGTAACAGAATCCCTTATGACTTTATTAGCTAATTATCAATTTACCTGTGCAGTCATTACACATTTGATCAGCAAATCCCAAGATTCTCCAAATTCATACATGGATTTAGCTGAATGAGCAAAAGCTAAATACGAATCTCACTAACATCCTGCACCCTGATCCGACGTACTGATGGCTCCCTTATAATAGACTGCAACAATAGGCTCCATTTATCAATAGACTTGCGCCAGTTTTCTGACTTAAAAAGTTGCAAATTATGGCGCCTGCTATATTTACACAAAAATGTGGGACTTTCCTCGGCAATCACCAGTTTTAAAAAGTAAAAGTAGAGAAGTAGGCGGGGATTACCGGGAGTAGGCGCCAACTTTGACAGATTTATTAATACTAATGCCAGAAAATGGCGCAAATTTTGGCACAAATCTATGCCTGCTCATAGCAGGCGTATATTTTATTTTCAGAGTTTAGAACAGTCCAAAATGTATTAGGGGTCATGCGCCATTAAATAAATGTAATACATTTGCCCCATTGTCTTTCTCCTCACAAGTTGCCTACAGTCGTCCATCAGCTGGACCTCAGGGCAGACATTGCTGTAATAGTATATGCAAACCTATAACACTTCTGATAAAATAGGGCTACTTGGTGAAAGGCAGTGCATAGACTGGATGTGATGTCATTGCATAGTACCTCAGGCCACTGGAGTACATAGCCAAAGAATAAGGCTCAATTCACATTTCGTTTTTACTGTATATCTGACGTGCACGTTTTGACATGAAAAAACTGTCTCTACATTGATTTCTATGAATATGACGGGCGCCCTATTAGTGTAGTTTGTGCATGTTTTGTGTGCTTACATTCTATCCTTTTTTTTTCATCAAAGTCTTTAGTAGCGTAGTCTACTAAGCTTTTCAATACTTTTGCAAAACGTATACATTTTTATTTGTATTAAAGTCAATGGATGACGTATTCAATCTTAAACCCTACGTTTGTATATATAAAACATATACGTTTTTTCACAATATATGGGAAATTACCCAGATTATGAGACAAAACAGTGAGGGCACTGTGCCCAGCCCCTCATTACTGGCTCCAGAAAACACTGCAGCCGTTCCCTACTTCTTCCTTGATATTTTAACTTTTCAAATCTATATTGATTTGGCTCAAGAACCAAAACATATACTATTCTAGACGTAAGAACAGATACAAACGTATATCACAAAAAAAATGTAAGCGTATTTTATGCATGCGTTTTTGTTACTTTTTAAAAGTATATGTCGGTGTATAGTACAAACGTGTACACAAAACGAAATGTCGGAAGTATTCGTTGGGAGGTGCCGGGAGTCCATAAATGGACAGTGATGTTAGTGTCTTTGAGATGCCGGAGTTCCTGTTCAGAGTGAACAATGGTACAAGGCAGGTTCCAGTGCAAAATAATTCTTGAAAGATGGATAGTTTAAAATGGAAACATGGTTCCAATTTTATTGTAGAAGCAGTAAAACAGGGAGACAATATCCCACAGAGAAAAGTGGATGTGAATGGTGAACGCTGCCTACGCGTTTCAGACGGCTTCCGCGTCCTTAGTCATGGCTGAGTGTCGGCAACGCTCTGGCCGGGGATTCCGCTCCTAGAGGAAGCCCCTGACGTCGGTCGGGGGCTTTAAACTACGTAGTCCCCGCCCAGAACATCAGGAGCGCTCTGGCCGGGTACTCCAGGACTGGAGGAGCCCATGACGTCACTGTCCATATATGTGCATTTTCGCCAGGGGTTTCTCGAACCCCAAAGTTCTTGGCCAGAGCGCTACAGATGCTCTGGCAGGGGACTCCATAGTAAAAACTCCCTGACATCACTGTCCATACTTGGACAGTGATGCCAGGGGAATCCCCAGGACTGGAATCCCCGCAATGAGCGCTACATGATGCTCTTCCCGGGGATTCAAGCCCTGGGAAAGCTCCTTAAGGTATATGTTTGACCCTGGTGTCACTGTCCAATCCTGGAGTCTCTGGCCAGAGCGCTACTGATGTCCTGGCTGGGGACTCCACAGTAAAAACTCCCTGACATCACTGTCCATACCTGGGCAGTGATGCCAGGGGAATCCCCAGGACTGGAATCCCTGCAATGAGCACTACATGATGCTCTTCCTGGGGATTCCAGCCCGGGAAAGCTTCTTAAGGTATACGTTTAACGTATACCTATGATGAATGCCATACAGTGGCATCCGTCACACATAGGCTCCCATATAAATAAAAATGTATACCGCACAGTATATATTTTTTTGCGGGATCCATCAGGATGGAAAAGCATAGTCTACTATGTTATTCCATCCTTCAAAGAAAAACTATACTGATGTATACCAGCCCAACGGAGGCCAAAATGACACTCTTTTGGACTTGTAGGGGGTTTTCGCAATGCGCATGCTAAGCATAGTGCCAAAACGAGATGTGAATATAGCCTTACAAAGCACCTGTCTGCCATGTGAAGTGGCTGTGGGGAGACAGTTACAGACTGAATATCAATAACAATATCATAGAAGCTGTAAGGCCTTATTCACGCGACAGTGAAAAATAGCCGTGCGACGGCTGTTTTCAGAACAATGATGTTCTACGGGTGTATTCACACGGCCGTTTTTTTAAATGAATAATGACCGTCAAAAAATAGGACGTCCTATTTTTGGCAGTTTTAACGGCCTGACGGCCCCCATAGAAGTCAATCGATCTGTTTTTAACAGCTGTCAATACATGTAACAACCGTTAAAAACGAATCTGTGACATGGGAATTGGCAAGGGAACTACTAGTTCCCTTGCTGGCTGTCGGCAGCACGATGACACACTCGCCGATGCAGCGCCAACCTCTTCACGTGTGGTCTCATCTTCATGGGTTCTGCGAAGGTGACGCGATGACGTCATCGCACCACCTTCGCAGATCCCGTGAAGACGAGAGACCACACTTGAAGAAGAGATGCAACAGTGAGTGTCATTGCGTCACCTTTGCAGATCCAGTGAAGACGGGAGACATTACCTGAAGACAGTGATGCATCGGTGAGTATGTAGGGCATTCATGTCGGGCTGTGTGGCATCATCTACAGGGAGGTTGTGGCATCATATACATCGGGGCTGTGTGTCATCTACAGGAAGTTGTGTGACATATACAGGAAGGTGTGTGCCATCATATACATCGGGGCTGTGTGTCATCTACACTGAGTTGTGTGGCATCATATACAGGGAGGTGTGTGGCATCATATACAGGGAGGTGTGTGGCATCATATACAGGGTGGTGTGTGGCATCATATACAGGGAGGTGTGTGGCATCATATACAGGGAGGTGTGTGGCATCATATACAGGGAGGTGTGTGGCATCATATACAGGAGGTGTGTGGCATCATATACAGGAGGTGTGTGGCATCATATACAGGGAGGCTGTGTGGCATCATATACAAGAGTGCTGTGTGGCATATACAGGGAGGCTGTGTAGCATCATATACAGGGAGGCTGTAAATAGTGTCTAGGTGAACATGTGACTTTCCTTTGGGTGTTTTCAGGTGGTCGGGACAAAAAAAGCCTGACCAATGAAATTCAGCAGTTTTTTTAATGGCCATGAAAAACTGATGCAAAACGGATTTCAAACGGTCATTAAAAACGGACAGACGGACTGGAAATGGATGAAAATTTAGAGACCCACTGATGCAAAATGGCCATGAAAAACTGACAGTTGATCAGTTTTTAATTGACATTTTTTTTTCACTGTCGTATGAATATAGCCTAAGGCAGCAGGTGTAGCCAATGAACCAACCACAATCCAAGATCCTGAGAGGAAAGGCAATGGAGGAGATTCATTAAGGGTAAGACCACTTGGAGGGGCACTGACCCGGGCCGCAATGTGGCCAACAACTGCGCCGGCACCATGTTTGGCGCAGCTGTCAGAGGGCACGGCCCTTTAATTGCAAAATCGTGCAGCTATTAAATAATACACCCTCTCTGGCTTTTGCAGGTAAGGGACCGTTTTACCGGCAACAACGCGCGGCTATTAACATGCTATTTGACAGCCGTGCCAAATATGATGCCAGCGCGTTTGTTGTCCGCATCGTGGCCGTGACAGTGCTGCTCCGTGTGGCCTTATACGGAGAGTTCATTTACACGTTGCGGTTGAAACCCGATCTAAAAACTGCATGTGTTTTTACTGTGATTTGGTGCGTTTTTCCATGCAATTGCGTTTGTTTTTTTACCAAAACCGCAGCAAAAAATTCAACAAATGGCAGTAAAAACGCATGCTGTTTTTGGATGTGCTTTTTATGCGGTTCTAACCGCACCTTAACCGCAACGTGTGAATGAACCCTAAAACCGGTGTTTCTTAATATAAAGATTGCTGGAGTAAGATGCGCCTAATTTAATAACAGGCATATGCTTCCTATTAAATTTGGCGCATCCCTGGCTGTCAAAGCGCATTAAGGAAATCTACGCCAGGTACAAGCTCTATAATTTACGCCCCCTTATTGGAAAATTTGCCTTTTTTGCTCATATTGCGCTTTTTGATGCATTTGTGACTTGTCTATGCCAGAAACCTACCCACAGCTGCGCTAAGTAACTTGTTTTTCTGTTCCGACATAAGAGCATAATTCAATGTGGTGATGGATCCATCACAACACGGACACCAATGGTGCCCAGTGGACCCTGTTGACATTAATGGGTTCCATTATGGTGTGGGTTATTCAACCGGAAAAAAATAGCACAGCATGATGTGCTATTTTTCCCCAAATTTTCAAAGGACTCTGCTTCTGACGGAGCCTCCAATGCAGATGTGAGCACAGCATTATAGATATTATAAAGGCTATTGCTGGGAGGTAATTCTGGAAAGGATTGCCGCTGCGTATTTCCCTGAGATCGGTTTCTAATAAAATGGTGATGACATGTCAGTCAATTATATGTAGATCCATCATACTATAAGCCCCCATGACTGCTGCTCTAGTAATACACTGTAGGCTATAGCTGCTGACCCCACCACTGTTTATACCATGTAGATCCTGACAGCAGATACGGACCTTTTGGCCTTCTGTTCCTGATAGTTTAATGAAACCCACTCTACTTGACCTATTATATTCATGACAGATAAACTGCATGACATATGAAGTGACATATCATTTGTGGAACATTTAATTAATTCACAGGGCTAAGGTATGAATGAATTAATATGGCTGCCCGCCCAACTCCCAGAGCCTTTCTAATGCATTTATAGGTATACTGCGTACATGGTATATAGTGTATATTGTTAATATCTCGTCCTATGATATCTAATGTGTACAGAAAGTATGATTAGGTAAAATTGTGATGTTTAACTCTGAATTCACTCAAATCTCCCCCAAATACACAATGTTGTTGCCCCATGACCATGCTGGCGATCTGATAGGAAAAAGTAGGGTTGAATGTACCGGTTGATTCTATTGACCCTTTTTCCCCCGATCCTTATATAAGCTGCGTTAGACGCAGCAAGCATTCATAACCAGCCCATGCATGTAAATCAGGGGGATATTGACCGCTTAATAGAATATATGTATGACGGCCTTATGTCCACCTAGAAATGACATCTGGACTGTCCCAAAAGAACAACGATTTTGGCTTTGGATATAATTTAGCAACATATGTACAGTATGTGCAATGCTGTCCAAGTTTTTGGTAAATTAGGCCAAATAAATACCTGACAGCTGCCAACATCATGGAGAGCGTGCGTAATACTACCCAGGTAAGTGGGAGAGCTTATGGAACAGTGGGGTCTATAAAGAAGAGCTGTGCGGCCTATTCTGTCCAATTCCATATTGATGTCCACAAATATGAAAAGTATGTGTTCACTTGCATGTTCAACAATGTGGAGGACAAAACCTTGCCCAGGAGCCCCAATATCATCCCACTATTATAGGTGAAGGTAGTGATACAAATCAGAAACTTTCTAACGCTGCCTCACATATGTAGAGATGCATGCGATACATGATATTGAGTATACGTGTGCGGCCATTCGCTAGCGGTTCATCCATAGGACGTATAGAGTTGAAAAGAAATCGGTATTTAGTTCACACTGCATGCGGTTTTTAGAGCAGACAGAAACCCTACAGCAGACATGGTGGCATCATCTGGCTCATTGTGAGTGCTGCATTGTGTTATTTATAAATGCATTTAGCTGATACAATACAAGAATGAGCAGTGCCGCCTGTATCTACTGCTGGGTATAAATATCATCACTCCTCCGAACGCTGCAGAACATCCACACAGCCTTCAGATTGTCAGGCTGGCATTATCTGTACCAGCTGCTGAATCCCCGTCCACCTCCATCACATTTTACCACTGAGGGCAAAGGCTCTGCTTCTGTGTGCCTTACTACCATGCTTTGATCATAAAGCATTAGTGCACCCTGCTGCACATACATACATACATACATACATACATACATACATATATATATAACACTCTGGACAGCTGTACCTATATTTATACTATGCACGGTAAATAATGCTGCCAATAATGCCCTTTTCTTTGCCTGCATTCTGTAGGTTCTGTACATGTCTGCACATGCCTAGTATTTGTTGGGTAAGTCGCCCTTAGGTGATTTCTTATCTGCCTTACATTAGATATCGGATATTTATTAGATGCCAGCTGTTCCAGTACTAACCCTCATATAATGAATGAGCCGTGTCCAAGAATAGAAGCTGTGCTGATACCTCATGTAATGTAATCTCATCTAAAACAAATCAATATATTGGCGATAGTCGCATCACAATTTATCAAATTAGTACACGGTACACGCTAATAAATCCCGTTTGCAGCTCTTACTAGATTCATACCAGGACAAACACTCATCTCTGGTAGTGAACTGGTTAATAAAGCAGCTTTGTGACCTCTCATTGTACTGTATACGCACGTTGCAGCTAATTCATAGAGATGGGATATATTAGCATTTGTGATGTTTGATACTAAAAACGTGATGTTAAATTGACCCCCCCCCCTTTATTTTGCATCCCTCAGAGGCCTTGTGTCTTCTCTGCCTTACTACCCTCTCAAAATCACAACTGGATGCAATCTGATCGGAGGCTGGAACCATGTTTCTATAGAAAAATCCTTCACTGGAATGCCAGCTTGGCAGTGCAAACGGTGTGACTGGTTTCATTGAAGTGTGCAGAATGCCGACCTTTTGGCCTGTTTTAGGGATGACTATATAGTGAGCGCTAGAAGACTTGGCTATCATCTACTTGGTAGCCAATGATTTTGACAAAGCAAGCTAAATATGACTTGTGCTCATCTTGGATCACAGCGCTGAACATGACAAGTGACAGTCCAGGGGCTTCAGGGCAATGTTGACCGTGGCATGCCTTGTAAAAGTATGTTCTGCTGAATACATATCAGGTGGGTCTGCTCAACCTGACTGAAGTAAACATGTGGCAGGTTATAGATTTTCTTTCCTCAGTTCAGCCATAACCTGCAAAAGTAGAGAATTTGTAAGGAAACTAAAGACTCCAATATAACATCTACAGTATTTACTGACATGTCTCAGAGAAGATAACCAATAACCCAATAACAATCATCAATCCTTGAGACATAAAAAGAAAAAACTCGCCTTGGTTTTGGCACAAACAGAATGTTGCAGACATATTGCAAGTTCTCCCTGCCTGCTTTGTCAGGTCGATGATGCCCTCAGCACATGACTGGTATGGGGTGCCCAGAAACGTGCATGAAGAAATGCCCCCTCTGCTGGTAATATTTCAAAAAGACGACAAAGAACAGTAGATAGGGTGGTGTCAGAAACCGGAAGAAGCAGGAAGGTGAATCCCACAAGATCACTATAGTCTGAGATCTAAGGTAAGTGAGGTTTAGGAGGGGTTAAAAGTCGGCCTATCGTCAGAAAAAAGGTGGAATTTTCAGTTTGTGCCCAGAAATTTCCTTTAAAATAAAAGAAGAACCAGAAAAGCATTTGGCTGCGATCTTGGCCTTTGCATTTCTGCCTTGTGCCACGCGTAGAACCTTCCAAAGGCAGTAGAACGGCATGGACACTTTCTGATCACTCAGCAATAACTAGATCAGCAGCTATGAACGTATATATTCTGGAAAAATAGGGGTCCTGTGATACATGGCCCGCACTCTTATAACTGTGGTAAAAAAAAAAAATACATAATACAACCAAGTACACCTATATGCAAAGTTCTGCAAACAAAATCTGGCTATAGGCCGTTAGGAAAAAGCATCTAGATATCCGGACAGGCCAGATTGGGGAAGAATTATTAATTCTGTCCTAAATGTAGACAGGATAAAACTAGACAGGCAGAAATTGTGCCAAGTTAATCACAGTGGCACACGCTGTATGATAAGTTTGGCGCTTCTTGCTAGACATGTTACACTCCCTTACACCAGCTCATGACTGGCGTACTTTACAATAATATTTTGCGACAAAAAAATGCTACATTTTACGACTACTCTAAGTCATGCCCCTTCTCCTCTGTGGAGTGAGGTGTAAAAAGTGTCTAAAACACATAATAAATTTGGAGTATGCCATGTACGCCACATTTGCTTAGTAAATCTGTGTTTCATTGCAGCAGTCACTACGTGTGAAGAAAGGGTCTGAACTGACATACACGGTGTCAGAATGCCACGGTTAAGAAGAAAGCTATAAAAGTACTTGATACCTCACGACAACATGACGTATTAAAAGTAGAGTATCATAGTATATCTGTTACACAAGAACTCGCTTCACAGGGGCACCGACTGCTGGCAACAGATAGAGGGCAGTGTCACATTACGGGCATTCAAGGTTCATTGCAAGTTCTCAAGAACTATCTCTAAGGATTGTAATGATTGACATCTACAAACCTGCAAAGCTTCTTTGTTAAGCCAATAAATACTTCATACCTAACCACTTCATGGACAGAAAATAATAATTGTGTAAACACCAGCTGCTGCATTTGTATATTTAGTTGTGGGCATTTAGTGGTCCAGGGACTGTGTTTGAGGTCCAATGACTATATGATATGACCCGTCTTGTAGCTTCTCCCAAGTACGTCACCTGTGAGAGTCCCATGACACTGACACTTGAGAACCTCACTATCAAAGCTTCAGTACCACTGTTCTAATCTCATCAAATGTCATCTACAGCGTCTTCTCCGTACACCCGAGGAGTCATTTACACTTTTCCTTTCTCGGATATTGTATTATTAATCAGAATTGGTCCCAATAACAGTGAGAGTTCCAACTCTACAGTATTTCAGTGGCTTTGAAACGTCTGTCAGCAGACAACAGACTGCAGATTACAACAGTCTATACTATGCACAGATGTGGGCTATTCTGCAGCTTGCTAATGCAAGTGGCATGGAATTTACTATTCTCCCTGCAGCTGTGCACTAGATTTGTGGGTAACCTAGCAGCTATTGGGATCAAGTCTGATTATAACATTATAACAAGGAATCGCTTTTCCTACAAAGAAAAAAAGAACCTGACATTAATGTATGGAAGTTTTCATTTGTTATGTGTAGACAGTATCGCTATATGGTGTCAATTGGTCTTTACTCCTAGTAAGACAGACATAAGTCTTGTACAGCATAAAAAACAACTCTTGAGTTATAACCAACGTCTAATTGATGTTGTAATAGAAGATACCCCACACCATGACCATATACACAACACATTGATAGATTATTAGAAATGAAATCTGCTTACGTCATAAAATAATAGTCCACATAGGACTTGTCTTAGAAAAAGGGTCAACTTTTAGCAACTAAACTCTCTCACATGTGGTTTTATAAACAGGCAGGAAAACATTGAGAAAAAGAAAAATACAGAAGATCTCTGACAGGAGAACCAACTCTCCCATTGAGCCCAGATACATGCCCAGCAGTGATGATTTGGACTTCACTCCATGCCACCATGTCCTGGTCTCTGCTGGCCACCGGGAAGATCAGGACTGAACAGTAGGACAACCTACTCCATGTATATAGAAGAGTTGACTGGGGTCTCGAAGTGTTTGTTTTTTTAATAATAATAATATTTTATTATCCTCTTGGATTTGTGGACACTCAATAGAAACATCAGTAAACCCTTTCTGTAAAACCAAAGTCGCACACACTTGCTGATAATAAAAAGTACTTTATCGTTGCCTGGCTATGCCGACAGTCTGTTTGCTTTTCGGTATCACCTGCAATCCAACATCCTCCTGAATGTACGCTACCGGCCAATATCACTAAAAGATATGATTTCAATATTTACAAGGCCTTGTTTGCTGTACAATCTGGTATTTGACTTCCTTCACTTGTGATTGTAGAGAATCAGGGGAAAGGCAAACCGAGTGGGGTCCCTGGTCTTACTGGTCCTCCTAGACTTCCCCTTCTAAAGAAGTCCTAAGTATATTGCCGTATAAGAAATACATTACATAGGCCACTGACCATACAGGAGAACAACTTCATGGTCTTTGTATATCTCCTTCGGGTAATCGGGTACCTTCCAACACATTCCATTAACTGGCTATGAAATGGGTTGTGGGTGCCTGAGACAGGGACATTAGATTGTGATGGGCACAGGCAGGTGAATGATTCCAATCTATGGAATATGTTAGCACTATGTAACTAATAGAAAGAAATAAGAACAAACATGGCTAGTCTGTTGCCACTGTTAGTATTTAATGTAACATAAGAGTGTAAGCTCTTCAAGTCATTTTCTGTGACATGCATGGGCAGTAAATTACGGCTCTCACATACCCTTGTCAGTTATGCCACGATGATTTCACAGTCAACCTTCAGGCCATGGATGGTAATTACTAGTAATGGTAATTGAATGAGTTCTTTGACTTTGAAGAAACATGCAAACTAACGTGCGGTCCTTACATAGGGAAGCGTCTAATATATTTCTCTAGAACACAGCCATATGATGGCACTGCTAGCCCTCTCCAGGCAATGAGAGATGCCCCTGGCACACAGCGCCAGTGTAATGCACCTTTGCGAATGACAGCTTATCAATATTCTGTGTACACGTATGCATATTAGAAGTGATTTCATTTACGATTCAACAGTGCGGCTCATCACTCAACTTAATATTCCCATTTAGAATTCTTTTTTTTTTTGATTTTTTTAGGAACTTGAGCAGCACACATCGTCTTCAGCGTGAGAATGTGCACTGATGAGGCATCGCTGCGCGGGGTGAACCGTGCACGCTCCTAATAGATGTGTATCTCACACATCATTTACACCGAAAAATGGGAAGCTACAGATTAATATTAAACAGAAAAATACAATCACACAATGGAAAGCAATCTGAATAGTGCTGGATAGATGGCTTTGACTTTAACCCCTTCTTTGATGGAAGCAGACAATGGGGATACGATTTCTGACCAGCTTGTGTATTGTGAAGCTGTCTAATTCAGACGGTGTATAGGAAAACATGGATAATCAAACCTCCCGTAGATTAATAGTAGCCACGTTTTAATGTATGGATGCCCACAATATCCTACCATCTGCTCATTAGAGCTGGCATGAGGCTCCGGTACATTTCCTAAGAATGCACATTTTGAAAGATTGGGTCGCTCACAGAACTGGAGTAGGTCTAGCTGCCCTTACCAGCACATTTTCCGCATGCCTGAGGTCACCGGCTGACGGGCAACCAGATGACAATGCCTGTGGAGTTAGGTGACCATGACATTTCTGTTATTCTGCATAGGATGGGATATTCCACCATAGGAGTCATTGCATCCAGAGTGTGAAGACTGGAGACTGTTACATAATGGGCAGTAATGATGTGTGGTTACTGATAGTAATGATGATCATCAGTATAGCAATACAGCGATCCTGAAGATAGCACAGCACCTGCAGTGCACTATTACCCACAATCCAGCACGGAGCTGCTGACCGGTCTGCCCGGGGGTTAATGCAGCTGATCGCCCATCAGAGCTCACACATGTACAGAGCGGCATAGATCTAGGCTGGCAGATCTGCGGATGAAGCTGGGGGCTGATGTGAGCGGCACATGGGGCCGCTTCCCTGCAGATGACTGGGGTGATGTGACGGGGCAGGCACCCTGCAACACTTACGGGCAACAAGCGCTTAACTCCTAGCTGCCAACCCTACAAGTCTAGCTGGTAGCATGCCAAGCCGTATCCTATACCCACCCTGCCCTCTCCTGTCAGCACATGTACGGGGCTCTCCTCACCTCATCACTCGCAGCCTCACGCCGTCACAGGGGTAATCCACATGGGCGCACACGGACACAAGATCCCCGTCTTATCAGTATTCCTAAAGTATTTCCTCCGTGTGGTGAATCAGTCCGTCCTGCGCAGGCTGCCCGTAAAATAACGCCTCGTCCTATGCCCGTGTTCTCCGTGCCAGCTGCCGCCTCATGCCCTCCCGGGCGCTCTCCTCCGCCCGTACATGTACGTGTATATGGCTTTTATAGTATTCTGCTCCTTATTAGAGGTCTCCTGCTCTCCGCCCGTGTGTGAGGCAGCTGAGCTGTACAGTAGCTCTCTCCTGCTTCCTTCACATGCGAGCACAGAAACTCCCCCCATCCATATCCACACACAGTATCAGCAGCCACACTGCCTGCCAGAGCCTGCCCCCCTCCATTACCGTGCACATCATTACCATACTGTCAGAGGGCAGCTTAACCCCTTCCTTCACACCACATGCCATGTACAAAGCCTCACAAAACATCGAGCTAGATATTTCTATACATACATCAAATACCACATTCACCCACTTTTATAGGACAGACTATTGCTGTAGATAGATATGTATACGTAGAAAACATTATTTATATATACACTTGTAATATATCTACATATCTCTATATATCTATATATGTGTATTTATACCCAGCATCATTTATACAACGCCTCAGTTTCAGAATGGCGGCATCTACAAGAAATGTTCAAATAGTCTTGAGGCAAACATCTCTCGCTTCTTGAGTAGGAGGGCGGCTTATATGTCAGGTTTATATGTACGCCATTTTTTGGTGACATTACCGGGGTTATTGTTTGGTACGTGGCTCAATATTATAACTGTCCAGCCTTGGTCCATTATTTTATTTAGCTGTTAGGGCTGTCTGTACTGGATGGAAATATGGCGCAATGTGGTAATAAGTGCAGCACGGGGCTTGTGCTCCATATTTCTGGATGTAATTTCACATGACTTTGGCGGACAATGCTGTAGATGTGTAATAAAATACGTCTGTTGACATTTTCCATTGACATCTCTGTAAATAATATTTATATAATCACATGAGATGAGTGGCTTACTGAGTGGCCTTACTTAGGCGCTGCTTATCTCTTCCTGCAGAAGTGGTCTGTCACATATTGCTTTGGTAAGAAGTCGCATCTCCTTTGCCTACCACTCACTGAATGACGTGTGGTGCTCCCTTTCTCTGAAGAGGTTCTTCAGCAGCTGCAGTCTGTATTATACAGTACTGTGTGCCAGCTGCTGCAGTTCTTCTTCATGAAGAATCAATTAATAAATGGTGGACGGGAAACTCTCCTATTATCTTTAAAAGGAGGATCTGGAGCAACTGAGGTGTGTATAATATGGTCACAGAACTCTGCTGGCTTCTAATATTATTATCATTTACAGTAGGGGCTACATTATCCCACATGAAGTAAACATACAGATATGTTATTACTACCAGGTTATTATACTTATATATAGTTAGTACGGTTGAAAAAAGACACATGTCCATCAAGTTCAACCACTTGATGGGAAAAGGGAAGGTAAAAATGTCTACACATAGGAGCTTATATTTTCTTGTTCTAGGAAATTATCTAAACCTTTGTTAAAGCCATCTACTGTCCCTGCTGTGACCAGCTCCTGCGGTAGACTATTCCATAGATTCACAGTTCTCACAGTAAGGAAGGCTTGTCGCCTCTGCAGGTTGAACCTTTTTTTTCCAGACGGAGGGAGTGCCCCCTTGTTTTTTTAGTGGGTTTTACATGGAACAGGATTTGACCATATTCTTGTATATATTGCCCTTTTTACAGAAGGTGTAAGCCATGTGGGGTTTAATTTTAGTCGTTTATACTTGTTACCAATAGGAATAAATTTTGCACTATAATAACTCAAAGTAGATTTGAAAATCTCCCATTTATCATTTGTACCATTATTTGACATTAGTTCTTCCCAGTCTATATCCTGAATTGCAGCCCTCATCCTGGGGAAATTGGCCTTCTTAAAATTAAGTGTTTTTGCCCTCCCAGCCTGTGTTTGTTTTTTACAGTATATGTAAAATGTAACTATATTGTGATCACTGTTACCGAGGTTTTCACGAAATATTGACATTCCCAACAAGATCTGCATTATTAGAAATGACCAGATCCAACAGAGCTTCACCTCTAGTCGGGTCTTTCACAAACTGGCCCATAAAATTTTCCTGCAACAGGTTGAGGAAATGTCTCCCCTTCGCCGTTGAAGCCAAACCATGACAACAACTAATATCCCGGTAATTAAAATCTCCCATTATCACTACAGTACCCGCCTGTGCAGCCCGCTCCATCTGTTTATATAGCTGACCTTCCATCTCCTCAGTTATATTGGGGGGGGGGGGGGGGTCTATAGATTACACCAAAAGTAATTTTTTCAGTGTTTACCTCCCTTTCTAGTTCCACCCACAAGGTTTCCACCTCCTCACAGTCTTCACCCACTATTGTCTCATTCACACTCGCCGTCATATCACTTCTCACATACAGACATACACCACCACCTTTCCTATTTATCCTGTCTTTCCGAAACCGTGTAAAACCCTGTAGATTTACAGCCCAGTCATGTGGAGTCCAGCCATGTTTCAGCAACACCAACTATATCTATATTTTCTTCCAGTACCAAGGCCTCCAGCTCCCCCATTTTGCTTGCTAGACTTCTGGCATTTGTGAACATACACTTTAACTTGCCTTTAAATGTTTCACTTTCAGTATCAGAAATGTGATTATTTGACATTTGGGCATTTTTATTTTCATTGCTGTTTTGTAACAAAAGAATCTCTTTATCTTGTTGCCTAGTCCTCTACCCACACTCTATTTCTCCCCCCACCAATATATTCTGACCCCTCTCTAACCTGACTACCTCTTTATTTTCTACATTGGCCTCCCTCCTCAGCCCTAGTTTAAATACACCACCACCGCAGCTAGAATTCTCTCCCCCAGCACAGCGGACCCCCTTCCATTTAGGTGCAAATCATCTGCAGAATACAGTTTGTACCCCAATGAAAAGTCAGCCCAGTGCTCTAGGAACCCAAAGCCTTCTCCTCTACACCAAGACTTAAGCCATGCATTTAACTCCCTGAGCTCCCGCTGTCTTTCCTGTGATGCGCATGGCACAGGCAGTATTCCTGAGAATACAACCTTGGAGGTCCTTGTAGCCTAGTTCTTTAAAATTTATTCTTAAGGCTCCTCCACCTACCTTTTTTTTCTGTCGTTGGTACCCACATGGACCACGACAATTACAGTCCCTCCCAGTAATTTATCCACCCGTTCCACCACATGCCGAACCCTGGCACCAGGGAGACAGCAAACCATTCGGTTGAGGCGGTCTTGGCGACAAATTATTCTATCCGTCTTCCTGATTATAGAATCCCCTACAACTACTAATTACCATCCTGCCAGCTACTAGCTGGGCTGTTCTCCTGGCTGTTAGGGAGATCAGTATCCACTAGGGCTGCCATTTCTAAAACGGACACCCTCGCATCATCACCCAACTTGGTAATTTTGCTTGGCGTAACAGAAACTGGATTGGCCTTTCTCTTCTTTGACCTCCTTCTACTGCCCCTAACTGCATTAACCCAGCTACCTGCCTGGTCCTGCTCACCCATGTCTTCACCCTCCAGGTCTACCCCACTAACTGCTTGCTCAGTGAGCAGCATGCTCCGCTCAAGATTTTCTATCGCCCTCAGTGTTGCATTTTGGTCCTCCAGATCTCTAATACGAGCTTCCAGGTGACCAACATGCTCACATCTGCCACAGAGGTATTCACCCTGGAACTCCGGCTCCAGTCGTGCATACATATGGCAAACTGTGCACTGAAGAAAGGCTCCAATCTTGCTGTTCCATTATCCCAGTTACAAAACATCAGTGAACAATTGAAAAAGTTAGGGTATGTTCACACGCTTACTAAAAAAACGTCTGAAAATATGGAGCTGTTTTCAAAGGGAAAATAGCTCCTGATTTTCAGATGTTTTTTAAGCAACTCGCGTTTTTCGCTGCGTTTTTTACGGCCGTTTTTAGAGCTATTTTTTCTATAGAGTCAATGAAAAACGGCTCAAGAAGTGACATGCACTTCTTTTTCGCTGCCTTCTTTTACACAGCCGTTTTTCAAAACGGCCACGTAAAAAAACGGCCCGTCGGTACAGAACGCCGTATTTCCCATTGAAATAAATGGGCAGATGTTTGGAGGCATTCCGCTTCTGATTTTTCAGCCGTTTACGGCCCAAAAAACCGCCAATAATAAGCCGTGTGAGCATACCCAAAAAGTAATGAAGAAGAGTACTTTCTGGAATTTTAACTCCTCTTTTCAACTTCGGTTTAATAACTCCACTTGGTATACAAGCCACTTAATCCAGCAAGCCCAAAAGAAAGCTGTCTTTCTTTCTACCCCTTTAAATCTATATTTCTAAAGCAGCAAGAAAGATAGATTTAAAGGGGTAGTCTCATGAATACAACCGCTTTTTAAAAAGAAGTTGGCACGGCGATCAGCCGATCATCGCGAGTCTCACTACTTTAGTCCTCGACGATCAACTCTTATCACTGGGTGAAGCCACAGCTAGCCCACATTTCATCTGCAGTGGCCGCTGCAAGGGAAAAGTAGCACTACATACTACTGGTCATTCAAATGAATAACTGTTCATGTAGTGCGTGGATGCGTCACGTCCACAAGAGCCGTGCGATAAATTTGTCTGCGGGCATTGCATTATCCATCAGTGTGTTTTGCGAGTGGCATGTGTTTTTCACCCACTCGCAAGCACTTTTTTTCAATGTAATTGATGCGTTAAACACGGACAGCACAGGGATATGCCTCCGTGTGCTGTCTGTGGTTTCCACGCACCCATTAACTTCAATGGGTGACTACGTGCGTGAAAACGCTCCAATATAGGACATGCAGTAAGTTTCACGCAACGGACACTCGCTGCGTGAAAGCTCACGCATGTGTGAATAGCCCCATTGAAATCAATGGGGCCGTGTGCTGGGCTTTGTTTCAACACACAACACACGGACGAGATTCACGCTTGTGTGAATGAGCCCTTATGCGGGAGAACCCCCAATGTGATGTCATGTGCCCTATGGACAGTGGGTGATATAGTAAGACATCTTTTTTGGGACTTCTATCCCAATTGCTATGTTTTTATCAAGCAATACCCACGGGGTGACTTGTCATCCTTCTGACATCATGTCCATAGGGTCACATGACATAATCACGACTGGCTTAGCTCGTCTGTGTATGTATGTACATATGTGTGGTGGCCCCGGCATACGTGTTTCTTTGCTCTGTATATTATATAGCACACACAGGGCATAATTGTGGTGTGATATAGGAGCGTAGTCTCCCGCCACTTGTTTGCCACTCAGTGTTAGGTATATCAGGTCTGAGCTGTAGTTATATAAAAATATTGAGCCATGTATTTTGCCCACGTACTGCCAGCTCTGAGGTAGCAGCAGTCTCTGTGAAGTGTGATGAGCTGGTTCATGCTCTTGTGCACCACTCTGTGATTTGGTCACTACATCTCTCTGTGACCCAGAAGCCTCCTACATATCAAAGCTCTTTCTTTGGAGGATGCAGATTGTCTCTTTGATGTTGGTGTGAAGGAAACATGGGCAGTCTCATCAATTCACAGTGTTGTGATAGCACAGATAAACTTTAACGGCACAGTATTAACAAGGAGAATGTAACCCTTTCTTTGCTGAAAATCAAGCAGATCGGGTGGGGGTAGGGGGTAGATCAGTATAAGACAGAACGTCAGTTCCATTCGAGGTGAATGAGCCCAATTGACTGCAAATCTTGAACCTGGCAAATTGATTCTTCCATAAAGATGAGCAAATATTTAACAATTCTCTTCTCCGCTCATTCTTCGGGAGACGATCCATCTTGATCCACTGGTTCTGGAAATGTAGACAAGATGTAGCTTTCCTCTACAAATGACTAAACCTCAACATTCCTCGTGCGATGCCTTTGGCTTCTTCGAAGGCAGGTCTGTTAGAAGGCTTTGTTAGCGGAGAGGAAGGAATTCTGCGCTATTTATTTATCATGACTGAGCCATTGTCGTGTAGAATAACAGAAATGGCTCTTTATGACATGTTTTTCTGCATTTTCAGTTAGCAATGTTAATTGTGTAAGAAAATGTAATCTCATTTGTTATAGTTTGTCATCAAATTCAATATTAGATTTTCAAATTTTTAACTATTATACTTTATTGGAATATATAATAGTGAAAGATTTTTACTATAGTTTACTGCCATTAACACGCCTAATAGTTATGATAATTCTTTACTTTACACATCTACAGATATATCTAATCATGGTTTGATAAAGTTGCCAGATATTACCAGCAGGGGGAGTATTTTTTTTCAATATGGATTAGGCTATACTCACATTTGTTTGGAGCGCTGCGTGCAAAGCGACGTCAAAAAGACAGACACGAAAGTGGAAACCAATACACTCCATTATAAGTCAATATGCTCTTTCAGGCGCCGGTGGTATACGACATACGACAATCTCGGCACTGCGTTCCAGTTTCCGTGATCAGTGGAACAGGACACAGATGTGAACACAGCCTTACTGGGCACAGCATGACAGCACTCTGTGTAAGGATAGCTTTTGTGGTGATGAGAGATCAGTCATTTAATAATTTTAGAATCCCTGCACTTTTATTTTGTTGCAAAATAAGATTAGTTATTGAACATGTTGCGTTAATATTTCAGTCGATTACATCTTTGACAGTGCTGTGGGTGCACTTTTTGCTCATATATTAGTGCTATGGATTACAAGTGTTTACTTATTGGACAGCACTAGTGCTAATATAACAAATGTATTTACATACAGGAATATTTTTCTAGGTGTCTAGGTGAAGGCCAATTTTTACAGTCCAGACAGGTCATGTAGCAAGGCTCTAAATGGTGACTTAAATGGTGAAAATTCCGACTTAAAACTCATTTGGCTTCTACATTTTTAGACTTGTGAGCCAAAGATGCCCAAGTGATTTTTTTTTTTTTTTTTAAAGCCTGAAGGCCTTCTGCAAAGCCGTAGATTTAAAACAGGGGTGTGGAACCTTTTTTCTGCCAAGGGCCATTTAGATATTTATAACATCATTCGCGGGCCATACAAAATTATTAACTTAATAATGCCCCCCATAGCTGCTCCCCACACAGTATAATGCCCCCATAGCTGTCCACCACATTATAATGCCCCCACAGCTGCCCCACAGTATAATGCCCCCATAACTGTCCCCCCCCCCACAGTCTAATGCCCCCCACAGCTGCCCCCACAGTATATTGCCACCCATAGCTGCCACATACAGTATAATGATCTATACAGTATAATGCCCCACATAGCTGCCCCATACAGTATAATGCCCCATACAGTATAATGCCCGCATACAGTATAATGCCCCACATAGCTGCCACATACTGTATAATGCCACATAGCTGCCCCATACAGTCCCATACCCAGTATAATGTCCCCTCAGCAGCTGCCATGGGCCCCCCTCCCATACCTAGTATAATGCCCCCATAGGTATGTACCTAATAGAAAAATAATAACATAATTACTTACCTATCCCCGTTCCCACAACGGGTGGAGGAGATCCTTCTCCTCTTTTGCACTGTGCTGTGAGTGACTTGGCGTAGATAGGTGCGATGACGTCACTACATCGTGCCTGCAAGGGATGAGCCGCTCGCAGCACAGTGAATGCTGGTGCAAGGCTCCAGCATTGAACCCAACTGAATGTACGTCCTGCGGACGCAGATTCAGTTGGATGCGAGACCAGCGCGGCCAGTGCTGTGTGGCAACAGGGGCCATGCAGACCCCCCAGGCTTAGGGGCCTGGTCGCAGTTGCGACCGTTGTGACCCCTATAGCTACGCCACTGCCGGCCCGGTAGTGAACCAGTCCGGTCACCTAACCTCACGTCACTGACTCAGGTCAGGTGACCGGACTGGTCCACTCTTGGGCTGGCACAGTCCAGTCACCTGACCTCACGTCACTCACTCAGGTCAGGTGACCGGAATGATCCACTCTTGGGAAAGCACGCACCGACCTCACTCAGACCACCACTGCCTCTGCCATACTTGGCTCCTAAATGTGAGTGAGTAGGGGGAATCACAGCGGCAGCGGCGGTCAGAGTGAGGTCGGGTTGGACCAAATGACCGTATAAGGCCCGTGGCCGGACGTTCCACACCCCTGATTTAAAACATAACATTCTGGCTGCCTGCTGCTACCACTAAAGGGAGTATGGAAGCTTACTGCAAAGTGCTTACTTACATAGCCCAGATTTACTAAGACTAGTGTTTCATACAGAAGCCTGCAAAGTAAAATGTGATACATTTTTCTAAGAGGTCATGCCTCCTAAAAACTTTGTCGTATCTTGGGCTGTCTGTGTGCCGCAAACTCTCCTTAACGTCAAAGTAGAGAACATCATTTTTATGTAAATGCTGAAGTTAGTTAGTCCACGTGTAAACGCTGTGGTCAGTCAGTCCACAGTCTAATGTAAACGTTGCAGTTGGTCAGTCCATAGTCTAGTGTAAACTCTGCAGTTGGTCAGTCCACAGTCTAGTGTAAATGCTGCAGTTGGTCAGTCCACAGTTTAGTGTAAATTCTCTAGTTGGTCAGTCCACAGTCTAGTGTAAATGCTGCAGTTGGTCAGTCCACAGTTTAGTGTAAATTCTCTAGTTGGTCAGTCCTCAGTCTAGTGTAAACGCTGCAGTTGGTGAGTCCACAGTCTAGTGAAAATTCTGCAGTTGGTAAGACCACAGTCTAGTGTAAACGCCATGTTGGTTAGTCCACAGTCTACTGTAAACGCGGTCGGTCAGTACACAGTTTAGTGTAGACACTGCGGTAGGTCAGTCCACAGTTTAGTGTAAACATTGCAATTGGTCAGTCCACAGTCTAGTGTAAACATTGTAGTTGGTTAGTTGACATGCTGTACAATACCCTATTGATTTAATTTTTCCTTCAGACAAACGTTAGATTGGACAAGCAGCAGTAGCAAACCATTTATTTTCACTTTGGTTGAGCTCTATACAAAAACCCATAAAGATGAGCAGTTAACATATTGCCATCGCCGGACGTTATTTGTATCACCGCAATGTAGTTCACTACTTGACGCTATATCCCCATTCTGTTTCTTGCTTCATGATAAGGCAGGCCTATGTCCTAGACCAAGAAAGACCCAGGTAGCTGCCTGGCCATTTTCAAATATGTTAATATATCTTTATCATGGGATTAGATTTGGAGTAGATGCATGTAGTATATCATATATCTAAAAAAAAAAAAAAGATTTTACATAATAACATGCCACAAAATGCAAAAGAAAAATGTAAATTTAAAAAAAATTCACATGGGAAACAAAAAAAATTATTGGACATGTTGAAAACGACTTCTAGGATTGTAGAAATATATATACATATTCTCAGAAGATTATTTTCATGACTATATGCTACTTGACTGAGAATTCCCATGCTGAGCAATACAAGTGTTGTAATTTCTGATATGTTTCTACAATCATTCATGTGGCACCATCATGTCATACAGTGTCTCAATGTGGTACAAAACAGGGCTGCGAACATGGAGTATAATTAACAAAGTCAGGCTCTATTCACATCACGTTTTCCCTTTATTCACTCATACGCCGGGGAAATCTCCCTATGCATGAGCAGAATGTACACTGGCATAGGCCATCTATAGGCCTTTTGTTGAAAGCACATTTATACTGCGCAGTATATGTTTTTTTTTGGAGTGGACACTGTATAGGAAAGTCCAATACACGACTCTTTCCGATACAGTAAAAAAAAAAAAAGGAATACCATCGTAAACCAACCTGGCAGGTGACAAAAGGACACTCTTTTCGTAACCGTTGGGTCAATAGGGCTCTATAGATATGTTTAGTATATTTTCTGAATGTACACACCAAATTTAGTTTGAAGAGAGCCTAATACAGATGATAACATAACAGTATTATCAAGAGGCATATCTATAGGCTCAAGGGCCATGGTGCAAATTTAAGCTTGCCCTCTCACTCCGCATCACCTACAACAAAATCAAAATCCCACCATGTTTTACATTATAATTGTACAAGTAAACCCTCACATACATACACAGACAAATAAATGACATACCAACAGTACCCCACCTACACACACGCAGAAAGATTTTTACTTGGTAGATTCCTTCTCTACATGCTTCTAACCTCTGCACAGGAGTCTCATATCCCGCCCATGCGTGCAGGTCCTGTGTATAGGGTTTCAATGGTTTCACGGAAGGTCTTTCAGCTTTGGGGAGTGACCATCTTCTAAAAGCATTTACTGTGCTCCTAGGGTTAAAAAACGAATTACTCACATATTAGCTCCCTCTGCTTAATCCAGTAGTTCCAGCTTCACATATTAGCTCCCTCTCCTTAATTCACCAGTAGTTCTAGCTTCAGTGATGTGGCATGAGGGGGCTTTGCGACCCCCAATAGCTATGCCACTGGTAATAAGATATAGCATGACAGAGCATTGCCTGTGCAGTATCACCTGAAGGAACTGTGGATTGAGGTAGGTTGTATATAGCAGTATATACAACCAGTTGGATTTTTTCTATGCATGAGTTTTCTGAACCTCAATCACATACATTGCGCTGTATTTTGTATGGTGTTAGAATCTCATGACATTTATTATATGATACGTATTTTTAATGGCTCTGTGGTACAATATGTAATGGGCTCCTCATCATAAAAGTAATAGCAATGTCGAATCATGGGACTTCCAAGTAATAGCTCATCTCCGATATTAATTTACAGACCACATAAGAAGACATAACTTGTACTATAGTGTGTATTGGGTCTCTGATCCAAAAATCCACTTTACCTGTCAGCTCTTATTTGCAGACGCCATACATACAATGTAGCACCGATCATAGAAAATGAAGTGCAGCGCAGTTATTTAGTAAATAGTTTGTGCGGGGAGGCATTCAGTAAGTAGTGTGTGAGTCAACACCACTTGACTTTTGTCAAACACGTACTAAGTCTGTAAAGAACAGTAGGGGGTTGATGGTGGGGTCTCCCTCTTGTAATTCCTACTGCATAAGCATGCAACCCACAGTACCAGATGTCTGTTGTTTATGAAAGACCCCTGCTAAAACAAAGGGGAGAAATCCACCAGACATAAGTCTGGCCATCAATGGCAGAGAGTTCCCAACACCACAGCTGTGCTGTACCCACTGACTAGAAGGTTATTCACACCCAGAGCAGGGCACAGACAAGGTACATTGCAATGGACAATATGCTTTTGTAATGGTGGCAGTAGTAGACACACCTTTCTATGGCAGAGAATGGAGAATGCATTATTTTGTGTTCCTAAAGATCTGCATTTTTTTTAACTTAATATGCCCTGTTTTGTCCTGCTAGTTCACTACTACAGTTAAAAGTATGTTAGGTATAGAAAATAGAACATTTGCAGTTCTATCATCATAATTCTGCATATATCTGTAATTAACATTTACAAATAAGTTTACTTATATTCATATCCGCAGACAGCTTGCATGCGGCCACCTCTTGTAATGGCAGGAAGGAGGTGAAGGGAAAGTGAGCCCTAATCTACCCACCGCCCTGTCCCTGCCTACTTGCAACGACCCGCCCTAGGCGACAGGGTACAACTGGGCGGCGGTCCCTACGCTGTCTAAGTGCACGGGAGAACAAACAGGGAACATGCAAGGGAAGGGGCAGTAGCCCACGGAACGCCGCGAGGAAACGGAGCGGTGAATGAATAGTCAGGACCAGGATGAAGTGGAGTATACCAATGTGAGCACGGAGAAGGAAGCAAGCCAGGGGCAAAGCGAAGCAGGTTAAGCGGAACTGCAGCAAGGCAGAAGCACGGCAGAAGCAGGCTGGAG
This sequence comes from Rhinoderma darwinii, assembly GCF_050947455.1. NCBI lineage: Eukaryota > Metazoa > Chordata > Amphibia > Anura > Rhinodermatidae > Rhinoderma > Rhinoderma darwinii. The sequence goes on along the minus strand of NC_134688.1, from coordinate 336,361,057 downwards.
CAAGCAGCAGTGGGGCCAGGAATCCAGAAGAATTACAAGCACTGAGGAAGAGAACACGGCAGGTAATAAAGGACAGGGGGCGGAGCTAACTCCGACTGACCAGGCCACGATAGGCTCTCCCACTCCTGAGCCTGCCACCCTGGTTGGTGGGAGACGGTGTCAGTCTAACAGGTCTGGCCTCAGGTGTGGATTGATTAATCCCAGGAGTATACCTAGACGTAGTACCTGGCAGATCCCTAACACCTCTTCATCAGAGCGGACAACGGCTGTACAGAATTAGCGACCATGGGTCATGGGATTCCCATTCCCCCCATAGGTGAGGGACCCAGAGGTGGGAACCTCACGCATTTATGGCATGTGTAAGATGGGAATACCCCTTTAAGGCATACCATGAGTTTGAAGGCATCTGGGCATAAATATTAATGTGAAGGCAAATTGTGCTCTGAAATAGCTCCGATTTGTAAGAAGATATATAAAAATAAAATGGCGTTAAAAGGTGGAGATTCACATTTAAATGTACCTCCTGTTAGAATAAAAACAACTTTTTTTTCTGACTTACTCAGGGGCCGGTGTTCCAGCAAAATAATGTGATCTGGAAAGGCTTATCACTCCTGGCGTCACTGTGACCTGTTAGCACAGTAAGAAGATAACCCTACAAACTGAAACATTACATTTATGTAGTTGTCGTATGCAACATAGAGGGGAGATAATGACCGCTCCCCATGGTTGGACAATTTCTGCATAGCGAACATAATCCTTCCCTTTTTTCAGAAATAGAAAGGATGGTGGCCACTGCATAGGTGCTGCCCCCGAGGTGTATATATGACATAGAACAGGCACATGTTAGATTCCAAAACATGCAATATGGGTGGTTCAGTGGTTAGAACTATTGCCTTGCAGTGCTGGAGTTCAAATCTGACCAAGGGCAACATCTTCATCTAGTTGGTATGTTCTCCCAAGGTTTCTTCCGGGTACTCGAGTTTCTTCACACAGTCCAAAAAACTTTCTGATAGGTTCATTTGGAATGTAATTTATGAGTCAGAATGGGGAAACAAATAAATAAAATACGTCTATTTGGGAGAATAGTTATTTGTGTAATTTTCAAGAATGAAGGTGAAATACGCCAGCACTTAAAGAACACGTCATTACCTGAAGTATGTACCGTAGCGTGATATTGAGTGACAGATCTATAATGTTTTGGTGGTCAGGACATGGTCTGGTGTTAACTAGAAATAGTTACATAAAAGACCATCATTTAGAGTTTGTAAAGTGAAGCACAAGGTAGGGAACCCTTCTCCTTGGTTGGAACACTTCTTTTTTTTCTAGAATGTGAAGCATAATTAAGTTAAACAAACATTAAAGCTTATAGAAAATGAGTAGTGTCAGAATGTAAAATTCATTACCATTTTTCTGTTTGTATAGTATGTTTGATGTTTGATAAGAGTTCTTTGCCAGGACATGAGTGAAGTCTTCCTTTGTATTTGGCAATGCCGGAGCCAAAGGTTTTAAGGCTTCCATAGAAACGGGGCAGTTCTGAATGAGAGTTTTTGACACCTGCAGGTTAATGGGCAACAAAAAGGCTGAAAGGAAAAGGGATGGAATTCCCATGATACCATTTTGTAAATTAGGCATTGTGCCAAGGCATTTATTACTAATTAATTTTTACATAAGCATGTTCTGATTATGTTTTAACGTTAATTTAGCTAGATGCTTTTAACATAGTTGTGTAGTTGTCTGCTTTTGTTACTGGTGGGTTACATGCTGGATATTAAAAACGATTACAGAAAAATTCCAGAACATAATATATCTCTTACATAATATTCATTTTTGGGGAGAAGATCAGAGGGAATCCTTTTTAATCAGAGCATTCCTACCACATACAGAGGTGAAAAAGGATATTGTGAGACCTTAATGTATAAAGAATGAAAGGGTCTTCAGTGACCAGCAGTGTTAACATGACTCTTCTGGATCTTCCAGACGCAACCATATAAAGCAAGATTCAGGTTTGGCAACCCCACTTACTGGAGACAGGCATAGGAAGCTCCTGAACTCAGCAAAGTGTTGTGCCATGCCATTTTTCATTTATGATGGGGGTTATGTCCAGTTCATCAGAACTATACAAATATCAGGAGCCCGGTAGCTAGTACACCAAATGTATTATTTATTGTTATTTTCTATTGTTTAGTTCTTATTGTAAGTTCTTTAAGTTGATGGCCTCTAAAAAGATCACGTTGGCTGCTGAAGTGGCATAACTGGCACCTGAAGTCTACAATATTCTGCCTGCCTGGAGACTTTGACCTTGTTCCACTCTAACTAACAGAATCCAATGGATGGTCTTCACACCATGACCAGTGACCATCATTGACCATTAGATCTATCACAGTATCTGCAGGTTCTGTCCCTGCTGATTTTAAAACGGGTAAAAGCAAGACATAAGTGTGTGTTCTAGTATGTACTGTTACATGTGTGACATACTTATCTACAGCTTTCCCCATGTTTATTTCCTACATGTATGTATATGTAGTATGCTCTGTGTAATGGCATTTTGCTTATAATTGACCATAGTTATATTGGACTCCCGGTAGGACTGTAAATACTAGCGTCTATCTCTTTTTTCCTTTTTAATTATATCTCTTTGCATTGCTATAACTGAATCTTCTATTGTCTCCTCTCTTTCAGAGCAGCAGAAAAATGGAAAACTTTCCAGGGAGAATCTTTAAAGACAACTGCTGTGCTTTATAAATGTAACACAAGACAGGAATTGATTTAAACCTGTGAATATTCACCTTTCAATATGACCCATTTCTCTGAGCACACAGTAGACCCTTCTCTCTTATTTCCCAAATGAAGGAAACAATGTTGAATTAATTATTTGATGTTAGCATCGACATTTACCATTTATTAATTCAGTGCAAGTTACTGCAAGACGGAAAGACATGGGAAAACTCCACTGTACTCCAGATGAAATAGGGTATATTGGAGGGGATGTCATTTCTGAAATATTGGTCTTGTACGTAAGACTAACCACAGTCATTTTAGTTATACACTGTTAAGCACATGCCATTTTGTCACTGGCTTCTTAACCATCCGTTGTGTGTGGCATCAATGCGATCAGCATGTCCTAGAATAAACCCATCAAGTTCACAAGGCCAAATTGGCCATCCATTAGTGTTATTAAAATATAGAAGGATCCTGTTGCCTGAAGTATTTTGGCCAAATCACCTGACCAGCCAATTGGTCTGACCCGCTGTTCAACAAACAAATCTTCAGTTACAATGCATCGAGTTTGCGAACAGATGCAAAATCAATTTCAATATTAACCTAAAAATACTCCTCCTGCATCCATTAGTAAGGTCCAAATGTGTTTCACAGATAGCGGTTGCAAGTTTTACAGTAGTCAAGGTTGCATCAGTAATTTCCCTCCCGTTCATGTTCAATAATACAAACTAGAGTAGAACTCCCCTGCTATGGCACCCAATAGTTCAGAATTCCTGCAAAACTAGCGTATGGGATCCAAAAGCTGAGAAGTGCTAGACAAGCCAAGGAACTGTGTATGAATAAATGAACAACTGGGTATTACCCTTGTCAAAGAGTGTAATGTAAAGACACATCCCAGGGAATGGTAGCGCACTGGTGTCAATTTATTTCTACATTTCCAGGAGGAATAACAGAGGGGCAGCACAGTGCAAAGTTCTAAGAAACTATGCAAGTATTTACCAAACACATGCTACCAATTGAACTCAATGGCCGTTTGTGTAATGCCAATGGTGCTCCAGAGCAAGAGCTTTCTGCCTTAGCATTTAGAGGGGCTTCTAATCAGTGGACCTAACAGGGCATATGGGAAGGGGTGTAAAGAAATTATAAATAGTGTTGTTTTACTGCCCATTTTCTATTAACATGCCCCAAAATATTAAAACCAATGTAATTATAGTTAAATAAATTACAATTGTTATTATAAACTCATATACTAGTATTTTTTGTTGTTGTTTTTACTAGTATAATTATAAACTAAAATACTAGTTTTGCTTGCTACTCATAGCTATAATGGACTAATAACAAATAGAATAGTGACTCCAATGGCAAAATTGTGCAAAAATATTGAAACAAATGCTTGTAGTAAAAACTGAATCATTAACATGTTATAACAAGTCGCCATCACAGTCATTATGTCAGCATGATTGCAACTTCATTATACCACATATTAATATGCAAGTAATAAAAATATTAATGGTGCTAGAAATGACAGTCACTATTATTACACAAGTATTGTCCCCATGTTATACCAGCATCCCTTAAATATAAAAGAAGCAACCGCCATATAAAATTTGTAGTCTCGGTACTCTCCCGTGCTGCTGTAGGAATGACATTCTTCTTAAAACATTGAGCTATAAAGTAAGTGCACTTTAAAGCACGTTCACCTTTGGAAATCTAGTGGGGAACCTACAAGAATAAATTTACAGCAATTCCCTAATGCAGTTCTATCATCTGATCAATACAATGATAATGCAGAGTAACTACATTTGTAGTTTGCACGCATAAAGGACTTTTTGGGGGGAAGACTTATTAACCATCCTATGCCGTTTTTCTGGCAAAAGGCCCAAAAGTCGCAATTTGGACAGTTTACACTACTCACAATACTTTTTTAAAGTGGCCGGGGCTTAGTGGAAAGGGGTTGCACCACCACGGGCCGATATATTTACAATAATTTAGTATAATAAGTTATAGCGAATATCTATGCCAGCTCCTAGCCGGATTCCCTTACTTACGTACATACATACGTTGTATGTGCCATGGCCCGCTGTGAGAGCCTGAGTGGATCCGCTACGAGAAGCGTAGCGTTGAGGTGAGTACATTTTCTTATTTTATGTTCGGTTGATTGGAGCGGTGCGAAGACGGATGAGACAAATTTATCAAGTCATTTACCTCTTAAAAAATATGTTGCATTTTACTCCAGCAAACTGTTTATTAAGACTGGCGTATGAAATGCCAGTCTTAATGAATCTCTCCCAGAAATATCATAAGACATGATGAAAGGGATTTGGTTATTTATACCATACAGTATTTCCTTTATGTCTGGCATGCATATGCTATGATATACTATACAAAAAGATAACTGATGTATAACTAGTAAACAAGGAAATGTACAACACAGCAAACTTAAGACATGAGATCTGGATATTATCGACCTAACTTAAAAGAATCTGCCTTTATATATATATATATATATATATATATATATATATATGTATATATATATGTATATATATAGTTCAGTGTGACAGTGAATTAAGGATAGGGGTGACATGGAATTAATAATAATGCAGCAAGCACATGCCACGTACATACAGTCACCTATGGTATACAATATTGACTTTCTAGCAAGATATTATGTACCTTGCATGTTCTACAGATAACCATTGCTGACCAGTACTCCTTCTAGGTAGTAGTCATATCTAATGATAAATCACAAAGGAATGTTGTATTTTTCTGGACAGTTTCAGCAGAGCTGGATTCCTTTTCTTAACCTTTCTGTTGGCCTGAGGGGTCACTCATCATTGTCCCCACCCTGCTGTCAAATCCTGGATATACCGGTCTGACTGGAGGCTGTTACTGGAGCTACAGTACCCAGCCCAGTTTACTGACCATTTGGATGATCAGGCCATGACAGTTAGGGCGCGGTAGACAAATGTCCCTCCTGTGGGGCAAAGTCAAAACTATTGTGATGGATGTGAGATTATGAGGGAATGTTAACTGGTGACAGAGATTTTAACAAGGCACAAACATCAATATACAGAGTTTATTTAACAAAGTGAAATATTTGAATTACACCTTAAAATATTTGCTCATCTGGCTTCGTTCATATCTGCGTCAGCGATACTTTCCGTTTGGATGCTCTTTTATCTCTTCCTCCGACGGAAGACAGCTAAACGCATTATAATGGTAGCCTTAGTTTGAATATACAGTATATATATATATATACACACACACACACACACACACACACACACACACACACACACACACACACACACACACACACACACACTATATATATATATATATATATATATATATATATATATATATATATATATGTCAACATTGCAGTGTGGGAGTGATATTGTTACACATAGCAACAAATGATTTGTATTTTTCTCATTACAAGTTAGACAATATAGGCTGAACCCTGATTTGTTGCTATGGGCAACAAGTACAGTTTAAAGGGGTTGTCTCACCACAGACATCCCCCTTTATATGAGAGCCAATGAATTAAACAGCTGATGCCATGGGTCCAGCTCCTAAGGTTAGTGACAAACAGCTTATTTGACTGGGGTAGTTGCTGTGAACTGATCATTTCCTCTGTGGCTGCTGCCGGAAAATGTAGTATTACACGGAGGCATTTCAGAGGAATTGCTATCCATATATTACATTGATGGCCTGAGTCCACCACAGTGAGCCACTGCTTGTTATTGTCTCTCCACTCCAGCTTATAGAAGTGGGGTTGCGAGTGTGTTACAACTCTCCCAAATGTTCCAAATATTCTCTAACAGGGCATATAGATATGGGTTGTCCTGATGGGTCTACTATGAATGAAAATAATTCCTGAACAGCACCCGACTGATTATTACTGATTGTGATGGTGCAGCTGCCCCTTTAAAATGTCTCCCTGCACAGTGGCGCTCCCGGCCACCTGCTGTGCAGCTAGTGTACAGGAGCGACACTGTGCAGGGAAACATTAATTTTTAGGCTATATTTTTGATGTTTAGTTTTATTCTGTACATCAGATTCATGTTTTCAGAATTTATTCTTATTATTTCTAAAATAATTAACTTTCTAAAAGAATAACTGTGACCAGTGAACCCAGTGACATCTGCTAAATGTAGTTTTTCTGCAAGTACATTATAGCAGATCTGACTGCATTTGTCAGATATTTTTTATGTTTGTCTTGGGAGTGCATTGGTCACTGGTCTCATCATTGTCTCTGCATGCTGGTGTATTATGGTGGTGTATATTTCTGCTAGTAACATAAATAGATCATTGCAAGGATGATTTTTATCCTTGAAGATACTGTGTGCTTTTTGTAAACACCTCTGCTCATATACTTTACAAAGATCATGTCATTTATAACCAACCACTCTGTGCTCCTAAATACTCAAACCAAACAGTGACCTCTTAGGTCAGCTCGCTTTCTATTGCAGGTAATACTTCTTTAAAACCTTCACCCGTTCCTTTTTCGAATTTTTAACCATCAATATTTTTTTATTGAAATTTTTTTTCAAGATAAATATAATACACAATAGCCACAGACACATAATATACATATGGAAAACACTAGGAACAGAAGGAGTCATGCACTATTGTAATAAAGTTTGCCAATGGCATAGAAAAATAATTTTTATTGGACAATACAAAATACATAGAGTTAAAAAAGACTACAAATCTGAAGACTGTACACCTCCCAGGTGGTGAGGGTGAACCTAGAGGAACCACTCCTTTTATTGGCAGTTGCAGGAAGAAAAAGCTTATCTGACAGATAGTAAAATACCGACTAGGACTAGGGCAGAAAATATAGTAAAATAGCACTAGGCATAGGAGTCAGGGTATGTAAATTTAAGTAAGTAACATCATACATACAGCCAGAGTCACAAAGCTATCGAAGGTAAACATTGTGAGTGGATTCCAATCAGAGCAAAAAGTGCTCACAAAGAATCCCCACAAAGCAGACAAGTCTTCCCAGAGTATTATCGCCACAAGAAAGGAGCAAGTAAAATATGTAAAGCACAGCATAAAGTGTTACTAACCCATGTGGTTCCTGCAGTTCAGTATCTTCCCGAGTACGGAGAGACCCCGACGCGCGTTTCGCGTGGATGGCTTTTTCAAAAGTACATAGTACATAGAACTGGCATAGTGTCGTAAATGGGCAACTCAAAGTCATTCTAAGCACCCCTGCATTTATACAAAGTACTAACCATGCGGAGAAAAGAAATACATTAAAACATGTTGCATGTGATCAACACACACAGAAAAGGCCTGAAAATAGGGCAAAACATGCATTACGGGGATATACAATTCTGAGGAAGAAGATGCCAATTCTTCCAGGTCTCCACATACTGTGGGTGTCTGTGATCTTTATATGCCATAATTTTTTCGTAGGCACATGTAGTATTTAGCATGTCATATATTTCCCCAACAGAGGAAAGGTTCACACTCTTCCAATACCTAGTTATCCCCAACTTAGTAGCCAAGAGGATATGTGCCACAAGTGCCCTATTTTCTATAGGCATCTCATTTATTCAGAGAAAAAGAAGTGCTAAGGATGGTGATAGCAGAATGACCCTGTTGCACCCTTTTTCAAATTTTTAAAAGATACGTAAGCATTGCTGCTCCTTCCTAACAGCACCCATAACTATCTCGGTCTAAGACAAATCATGGGAAATTCAGAGGCCTAAAAACTGTGCCACTAATTCCACCATATTCCTGTTAAATGTAATGTTAATTGTATGACGAATATTCAGCTTGCTACATAAAAAAAATAATTCTACTGTTTTCCGTAAATTCAAGATCAGGCTGTGCTTTTTGCACAACTTTTCTAACAGACTAATCTTATTTCAATATAATGTTCCGACATTTACCTCTATTAGACCTACTGCACTATGGTCATATCATCCGCATATTTAAGATTCCATTACCAGGAAACTTTACCATACCGTCCAATGTACAGAGAGTGAATAACAGCAGGCTTAGACAGCAGCCCTTAGTGACCCCCATATTAGACAAGCGGACAGAGGAGGTCAGCTTAGGGCTTGTTCACATCAGCGTTGGCCTTCCGTATGGCTTTCCGTTTATCTGTTGTGTCAGAGGAACAGATGAACGGAAAGACAAACGGAAAGTATTGTTTCCGTTTGCAAACCATTGATTTCAATGATATTTTTTTGGGTTCAGTTTGTTTCAGTTTGCCTCCATTCCGCTAGGGCTGCGTTTTTTTCACGAAAACAATAGCTCAGCATACTAGGCTATTGTTTCCATGAAAAAAACGGAGCAGAGTCAAACTGAAACAAAAAAAATACCATTGAAATCAATGGTATTGCAAACGGAAACAATGATTTCTATTTGGTGGAACAGATGAACGGAAAGCCAAACGGAAGCCCAAAGCTGATGTGAACAGGCCCTTACCTGGGCCTTACCTGGGAGTTTTCGTCCCAGTCAGGCCCCTTTCACACTGCAACCTTTCAGGGTCGTACACAGCCTGCTGGGCAGTCCCAGAGCTGATAGTTTACCCCAATAGATCAGAGGGTCCAAATATCAGTCTGGACCTATTGATATTCTGCGTGCATTGTTCTTTCAAGGGGTTTTCCAAACCCTACAAATATGTTTTAATTGCAATATAATATACTTCCCTTTTAGATAGGTCACTTTTCTCTCGCCACTCGTACCAGGGTGTTCAGCTGCGTTTTTTTTTGTCATTGCAGAGTGGGGACATGTCAATTATAGTGAATTTACCGCTCTGGCTTCTGCAGTCACGTATCAATAGGGGCCCCGCCACCTACAGCGTAGGATTAACCAAAAAATTCAACAAGAAGGCAAGAGAATGTGAATCATTTGGGGAACCATAAAGAAATGAGAGCGAAGACAAGAGTTATTATGTGCGGTAAGTTGATATTAAGAAAACAAGGACATTTCCAATTAAATACGTACCCAGCTAAACATAATAGGAGAATCAAATACGCTAGTAAAAGATTTGATAAAGCATAGTTACATTTTAGGCTTGGGCTACATGCAGACTTGTATTGAGCAGCAGCTTCAAAAGCAACTGCAGTATAACAGTCACAGTCACGTATCGCTTCTTAATCTCTTGTCATAAAAGTTATATGACTATGTACCTTATTATTAAAATAGTGCACTTACGGGTTTAGCAAAAAAAAAAAAAAAAAGCCTGTGAGGCATCACAACCCTATCCTAAGGCAAATTAACATAGTGGGTGTTGTAGTTATTTATCTACAAAGACGAAGGTTGTTACCTTTATTGTGTAGGTGGTAATTATCTATAACAAATGGGTTATCTCTCTGTATGTTTAGTCCTAAATAATTACCGTTACCCCTTACACATGTGGCAGCACTACAAAACAAGGATACAGCATGTAAACACCACAAAATACAGCACACAACAAGGCAAGGATGAAGAAGTGCAGGCTGCCCTTGATAAAATTTGCATTACTTTAAATTGTTGGCAACTAGAAAGCGAAGTATATCAGAACCTGTCTACCCTGTTCTTTGCAGTTTCTTGAGATGCCTGTTATATAAATTGAAAACAAGTTGTACATTTTAATGCACCTTACCCAGCATTATGCTGAAAACAAATGGATTCTGCCTGTCTACTGGCCCGTACTCAAATTTAGCCCCAAGAAACATTTTAGGAGAACTGAGGCTTGCAAAGCACTGCCCTCTAGTGGCAATACATTTGAATGGTACAACTAAGGAAAGTTGACATCAGCATGGAAATGTAATTCATTTTTTGCTCTCATGACTCAGACAACTTATTTTCCACATGCTTCAGGATGTTATATTAGAAAGACATATTTTGCTAATTGTGTCGTCAAGTTCTATAATAAAAATAATAAAGGTTTTCATATTTAGTTTGCATAGAACTATAAATCTTTTATCTTCCTTTTTTCTACAAATGAAAATGTATGTCTCGTCTATTATAGACCCTTCCTATTATAATATAATAACCGACATGGAAACTGCAGAGCACCACAGACCATTGATGTGAAAGGTGAACGTCGGCTAAGAAGGTGCGCAAAGTCTGAACGACACAGTACAGTGGAGCAGCTCACCGTGAAAATCAACCAGGGGGCTACCAGACGTGTCTTTAACAACAAACCATACTGCGTATGTGGCTCCAAAGCAGGCGGATGGTCACTGCTCTTATGCTAACAAAGGTGCATTGGAAAAAAAAGCTTTAATTTGCACGGCCGTATAGGATTTGGACCACTGATGATTGGCAAAGGGTTGCCTTCTCCGATGAGTCAAGTTTTCTGCTTCATCGAAGGGATGGATGTTGGCGTGTCAGGCGAGAAACATCAGAAAACAAACACCCTGCAACCATTGCTGGAAGAACACAAGCTGGTGGTGGCGGCAGCGTTATGGTCTGGGGAATTTTTTCATGGCATTCTCTGGGCCCACTCATCCATGTGGAAGTCATCCTGAACAAATTTGGGTATGAATCCATCGCTGCAGGTCACATGCACTCACACATGCTGTTTGTCTTCTTTGGGGCAGATGGAATCTTCCTGCAAGACAATGCGACATGTCACACGGCTAGAAATGTCAGACAGTGGTTGGAAGAGCACGACCAAGACTTCCAAGTACTTCCCTGGCCCCCTAATTTGCCAGACTTGAGCCCAATTGAGCATCAGTGGAACCACCTCGATCGTCTTATTCGCTCTTTGGATCCTCCCCCACCCTCCAGCAAATGTGGGATGCACTGCAGTCAGCATGACTCCAGATGCCTGAGACAACCTACCAGCACCTTATTGAGTCACTCCAGCCCATCCAGCTGCTGTCCGTGCTGCACACGGCAGTTACTCTGGATATTAGCTGGTGGTCATAACAATATTACTTGACTGTGTAGAATTGGCAGTGATATACACAGCCATAAAATTAATCCACCTGCCTAATATTGTGAAGGTCACCTTTGTGCCACCAAGACAACTCTGACCTGTCAAGGCGTGGACGCCAAAAAACCTCTGAAGGTGTCCTGCGGTATCTGGCAACAAGACTTTAAGTCCTGTAAGTTGCGAGGTGTGGTATCCATGGATCAAACTTGTTTTTCCGGCACATCTAACAGATGCTCGATCGGAATGAGATCTAGGGAATTGGAACACCAAGTCAACACCTAGAACTCTTTGTCATACTATTCCTGAGCAATGTTTGCAGTGTAGCAGGGCCCATTATCTTGCTGAAAGAGGACACTGGCAGTAGGGAATACCATTGCCATGACAGTACGTACTTGGTCTGCAACAATGTTTGCAGACCAAGAGGTACATGTCAAAGGGATATCCACATGAATACAAGAACCCAAGTTTTCCAGCAGAACATTGACCACAGCATCTCACTGCCTCCACCGACTTGCCTTCTTACCAAAGTGCATTCTGGAGCACATTAACTTCAAGAACCGTCTGTTCACTCGCTGCCTAATATATCCCCCGTCCTTTAGAGACACCATTATAACAAGATACTCATATTATTCACTTCACCTGTCAGTGGTTTTAATGTTATGACTGATTAGTGTTTGCCTATTGTAGAACTAGATATAAAAAACAGGAGAAATTCAATTAGTATATCATGCAAATGGTATTGTGTATCGGGTATTGATAAAATTGCTAGGGGTAAATGGGTAGATTTGTTATACTGTTACTGTGTTCTTGATCATCTGAAAACCCCAAATTATGTTGTGGATTGTTTTAATAGGTACAATTTCATGAAAAAGCAATAAATGCAATGAAAACAAATGTTTTTTTTTTGTTTTTTTTTTTAATGGTGACATTCTGATAATAAAAAATTACAATTGTCAATTTTTTTTTTTACGGTTCAGGATTTATAATCACCCGCGTTTCAGTGAGGTTGGAGGGGTGGCGAAAACTAAATCCGTTGTTACAGTACTTATCTTTGTCAAACAGGAGTTAATGGGGAAGGGTTCCTATCCTGGTGGAAGATCTGTCCAGGGTAGGTAATGTTTGGAATAATATCTTTGCTAATTGCATCTCTGCATAAATACCTTTTACCTAGGAATACTCTTAAAGGGGTTTTCCAGTCCCTAAAACTTGATGGCTTATCATATGGATAGGCCATTAATATTTGATCGGTCGGGGTCCGACTTCTGGGTCCCCTGCCAATCAGATGTTTTGATGGGGCCGCAGTGCTCGTATGACTGCTGCTTCCCTTTCATTTCACTTACTGCTCACACTGAATCGCTGACACACTTGTAGCGGCGGTTCACAGTATTACAACCTTCTCCCATTCACTTCAATGGGAGAAGGTTGTAAAACTGTGAACCGCCAGTACTGCTGTGTCGGCGATTCACAGTGTGAGCAATGATCGGAATGAAGGGGAAGCATCGCTCGTATGAGCGCTGCGGCCCCTTCAAAACAGCTGATCAGCGGGGGTCCCGGGAGTCGGACCTCGACCGATCAAATATTAATGGCCTATCCTGAGGATAGGCCATCAATTTTTAGGGACTGGATAACCCCTTTAAGTTTGCTCCTGTTAGTTTAACCAATATATAATCAATTTCTTTCCAATCCTAAGCGACAGGAGAAGATACATTAAATACAAGTAATGAGAATGGAGAGGTATTCATTGCATTAGATAATTCAGGGAGAAGCTATGCGATCGGGAGATAAAGTTGCAGCCTTTACAACTATGGAGCATATTTCCTAATCATTTGCTTACCATGCAGTTGTTCAAGGGACAACCTGAAGTAGCACCCAGGAAGGTCATAGCTAAAATATTTGCCTGTCACATAATAGTCCAGCAGTAATCGGAAACATGGTACCCCATTTTTTCCTGTTGGGAGAGTTAGAGGGTAAGTAAATATTTGGGACGAGAAAAAGGTCCACAGCTTATGGGTGGAGACAATAGAGTGAAAAAAGTTGCAGTTCATATTAGTAAAACTGAGGTTTACACCTGCATTAGGGGCCCTGTTATGAGTCTCTATTGTAAATTTCATCAAATGATGGACCCTATGACGTAAACCCGATGGAACCCATTAAAGTCAATGGGATCCGTCACAGCATTGAATTCCGTTTTTTTCTGCTCCTATGATGAAACAGAATAACAATTCATAGTGCAGACGTGAACAGAGCCGAAGAGGCATTTTCATTAACCCTGTGGAGATCTATTCTTATTTGAATGGAGAAGGCTGCTTCTCGCTCTTACTCAAATTACCACCATAATGGAGCTGATCATCCTAGACAATCACATCATTTTACCAACAAAGACTGTGAATGTTAGATCGATGTGTTCAATAAATACAAGAAAAAGTTGGATTGTTTGTGTGTTATTTATTTAATCAAACACGCATTTACACACAGCATTTTTTCTTATCATGGTGAAAGGGAGCAATTTCCTTTGTATAACATTCATCATATCATGTTTAGCTAAATCCTTCATCTTCAGGTAAATTTTCTGGCCTCTTTGTTTTGTCTCTTGTATCCCATGTTTCCTATAAGTGTAACTCCACCTTTACAGGGTTCTAAAGAAATCAATATCTGTGTTTAGGGAATGCATTTTTTTTAAACTTTTTAAAATGATATATTTACACATATTTTATTCTTATGTGCTTTAATCTTTGCATTGTACTGTTTTTATTCTATTTTCTTTAGATGAGAATTGGTCAGCCGTCTTGATGGGAGCTGTGCAGAGATTTGCTTTACACCTGGGCATAAGAAAACAACTCAAAATCTTATATGGTAGTGTTGTGAACATGATCTGTGTAACCTGCTGCTGTCACTGTGCCGGGAAGGGGAGGTAAAGCTGACTTTATCACCTATTGTCAATTGTAATTTTCTGATGAAAGATTCCCTTTAATAGTGTGAACAGTTAAAATGCTCACAACTTTCATAACATCATTACCTTGGTTTGAACCTAAAGACAAACCAGACATGTTGTTGCTCTATGACAGAAAACACTAAGGCTGGATTCACACGAGCATGTTCGGTCTGTAAATGATGGAACGTATTTCGGCCACAAGTCCCGGACCGAACACAGTGCAGGGAGCCGAGCTCCTAGCATCATAGTTATGTACGACGCTAGGAGTCCCTGCCTCTCCGTGGAACTACTGTCCCATACTGAAAACATGATTACAGTACGGGACACTTGTCCCGCAGCGAGGCAGGGACTCCTAGCGTCGTACATAACTATGATGCTAGGAGCCCGGCTCCCTACAGTGTGTTCGGTTCGGGACTTGCGGACGAAATACGTTCCGTCCTTTACGGACCGAACTTGCTCGTGTGAATCCAGCCTAATCGTCATTAGTTTGATCAAATTTGGTTTTATAGGGTTAATTATCGCTACTCTACAAGTTTAAAGAGAACCTTTCACCTGCCCATACATGTGCAGCTGAGTGCAGCATGTAATAGGCAGGGCTTCACAAACACGGTCTCACTTTAATTTTTTTTCCTTCCTTCGTTATTTACATATCCGTGCCGTTATATTTGACGCCCGATATGTAAATAAGCTCCTGATCTGTCAATGGGGCGCTTCTATCGAACTAAATGGTAAGGGGGCGTGATCTCTTCACTCTGACGCTGTCCAATCAGCTACGGACCGTGTCAGGGTGGCTTGCGCTGTGTCCCCTACTGCGAGAACACACACAGACTGGTGGTTCTGCAGAGAGCTCTCTCAGTCTGTGTGTGTTCTCGCGAGAGGAAACACAGCACGAGCAACCTTGACACTGTCCGCAGCTGATTGGACAGTGTCAGAGTGAAGAGATCACGCCACTGAGAGTTCAGGGCCTTATTTACATATCGGGTGCCAATAATAACGGCACCGATATCTAAATAACGGAGGAAAACAGGAAAAAAATGTAAAGTGAGACAGGGTTTGTGAAGCGCTGCCTATTACATGCTGCACATGTATGGGCAGGTGAAAGGTTCTCTTTAAGTCCTTCTCTTCCTGACTGGTTTGACCTTGTCATAAACAGGTTTTATACTTGTTGTGGGTCTCTCCGGGCCATGGCTTCCAAGCTTCCAATTTCTTTTGACCTTCTTCGAATAACTCGAAGAAATCTCAACAACCGTGAGTACTTATAAGTATATCAGAAAATTGCATACGTTTTCATTATAAAATGGTAAGTGTTCTCTCTTGTACCAAGCCTTACACCTGTGCGAGTTGGACATTGTTAGAGCAGGTTTTTAGTTCATAAATCTATGCTTCTGTAAGGTTCGTACACAGCCTCTCAATACTCTCAAGAGTCTCATTTTTATCATTGCCTTCAATAAATTTCAGCACTAGTATACCCTAATACATATGCTAGTGGTATATACCCCTAGTAGTTAGAGGATACATGATCCTGCAGAGACATAGACAGAGAGTACTAACTTCACAAGTTCTTTCATCCCCATCCCAATCTGTTATTAATGAGCAAATACAGCTCTGTGGAAATGTCTACAATGAGATTGGGAACATGTCACTCACATTACCATTCATGTGTCCTATAGTTCTCGCCCACTCTTTTTTAAATTTTGCTATTGTTGTGTCCTGCAGAGCTCACTCTTCTTAAGGTCCCCACAGCTGTGTCTGCGAAAAGCTTGTTGGCAAAAAAATCAGAAGTAAAAAACAAGTGGATCAGCTGTAAGCATCGTAGATCCATATCGCAACAAATACAGAACACAATGCTTCTGGAAAAAAAACTCTGTACCCTGTGGTGACATTTATTAATATATTTTTTATTAAAGTGACGATGTATTCTTTCACATTCATTCTTCTACAACATAGATCTCTCTAATCTTTCTGTTAAAGAAGACCTGTCAGTTTTATGTTTAGTGCTGCCAGATGTGTGTGTTGTGTGTGTGTACAGTATAGAGGTATATTAATATTGAATAGATATATTATATTGAAATGTATTTTATGTCATATATTTGTTTTTCCTGTGCACTAGGTACTGTTAAAAAGTTGTGTTTGAAGTGTGTGGACATGGCCAATTGTTAAATACAGCCAAAGGGGCACTTATGAGGTAAGAGAAAGGGATAAGAGAGTCTCATCTATTTATACATCATTTATATATATATACATACAGATTCATATGTGCATATGTTTGTGTATATACTGTATATTTATATATACAGTTCTCCCTCAAGTCAAGTTAACATTAATTTGTTCTCTGATGACCAATGCAACCTTGAAAATATTGAAACTTAAGACCATAAATCTATGGAAACCTGTAATTGGTTCAACAGACAATAAGAAAAAATTAAGATTAGGAACAGTGTTGATTTGATCTCCAAATTCCCCAGATCTCAATCCGAACTAGCATCTGTTGTATGTGCTTGAAAACAATTCCAATCCATTCAGGCCCCACCAAGTTTCATTTCTATTAGCAAAGAAGAAGAAGATGAGGCTACAATGGCCACACCGAAATGGTTTAGTTAAGGAATAAAGAAACATTGCCTAGTCTGTCAAATCTCATTTCCTGTGGCACCATGGAGATCATATGGTCTAAATTCGAAAAACCACATGAATCAATTGATCCATTTTGCCTTGAGTCAATGTTCATGTAGGATGTGGTGTTTTCTTGGCACAGATTAGATACCCTAATACCAATTTAATACCGTTAAAATGCCACATCCTACCTAAATAAGGCCATAGTCCACCCATCCTAAAATGGCTTTTAGCATCAGGATTATGCAACCAGTCCCAAAGCACATTATCTCAAGCTAGTTCCATAAATATAACAGTAAGTTCCATGTACTCCAATGCCCAGTACAGTCACAAGATCTCAATCCAAAGAGAGCCTTTGGAATATGGTAGAACTGGAGATATTGTGGAGCCGACTGTGCAACCATTAAATGCATGATATGATTATGTGAACTTGAACTTGAAACTGTAAGGAAAGCTTCCATCAGCTAGTAAAGTGGCCACTTTTCATATACTGTTTATGTAACAAGTGTGTATATATTCTATGTAGTAAGTATGTATATAATGTATATGTGTGTGTGTATATATATATATATATATATATATATATATAAAAAAATATATATACACAAAATATATATGTTATTATAATTACATTTTGAACAAGCTGTATTTCAATTTACAAATGGTAACCTGGTTTAATTTCATTGTTTGGAATTAATTGGTTTAGTGTAATGCAATATAACTGCTGGCAAAATATATCTTAAATATAGCAGCTTTAATAGGTATGGATAGCCACTAAAATAATTAAATACAGGAGATTATATTAGTAAGCTAAAAATAAATAACTTTGTGCACATAGATAAAAACAACATTTATCTTGAGCAGGCAGGAAACATTCACTCTGCTTATACCAGCTGATTTGTTATGTTTTAAAAAATTAAGTCTTGTGTATGGGATAGTATTCTTATGTCTCTGCCTGAATCAATATGGAATATGCAATTTTTAGCTGTACATTTTCTGTTTTTTATTTTTTTACCTATCATTTCTGCTTAAGGACAAATGTATTTCTTCAGATAAGGAAAATATCATTTCCATATATAGTTATATCTGTATATTTTCCTTATATTATATTGTATTTTTCTTGTACTTGCATTTCCTGGGATAACAATTGTATTACTTTGTCTAAACATTTTTAGTATTGTTTTATTTTTCATGTATTAAAGATACTACATCCCCATCACTTCCTAGTTTAATGGGGACCCTATAGACTGTCATGATTTCATCAACCAGTTCACCATACATTTTGAACTTGGTCCTCAACAGTTCTACTCAGACCAAGTAACAGTGGTCTATATAATTTCCTTGCTTAGTGGAAAGGCTCTGGATTGAGCCTTCCCTCTATGAGAACGTGGTGATTCCTTTCAGAGGGTCTTTGAAGAACCTGGCCGTACTTCTGCTACTTCAGCTCCTCTTCACCATACAGAAAGGTGCTTCCACGGTCAGCCAATATGCTGTAAAATGTTATATTCTGGCATCTGAAATAGCCTGGAACAATCAAGCTCTGGTTGCAGCAATTTATGAAGGCTTATCGGGCAATATCAAAGATTAACTTTTGGGTTGCAACCTTCCTACTGCATTGGATGATCTGATACTCGACATTTCCCTTGTCTAGCTCCTACCTTCAATAACTTACCAGACACGTCCATGTATGTGAGCCGAACAGCGTTGCCAGCAGAGGAATGGAGATGCTGTCTGACTCTAGACCTATGTCTCTATTGTGGAGAAAAGGATCACCTCCATGTCATTTTTTTTGTTCATCCTTTACAGCTGGAATACTCCAAGGTCTACATTATTGTAGGAAAATAACCTTGGGTCTGACATCTTTTCCCAATGATAAAATGCTGGTACCTGTTACTGTGAGTTTCCAAGCTCTTCAAGAAGCTAGTATGGCCTTTTTAGACTCAGCTGGAAATTGTAATAAATATTCCCTTGTCCAGAGACTTCAGATTTTTCGTGTGACTCTTCAGAAGCCCCTACATTTTTCTTTGGTCAATGAATCCTTTACACCGCAGGGACTCATTTCCCTTCAAATGGTTCCAGTGCGGCTTCAAGTGGGGGTCCTACATGACGAAGAGTTCCTAGTACATCCACACTCTTCCAGTCCCATGCTTATGGCATAACCCTCGCTCAGATTACACTCTCCTACCATCAACTGTACATCTAGCCAAATTGCTTGCTGGGGATTTTTCTGTTTCCAGCATTGAATTCTTGCTTTGAATTGCTACCTTGAATTACCACTCAGGTCTTCTGCTGTTTTATCCAAACTGTCAATACAATACCAAGACTTTGCATATGTATTTTATCAAAAGGACCCTTTCAGCACATTGTCCCTATGATTGTGACACTCCGCTTCTTCAAGGCCACACTACTTCCAGGGGTAGAGTATATCCACTCTCCCTACCAAAGACCAGAGGCGATGTCTGTCTATATAAATAAGTATTTGGGAAAGGGTTTATCCATGAATCCTCTCCCTTGGCCTGAGATGGGTTATTTTAGGTAAAGAAGAAGGACGGAACCCTCAGGCCATGCATTGATTAATGTTGGCCTGATAAAATCACTATGAAAAACAGATACCGGCTGCCTTTGAAATCTGAATTGTTTGACTGCATTAAGGGAGCTTATTATTTTACCAAGGTGGATCTGCAGGGGACCTACAATTTTATTTGGATTAAGGAAGAAGACGAGTGAAAAGTTGCATTTGACACCTGGGATGGGCACAATGAGTACCTAGTGATGCCATTCGGTCTCTGCAAGGCCCCTGCTGTTTTCCAACAGTTTGTGAATTACATGTTTAGAGATATTGTCAATCAATACGTCCTGGGCTACGTGGACGACATCTTAATTTATTACCAAGATCTGAAAACTCATCATTCTCACATCTATTCTATATTACCTTGACTGTAGTACAGTAATGCCTGATTGAAAAATCAGAACTTCCATTCCTGGGCTATATCGTCTCCTCTGAGGGCCTTCACATAGATCAATTCAAGGTTTCTGCAATACAAAATTTGCCTCAACCAGTGGGTCTCAAGACTGTCTAGAGATTCCTGGCTTTGCGAATTATTCATTTCTTCTAAATTTGTGGTCTCTCTACTCACTACCCTAACCAGAAATGGAGCTAATACCTAGGATTTGTCAGCTTCTGCAGTTAAAGCCTTTTCCCATCTCAAGACATACTTCTCTATGGCTTCGATTCTCCATCAAACTGATCACAATAAGTCGTGCTTTTTTTTTGGTCAATGCTACTTCAATTGGAATCGGAGTGGAGTGGAATCGCGAGATCACGCTGTGCTGTCATTCTCAGAAACTTTACCGAAGTGTCGGGAGTGTGAAAAGACATCGCGTCCTGGCTAGAGGCAATGTCTATTCACTCTCAAGACACTTCGGTAAAGTTTCTGTGGGAGTATGTGACAGCACAGCGCGATCTTGCGAGATCACGCTGTGTTGGGATTACTGCTAAAAATGAATGGAGAGAAGTGTATGACGCTGATTGGTCAGCGTCATACACTTCTCTTTACAACGCCCAGTTGGTAAAAAAGTAAAAACATGCCCAGTTGTCTATTAAGAAAGTAATTAGCATAAATCTAAAATTGTGCATAACTTGCTCAAAATTGATTGTTTTTAAAAATAAAAAAACACTGTTGTTATCTACATTACAGTGCCTATCACATTATGTAGGAGATAGGGCACTAATAATCTGGTGACAGAGCCCCTTTAACAGCATTCGGAGATATGCTTCTCAGCAGCCACATGGTCGATTAAAGCCTTTAGACTGGAGATGACTCATTGACTTCTATAAGGAGGTGTTCTAGGCATGATCTGTGACCTGTGCAGACGTCACTGTGCAGGGAGGGGGAGGAGGGGATCTGTGTCTATCACCAGTGGCAGATTATCATTAGGGCAGTTCGGGCGGCTGCCCGAGGCCCAAGGCTCCCAGGGGGCCCATGGCCGGCCGATCCGCACATTATCACACGGGCCCCCTCATGCCCGGTGGCGTCGCTAGCACCGGAGGGGGCCCTGGTGCCAGCGGCAGCCACATTTAGTGGTATAACTTAAGGGGTCACAATTGCAACCGGGCTCAGAAGCCAGGGGGCCCGCGGCCCCCCGCACCACATCAATGAAAAGTTACTATAGTAACTGGGGCCTATGTAATAAACTACACGGGCCCCTGTTACTATAGTAACTGACATTACTTACCTCTCTTATTCCTGGAGCGCATTGGAGGTTCTGACGTCACAGCGCTGTACATAGCACATAACGTCACGACACTTGATGGAGTGAGGACCTGCGGCCGAAGAGGAGGTAAGTTTAATTTTAGTGTCTTGCTTATGGGTTGTGGTCCGACACCCGGGACCCCCGCCAATCTGCTGTTTTGAAGGGGTTGCAGCCGCTCTTCTTTCCGGCCACTTTCTCACACTAAATCGCCGACACAGACGTGTCAGCGATTCACAGTGTGAGCAAGAAAGGGAAATGAAGGGGAAGCAGCACTCGTACGAGCTCTGCACCCCTTTCAAGACAGCTGATTGGCGGGGCTCCCGGGACTCTTACCCCGACTCATCAGCTATTCATGGCCTATACTGAGGATAGGCCATCAATATTTAGGGACTGGACAACCTTTAAACCCTACCATGTGTTAGGCTTAGATACAGGGCCCCAGCTTATACTGCATAAGAATACTGTCTGCTGGACCCTGTATCTAAGCCTATATTAGAGCCTATATCTAAGCCCTGTATCTAAGCCTATACAGGGTCCAACAAACAGTATCACACCTGCACATGGGCCCTGTATCTAAGGCCCTTTTCACAACACCGTTGCCCTTCCGTTGAGGGGTTCCATCTGGTTAACCCCTCAACGGAAAGACAAACGTAAACCTTAGCTTCCGTTTGCATCATCATTGATCTCAATGGTGATGGAAGCTTTGGTAATGGTTTCCGTTTGTCACCATTGTGAACAGGTTCCGTTGTTTTGGCGGAATAAATAGCGCAGTCGACAATGTAAAACAACGAAATCCTGCCACAACGGTGAGAAATGGAAATCTTTAGCAACGTTTCCATCACCATTGAGATCAATGGTGAGGGAAACGGAAGCGGAGGTTTCAGTTTGCCTTTCTGTTGAGGGGTTAACCTGACGGAACCCATCAACGAAAGGGCAGCGGTGATGTGAACAGGCCCTTACTAATGTTTTTTTTTTCCAGGTTCGGTTGTTGGATTACGTCAGATTTGATGATGGCTTTTTTATTCTCAATAAATGGTTAATGAGGGTTGTGTGGGGGTGTTTTATTTCAAGAAATATATTTTTTCTGTGTCTTTGTATTTTTTTTAACTTTATCGCTACCAACTTACTAATGGCTGCTGACAGTTTGACAGCATCCATTACTAAGGTGGGGCTTAGTGTTAGCCGGTGAAAAGGCTAACACTAACACCCATTATTACCCCGGTACCCACCGCCACCAGGGGTGCCAGGAAGAGTCGGTACGATCCAGTACCCGACTATCTGTAGTGATGGTTAGGGCAGGCGCAGGCTGGTATTACTAGGCTGGGAGAGGCCAAAAACAGTGGCCCTTCCCAACCTAGTAATGCTAGCCTGCTGCTGCTGTATTGCATCTGGCTGGTTATGAAAAAATTGGGGAGACCTCACGTAATTTTTTTTTATAAATAATTGGACAGCACGATGTGGGGTTTCCCCATTTTTATAACCAGCCAGATACAACATAGCAGCAGGCTAGCGTTACCAGGGTGGGAAGGGTTACAGTTTTTGGCCTTTCCCAGCCTAGTAATACCAGCCTGCGGCCGCCCCAGTGCCCCTCCGTCACTACAGATGGTCGGGTACTAGATCGTACCCGGCTCTTCCTGGTACCCCTGGTGGCGCTGGGTACCAGGATAATATAGGGGATTAGTGTTAACCTCTTCATGTCTAACATTAAGTCCCCCCTTAGTAATGGGCGTTGTCAATCAGCCATCATTTATTACTAAGGTGATAGTTATAAACTTTAAACAAATACAAAGACATAGATAAAATATTTTATTGAAATAAAAATTACAGACACAACCCTCGTTATCCATTTTATTGAGAATAAATAAAACGCAGTTATCAAAGTCGTCTTAGAATCTGAAGTATTCCAACAACCGAATTTGTAAAAAAACACAAACACCCAAAAATAATTACACAAAAAGGAAAATAATTCTTATACTTACCTTTTCTGGGTCCAGCGCTGGAGCTGCAATGTCAGCAAGCTGGGCCCTATATCTAATCCTATCATGTGTGATACTGTCTGCTGAGCCACTGTATCTAATCCTATAATGTGTGCTACAGTCTGCTGTAATCCTATCCATAGCTATAGGGTCGTAGTGCTATAGATAAGCTGTCTCATATATATATATTCATACATGCACACATTTTGTTTTTTTGCTGGGGGCACATATGTTTTGGGGTTATTCCCCCTGATGTTTTACGTCCTTAGTGATGCCCCTGGCTGCTAGTGCTGCATTGTTGGATCACTTAGGAGACCCAGCGATGCAGCTGAAAGCTGCGGGCCATCGGCCATAAGAAGTTTGGGGGGAGGGGGTCCAAGAAGAACCTTTGCATCGTGGCCCATGAGCCTTTAGCTACGCTCCTGGCCACATTCATTTCTATCTGAGTCCTCAGGACTTAGATACAAATGAATACTATAGGCTGCATGTCACGTTCGGCTTGCAGCCTATAAGGTGCTGGGAAGACTCTCTGCGCAGGTCGGCGTGATGAGGGGAGTGCTCTGTGACACAATATACAAAGGGGGGAGAGCTGTGTGCACTATATACAAGGGGGGAACGCTATGTTGCCCTATATGCAAGGGTGGAGCACTGTGTGGCCCTATATACAAAGTGGGAGCGCTGTGTGACACTATATACAAAGAGGGGAGCACTGTGACACTATATACAAGGGGGAGTGCTGTGTGACACTATGTACAAAGGGGAGGGCTGTGTAGCACTATATACAAGGGGGGCTGTGTAGCGCTATCCAC
Organism: Rhinoderma darwinii; assembly: GCF_050947455.1. Lineage (NCBI taxonomy): Eukaryota > Metazoa > Chordata > Amphibia > Anura > Rhinodermatidae > Rhinoderma > Rhinoderma darwinii. The sequence goes on along the minus strand of NC_134688.1, from coordinate 336,336,859 downwards.
AGCGGTATGTGTGTGGCGCTCTTTATAGGGGGTCTTTTTGGCGCTATTTACAAGAGGGGGGGCTGTGTGGCGCTCTCTACAGGGGGGCTCTATGGCACTATCTATAGGGGGATGTGTGTAACGCTCTCTACAGGGGGTATGTGTGATATCTACAGGGGGCTGTGTGTGGCACTATGTACAGGGGGCTGTGTGTATGTGGTGTTTTACAGTGTGTGGTATTATAATATTCAGGCGCGCAGTATTTGGTGCTATTATATCTAGGGGCACAGTATGTGGCACCATGATAACTTTATTTTCATTTATAGGTGTGGAAATGTTGGAAAAGTGGGGAGCCGAAGACATCTGAGCGGCAAATTCTGCAGAAATTCGTCATGGCCGGGAGAAGTGATCATGAGCTCTGGACCGGATGGAGAAGAAAAGAGGAAAAAAACTACAACTGAGACGTCGTCACCTGTGAGTCACTAGATTTATAGAGAATCTGTCACCTCTCCTGGCATGCTTATTATAGGAAATCCTTGCATTTCACAAAAAGTCTTTCTGCAGTCCAGGACTGATAGACAATTCCCCTTGTCAGAAGGATGTGTCCCTACACAGTGTGATACTGTCAGCATGTAGGGACACAGCCCTGTGACAAGGGGAATCATAACACCCATTTGTTAATGCTTGCCCAAAAGGTAATGTTAAAAATAGTTACGGTGCAGCAGTGCGGCGGTGCGGAAGGGGGCCCAAGTTTGGGTAACAGCCCAGGGCCCATGGTCTACTTAATCTGCCACTGTCCATCACCTATTGTCAATGGTGGAACCTGTGTTGTGTTATCTGCCCCCAGCTTTATAACTTTCCATTGTAATCCTGCCTTTGATGATAACTAGATGACTTCTTAGAAATTAACTCTACAGAACAGGAAGTGTCAGTCTATTATGAGACTCAGTGGCCAGGGAGAAAACTGAACATGGTCTGGCGAGACTCACTGTCATTTTATGCCTTAATCCCCACCCTCAGCATGATGACGCAACAAACCATAGCCATAATGGCATCCAGGCATACATCCCAACACCCATAGTTTAAACACCACGTAAGCCAACCATCTTTTGCCATACCTGAGAAGAAACAACAAAACGTTATAGAGAAAACACAGTACATCTAATGTAAACAGACTGGCCACATAACTTAGACACTATCATCACAGTAGTCGGACTGACCACGCTACTGGAACACTACCTAGTGGGGGAAAAACACACATAACCAGGCACAGTTCACATATTATACTTGCATAATATTTTACAATGCCACGGAAGGCGCAATAGCAATAGAAATACAATAGCATGTAAAGTAATGTTCCCCTTTAGACTTGTGGAATGATCCCCCGCACTTTACAGGGAGTTTTGAGGCAATGTTCACCTTTGATAACCATTTAAAAAAAAAATCTAAATACAGTAGGTCCAAAATTCTGTGCAGATTAATTTAATAACAGATATTTCTATCTGTTGGAGCTCTGTTTGTAAATCCCCTGCATAGACAAGATACATGATAAAATTCTGTATGCCTACAGCCACCACTGAGGGAAGCTTAAAGGGGTAGTTTAGGCACGGGGCAGTTTTTCACAGGATAGGTCATCAGTCTATAATTGGTGGGGGGCCGACACCCGGACCTTGCATTGATTAGCTATTCCAGCTGCCTCCGGGCACCGGATGTCCATGCCAGAAGCAGATGGCTCCAGTCACAGTATAGTGGCTGTGCTGCAGTACTATGGATAGGTCATCATTATGAAAAACCACCCCGTGCCCGGACAACCCCTTTGAGATTTTAATGAATATGATATATACATTACAACTTTTCAGTGTTAGCGGAGAGAAGCTTCCACCTGGTCTATCAGGGAGTATCTAGCGCCTAGTGGCAGCTCACGTGGGAGTAGTGCGCTAGGCAGCAATAGCTACTCTAAATATGACAACAAAGGAATTTTCAGATTGTGCTGCCGCTAGCAATAATTTTTACGTCTGCACAATAAACCAAGATCAATATTAGCTACACCTGCAACATTTATCATTGAATTTTATCTTTCCATGCAATCACATTGGACAATTGAATCACAAGGAAACAAGTGAATTGTGATAATTGACCAGTGTAAATAGCCCTTTATATATCTTTTGTCTTGTTTTTGTAATACAGGCTATTCCAGTATAATTACAGGAAGTTCAAAGGTGACAACAACCATAAGCAGCCACTACAGCACTTTATGGGTTGTCACAACTGAAAGACTACTCACTACCTGTAATACATTGCAGCTCAAAGCACTCCTCCTTATTGCACTGCCTCCTCATGATTTCCCTGTAGAACTGTCAATCATACTTAACATTTTTGTTTTAGGCCCCATGCACATGGCCATGCCCGTAATCATAGGCTGCGATTGTGGGCACGGCTGGCCGCCGACGGCCGCTCGCATTTTCGGACCGTAAAAAGCAAAAGATGGGACATGTCCGCAATTACGGATGATTTTTACGGTCGTGTGCATGGGGCCTTATGCAATCTCCTCCTAGGTGTGACAACCCTTGTAAGTCTCCTGTGTCATTGTGTGATCTGTTCTGCTGTTTGCAGGCATCCAGTATAGAAATACTAGTGGATACAAAACCCAGTGCTTACAAGAGCATTGCGTTAGAACACATATAGGCCCCTGTCATTAAATCATGGTTGATGTACCAGAAGGAGAACGTTATCTTTCCTCCAGCAACAGACTCCCACTTTTTGCTATTTGAATTAATAAACACAGCAATTATACCTAGAATTGCTTCTGAACACTGCAAAATCTCCTTAACATTCTTTGAGTATAGTTGGTTTACACTGAGATTTGGGTCTTTTTCTGTTCCACGTTGTAATTAATATGAATTTCTAAGAAGATTTAGCCCAGTGTTTCTTTTTTGTTGGCTAGTCTTTGTGAGGACATAGAGCAGGTGGAAGGTTCCCATCTATGTGCCAGCTGATGCCTTTCCTATCCAGCCATGCTGATAATTATTGAGTATTAATCAACTCAATAGCAGTATGGCAGACAGTTATTACAGAATGATGACATCCGTGGCAATATTAGTAGCACGAAGATCTCATAATAAAGAGTTGGACATGCAGAACATACTAAAGGTAACTAGTTTCTCAATCCGAATAAACACTGTAGGTGGCAGGAATGAAGCGGAGCCAAATTCTGTAAGGTTGCTCTGCTTTAATATGCTATTTGAAGGTGAAGGATGAGAAATTAGCATAACATTGCATACGTTTAATCTGAATTGTTTGTAAGAGTTTATATAAGAAATTAGGAATTGTCTCTTTATGTGAAATTAAATAATACATGCTTTAATGTATACAATAGATAAACCAGAAGTTCATGTCAGATCGGTTTAACCTCAGGCTAAACACTTATAGATGCCTTTGTATTCCCTTTAATGCTACATATTAAGCTGTGAACCCTCAATCTGTTACAATGTGCTCCTTATGCTAATAAAATCTACATTGTCACACAGCCAGAACTAGCAGAAACCCACACACAAGAAGCTCTTCCAGGCTGGAAAATCTGTGAGGAAAGCAGAATCCTGGCCATGAATACCTATGTGTGTTCCTACTATATGAACTACTGCGCCATGGAAGAGAAGAAAGGAATATAAAAGAAAATAAGGATTAGGAAATATACTGTAGCAAAAGGGAGAGTATGTAAATAAAATACAATACAATTAAGAAAAACAAAAAGGTAACTGTACATAAAAGTCAGGGAAGGGTCTAGGGCAGGACTTGGCAACATTTTCACTATTGGGAATTTGGCATCCACTTTTTGTTGTGCCTGAGATTAGCAATCCACCAGTGGACCAAGGATGTGTGGCATGTAGATGCAGATGACAATTGTTTGCATGCTCCTTTTTTCTATGCCAGAGTTCTCCCATACCAGTCACAGCAGCCACAGTTATTCTCCTGGCACCACAAGTATGCCTTCTACGTACATGAAGGTGCTGCTCTTCCCCTCTACACTGTCTAGACTGTGTATATTAGCAATCAGGGAGTGAAGGCCTCAGACAACAGCAGTGGGTTTGAATTTTACTATAAAAGCATGATGACTAAAGCCATACTAAACATAAACCTATGAGAATGCAGTTTTCCCACTTCTGCGGAGAACCACCTGGTGGCCCAACATGAAGATCTACTAATTTCTTCTATAAAGACTATCAGTAGATTGCAAACTACTACTTGACCACCACTGGGGTAGGGCAACCATCTTACATATTAAAAGTCTTGTCTAATGAAGACAACCCCTGTCCATATTCCCTATTAGGACATACGGTCTTTATAGGGGGATGTCATCTGAATGGGTGCCATGCAATACTACATAGGAAATGCACGGGAAATGCCTGGTTGGCCTCTGATTCCCCTTGCACAATCTAACTAGATAACCTCCTTTAGAATACTCAATCACTATGTTTGTTAGCGTAACCTCTGGTAATCTCACTTTAAAACATAGGTTCAATTTTGCTAAAGTTTGCTCCACTCTGTCAGCAACGGCGGTACTTTGCAATCTGCTGCTAAGGAGCAACTGGGAGAATCTATACTTGTTTCTGGTAAGAGTGGGTCAAGTACTGCGCAAAAAATCCACGACAGAGCCCCCAAAAATCTATTGACATTCAAATATACGTGCAAATCTCACCCACTACAAGGCAATGAGTAAAATTTGCAGCAAGGAATCTCGACTGTTATGACATGCTGTGGATGTTATTTCTGCAGAATGCCTTAAAATCCATGCAGATGTTTTTTGATGTGTATAGGGTCATTTGCATTTACTATACTGTACATATTATAGTAAATACTATGTACAGTATAGTATATACCCACACAAACACGTGGGTTTTCTCTGAATACTCCGGTTTCCTCTCACACCCCAAAAACATACTGATAGGGAACTTAGATCGTGAGCCCCAATGGGGACAGTAAGTAAGGACCTTTGTACAGTGCTGTGGAATATGTTGGCGCTATATAAGTAACAGAAATAAACAAATGTGTTTGTTCAGTGCAAAATCTGCACTGAATTCTGCACCAATTCCAGTGTGTGAACTCACCCTAAAATGGTACATAATAAGATAGAGACTGCACGGCTTGGATTTGAATATTTTTGGGTACAGTGGATCCTACAAAACAACTTGATGAAGTACAACTAATATTAATGTTTCCTGTGGGTATCATCTATGTTGACATGTCAATGTGTATAAAGCGGTAATATTATAGCGAATATTGTGTTCTTGGTAATCTTATGTCACAAAACATGTGACATCACCTTTGGCTTGTGAACACTTTGTGGTTTATTCAAGCATTAAACTGGTAAAAAAAGAATTTGATAGTTCTAATAATCGTTGTGCTCAGGGAATAGTGTTACATTTTTTAGCACATTACTGAAGAAATCATAGTTTTAATCACACCACTTGAAATGGATCTTATTTTATATTGCATTTGGCATACAAATGAGGAAACATGCCTAATGTGTATGGGTAATACAGAGGATTTGGGCTATCTATGTCCCAGAAGATTATGTATGCATTGATTCCTGTGTGGCTTCCTGGCATCATGACAGAAAAGGGGTTAAAACTGATGACAAGCGCAGCTTCCAATATTTTCCACTAGGCCCCAATATTTTCTGCTGAGGGAGACAAAAGCAAATTGGAAGGGGATGAAAACAGTCTCTCTTGTTGGCAGAAGAAGTAGAAGAGCCTCTCGCAAATCCTGTTACGAGATCCCAATTAGGAGACTGTGATTCCGCCGCTGTTGGCAGGAGCCTCACAAGTGGGGCTATTTTTTATGGAGTAAGATTATTGTTGTTTTAATTGCTATCAATAAGCAGAACAGAATTTGCAGCTTCGCTGAAGGCAACGATAGTCGTTACGGAGCTGGGAAAAATATTGTTTACATAAATACGGGCACAATCAGATGGTACAAATACAAACATGTGTACATTTAAGCATATCTTTATGATAATAGAAGCAGAAAATGTAAGGGCTAAATACAACAATACAGTAATCAGAACTCTTTATTCACACACAGCGTAAATATCAGGCTATGTTCACACGTTCAGGATTTGCCATAAATAAATTTGACGTAGATTTTTAAAAGAACCTGTGGCAGAAATCCGAGGCTGAAACTTTCTTCGTGAATGTGTCAGAGGATCCACATGCAGATTAACCCCATTGTAATACAAAGGGGTTAGGTTAATCCATGGCTTTTCCGCACAAAGTTTGCACAATTTTTATGCAGTTTATCCGCTGCATGTGAACGGGTATAAAATACTCCACTCACTTCCATAGGATTTGATGAGTATTAATGTGCGGAATCCGCACCTAAATCCATATCAAATCCTAAACGTGTGAACATGTCCTTACTCTATTGAATTGGCCTACAAATCCACACCAAAATCGCGAGACAAAATCTGCATTGTCCCTGATACCCACGTCTGGTCTCCGTCCAGCTCAGCCGACTTTGATGACGCTGCAGACCATGTGACCGCTATAGCCTGTGATTGAGTGCAGCAGTCACATCGGATGAAACGTCATCTCAGGAGGCCAGCAGCACGGAGAACAGATGAGGCACAAGGGGCTGTCACTATAGCAATGCCAGGGAAGTAAGTATGGACTATTTTTATTCAATGTAAACAGCATTTTCAGATTTGCGATTTTTGCGGCAGATTCACAGCTTTTACGATGCAAAAATTTGTTGGGACTTTCCCTCCCTATGGAACTCAGTGGGGAAAAACCGCAACAAAAGTGCAATGGTTCCGCAGAATAATTTGACATGCTGCGGAACTCTTTGTTTAAATCTCATCCATTTTGCTGCTACTGTAATACGCTGCTGGTTTTCTGCAATGAAATCCGTTGCGGAAAATCTGCAGCTAATCCGCCGCTTGTGAACATACCTTAAGGGTATGTTCCCACAGGCAGTATATGCTGCAGAATTTCTGCAACGGAAGCCTGTGTGAAAATTCAGCAGTATTTAAAGTAGCAGAAAAGTGGATGGGCTGAAAAATATAAAACACTCTGAAGGTTTCTAAAACGACAATCCAGTTGAATATCCTTAGAGCATAGTGCCTTCCCCAGGAGTTGGGGGGAGTTTGATTTAACCCTTTATATACCTGCTCCGGTTTGTGAGATTTAAGAAGTGTGCAACAAGGAACCATAGTAGTTTTGTAACATGGATGGGCCATAGACTTGAATGGTGAACATAAACTCTACACTAAAAAACGCTAGTGTAGTTTTGTTGCGTTTTGTACAGCGTAAATGCAGTAAAAACCGCTACATAATCCGCAGGTGCACATAAATCTGAAAATCTGCTCCATGGGACATTACCCCTGAAGGGAATATGTCGGCAATATTAAGGTCTCAAAACTACTGAAGGAGCGATATAGGGGAGGGTATTGTCAGCATACCTCATGTCTCGGAGTCTTGGTCATGCACAATGAATGACCAAGAAAACTATTTTTAATTCGCCTGGGGCGGCAATCACCAGTACCACTAAGGCGGCACATCATATGCACTGCATTGCACGCTGCCAGCTTCATCCCTTTATTGTTCTGTCAGCAGTTTTGAGGCCTCAAAATTGCTGACAGATTCCCTTCAATGGTTTGATATCACATGGGAATACATTGAAATGCCTTTGGGACAAACATACCACTTGTTATATGAAAATATGTAACATTAAAGCCTCTTATTGTATTAGGCCTGGTCTGCTATTTCCTAATTGAGATAACTGGGTCTGTTAAGTTAGGTAATTAGCTTATTTGTTAGGATCTTAGGTTAGATTTCTGACACTTGTATTTTGGCCCATTTAATTTTGGTGGATGATTAGTGATGAAAAGTCCACATTAAAGCGTAGCCCTAGTGAAAAATCAAAACCTTCCAACCTTCATCTATGTACACTATCTACCATCTATTTCTCAGCAGGGAAGAAGTAAAGGGCTGCCGTAATTCAGTACTCCTCCTACTCTGCCCCATATTCAGATGAATGGAGTGTGTCGCCTACAAGTGAATCAAGCTACCAAACAGCATAGAGTACTCAACTTGTAAGATACATGAATTTACACATTGTACAGCCTATTCTAACAGGTTTTTAAGTGGATCACTGGAGGTACACTTTAATCCAAGCACCTAAAGCTATTTATAGATGTTTCAAACTATAATATAGCACAATCTATTTTTGTCATGAAGAGTTTCAGGTATTCAGCACCAGAGAAGGCTAATAAGCTTAACCCGTTAAGGAGGCAACCTATTTTGACCTTCGATACGCAGCCATTCTTTTTGTTTTTTCATTGACGTAATCTGCATACCATAACTTCAACATAGCCGTATGAGGGCTTGTTTGTTGTGGGATAAGTAATATTTTTCAATGGTACCATTTTGGGGTACATATAGCTCATTCGTTGACTGTTATTATTTTTTTAGTGGGTTATCGGGAAAAAACAGCAATTTCACCATTGTTTTTGGGAAAAAAATTGTATGTGGTTCACTGTGTGGTATAAATAACATTTTACTAATAGACAACCCATTACGCTCTAATAGGCACATGCACATCACAGATGTGGGGTTGCTTCGTTAGGCCCCTGGCTGCTATGACAACCCATCAGCACCCGCAATCGCAATACTCCTCCCTCTGTCTAAACACTTAGATACCGTGGTCGCTATTAACCACAACACCTAAGGGGTTAAATGGCTGGAATTAGGGGTATCTACGATCTAGCCATTACAGTGTGATGTAAGCTGTTAGTTATGATGTTCCCACACCATTACCATGATGTACAAATTTGGTGGTTCGTGGGAACGACCCGCTCGCCGTAACATACTATTACGTCATGGAGCGGGAAGGGGTTGAAGCTGTTAGTGGATTCCACACTTTTAATAATTGTTCTCATTTGTGTGTAATGACAGGTGGAAATGTAATTATTACTTGGTAAAGGTGGCCATAAACAGTCCAATTACTTGGCCTTAAGTCAGACCGAGCATCATAGTGGTATGGGAATACGAAAAGGTTTAATAATGTACAGAGATTACACAACATTTTTGTCATGAACAACTTCTCAACAATTCTTATAAAAAGTGTGTTCCGAGGGATCTGATGTGAGGTAAATTGGTGTCAGCAAAATATCTTAGATACGTGGAAGACTCTGGGTCATGCAGTTTTCACTTGACCTCCTTAAATCAATTTTACAATTTACTATATCTATTTACCTACCTCAATATTTGACTCTTTAAAAACTGATACAATACCAATGGCAATTATATAATTTTTGTGCAGTTAGATCTTAATGGTCTCCTTAAGGGCGAAGTCCCACTTGGCATACTTGCTTTGTATTGCTGCAGGCTAAACATATGCTGCGGAAAACTTTTCAAGGTATGCCTATAGAAAAAAATTTGCAACGCAAGAACTAAATGACTGAGTTGCAGAATATTTTTTTTCCCAGTCATTCATTGCAGTTTTTTGCAGCGTATTTTTACCCTGCGGAATTACAAGGCAAATACGACACGTGTGAGTGCACCCTGAGGTTTCTGTAGTATGTAGTTATAGTTAGGATTAATCACAGAAACGTGGGGAAGCTCGGACGTGAAAAACAGCCGTTTTCACGTCCAAGTTTCACCCGTGTGGGACCCGCTTTCACGAATCCGCATAGACTTGAGTCTATAGAGGGATCCGTGAAAACGGAAGAAAATAGGACATGTTCTATCTCTCAACGGACCCTTCACATGGCCAGTTGAAACAACGGCTGTGTGAATGACCCCATTGAAATACATGCGTCCGTGTGACGGCGGTTCGTGTGAATAAGCCCTTAGTGTGTTATACACAAAGCTAGATTTTTTGGATACATTTTTATATTGCATATAGAACGTCCAAAGCAGCTTTCAAATCCACTCATGGAAAATAATCTAAAACGATGCCCATTATTTAAATATTTGAAGTAAATACATTCTCTGCTTGTGTACATTAAAATTTAACACATTCCCAGTGAGATTTGAAATGAACGAGGAGAATTGGAAGGTAGCGGTAACTGGTAGGATCACACAGTGATGTGGGGGTGAATGCAGGCTACATAACATATTGTGTTACATGAATAAGAATGATTTAAAAAGGTCAGGCAATTAGAAGTGGAGAGGAAGAAAGAATTCTCAATTCACAATTTGCTAATCTTTCTGATTTAAAGTTCTGTCAGTTCCTGCTATTATAAACAGTCATGACACTGGGACATTCAGCATGAAACAATAAATATCAAAGTAAGTTGTAATGAAAGAAATTTTTTTGCAGTGCAAAAGGGAACTGCAAATGTGTACTCTGCTATATGTTACAGAATAGAGCACACTAAGGCTGGATTCACACGAACGCGTAAAACCACTTGACAGCTCCGTGTGTCATCCGTGTATGATGCGCGGCTGCGTGATTTTCGCGCAGCCGCCATCATAGAGATGAGGCTAGTCGACGTCAGTCACTGTCCAGGGTGCTGAAAGAGTTAACTGATCGGCAGTTAACTGTTTCAGCACCCTCGACAATGAATGCCGATCACAATATCGAGCAACCTGTTAAAAAAAAAAAGAAAAAGTTCGTACTTACCGAGAACTTCCCTCCCGGCCGTTGCCTTGGTGACGCGTCCTTGGTGACGCACCTCTCTTGACATCTGGCCCCACCTCCCTGGATGACGCGGCAGTCCATGTGACCGCTGCAGCCTGTGCTTGGCCTGTGATTGCTGGAGCTGTCACTTGGACTGAATTGTCATCCCGGGAGGCCGGACTGGAGGAAGAAGCCGGGAGTTATCGGTAAGTCAGAACTTCTTTTTTTCATGTATATTGGGATCGGAAGTCACTGTCCAGGGTGCTGAAACAGTTTAACTCTTTCAGCACCCTGGACAGTGACTATCTCCTGACGTCGCGTACCTGAATTTTTTTTGCCTTGTTCAGCCAAAACTAGTTCGGCCGAACCCGGTGAAGTTCGGTTCGGTTGTCCGGGTTCGCTCATCACAAAGACACTACGTTTGGATGTTTGTAAACAGAAAAGCACGTGGTGCTTTTCTGTTTACATTCATCCTTTTGACAGCTCTTGCGCGAATCACGCAGTTCGCACGGAAGTGCTTCCGTGCGGCATGCGTGGTTTTTACGCACCCATTGACTTCAATGGGTGCGTGATGCGCGCAAAACGCTGAAAGAATGGACATGTCGTGACTTTTTTTCAGCGGACTCACGCTGAGTAAAAATCACGGACATGTCAGCACGGCCCCATAGACACATATAGGTCCGTGCAAAGCGCGTGCGAATCACGCGCTTTTGCACAGACGTTTTTCCCGTTCGTCTGAATAAAGTCTAAGAGTGGATTCACACTTGGCGTATTTTCACACCACGGATTTTGCCGCAGTGAATCCTAATTTTGCCCATGGCGTAAAAATACACCATGTGTAAATTCATCTTAGGCCTCATTCACACGACAGGGTCCGAGTGTCGGCCGGGAAAATCGGCCGTTTTTGGCCGATTTTCCCGGCCGGTTTGCATCCGGTTTGCATCCGTTCCGATTCCGTTCCGGGCCGTGTTGCCGTTTTTACCGGCCGATTTGCATCCGTTTTTTCCCCTGACATGAACAAATATTCCATAGCAACAGATGCCTAATTAAACTACACATAGATACTGTTCATTCCAGGTCTATCAAGCACAGGAATTTCCAAAAACTTCTGTTTATATGGAGTTTGTGTTTATTTCCTCCTCACCTCCATCTGTTCATGCCATGTCTACCAAGCATAAAAAAAATCATTATGCCCTTTTTTAAATTATCTTCACATTACTAATAATGTTCATTCTTTTACTTCATTAGTTTTCAACATTCTTTTGTATGTCCCCGTGGACAGAGCGCTTGATGTCTCTGTCCATATCTGGATAGGGACATCAGGGGCAACTCCTGAAGTGGAATCTCCATGTGGCCGGTGATTCCACTTCAGGAGTTTCCCCTGATGTCACTGTCCATATATGGACAGAGACATCAAGCGCTCTGTCCAGGAGAGGAATCCCCAAACACACGGGGATTCCGCTCCTTCAGGCAGCTAAAGTGGGGCTAGCACATAGAGCAGGGACGAAGCTACAGCAGTAGCAGCCGCAGCAGCTGCTAGCGGCGCCATCGGCCATGGTAGATGTCAACACTGGCAGCCGCTATGGCTGCTATAGCTGTAGCGACGCCTGAAGAAGCGCCAGGGCGGAAAGGAGGCTGATTCTCTGGGCCAGGGAGATTTGGGAAGGGAGCCATCACAGAGCCCCCTTCCACTTGCTGTACACGCCAGCCCTGCCACACAGTACCCCTGCACATAGTAGAGCAGGGACCTCGCTACAGCAGTACCCCCAAAGTGTTACCTCCAGCGTACAGTGCTTCTTCTGAATGGGATACACTCCTCCTCCTCACATGCACTCTGCGCTGTGAGGAGGAGGAAAGAGTGCGCGAGCGACGGTAGACCCGGCCATCACTCGGGACACATTCCGGTCATGGCCGTGTATTACCCGGCCCCATAGACTTCTATGGGAGCCGGGCGGCCGGGTACCCGGCCGAAAATAGGGCATGTCCCATTTTTTGACGGCCAGTTTTCCCGGCCCGTCAAAAAATCGGTCATGTGAATAGCCCCATTAGGGGTCTATTGTTCCTAATGCAGCCGGGTGACGGCCGATTTATGAACGGCCGGCACCTGGCCGGGAAACCCTGTCGTGTGAATTCCGCCTTACTCTTCAGACAGTGGTACAAAAATGCTTCTATATTTCTCATCGATCAAAGGTCTTCTGGACACTCAAAGGAAACCTTTTGGATACCTTTTTGCTTTAGCTTAAGGTCTGATTCACTGGAACGTATTTTACATCCGTGTCACGAACGTTAAAACAACGGCCGTCACACGGACCTATGTCATTTAATGGGGCTATTCAGACATGCATTGTTTTTAACGCAGTGTGTGTCCGCTTTGCAAAACTTACTGCTATTTTTGGGTGTTTTTGTGCACCACGCAGCCCATTGAAGTCAATGGGTGTGTGAAAACAACGGACAGAACACGGACATCATCCATGTGCTGTCTGTGTTTTTCACGCACAAGTTGCTAAACAAATGGGAAAAAAAACACCTCCTTGAAATTTTTTTGCTGACGTAAAAAAACGCATAACTTACAGATGACATACGCACGTAAAAAACGCTACGTTTTTTACGTGTGCAAAATGGAAACGCTCGTGTGAATGTAGCCTAACAATAAAGTTCACCTTTTCAAGGAAAACAAGCACAGATTCCTTTGGTACATACTTGGCAACTTCTGGAAATTTCTTATTTATAAGAATCAGTACAGAAAAAAACATTAGGTAGTTGCCTATAGCAAACAATCAGATCACAAAAGTATTTTTCCGGGGGAAATCTAAACAAATACAGATCCCAGACCACCTAAATAAAAAAAATGCAGACCAGACTCCCCCTAAATAAAGATCCCAGATCAGACTCACCTAAATAAAAACCCCACACCAGACTATTCCCTTAATACAGACTCTAGACCAGACTAAAACCCAGACCAGACTATCCCCTTAATACAGACCCCAGACTATCCCCTTAATACAGACCCTAGACCAGACTATCCCCTTAATACAGACCCCAGACTAGACTATCCCCTTAATACAGACCCCAGACCAGTCTATCCCTTAATACAGACCCCAGACCAGACTATCCCCTTAATAGAGACCCCAGACCAGACTATCCACTTAATACAGACCCCAGAACAGACTATCCCTTAATACAGGCCTCAGACCAGATGATCCTCTTAATACAGACCCTAGACCAGACTATCCCCTTAATACAGACCCCAGACCAGACTATCCCTTAATACAGACCTCATACCAGACTATCCTCTTAATACAGACTCTGGACCAGACTATCCCCTTAATACAGACCCCAGACCAGAATATCCCCTTAAAACAGACCCTAGACCAAACTATCCCCTTAATAGAGACCCCAGAGCAGACTATCCCCTCAATACAGACCCCGGACCAGACTATCCCTTTAATACAGACCCTACACCATACTATCCCCTTAATACAGACCCCAGACCAGACTATCCCCTTAATACAGACCCCAGACCAGACTATCCCCTTAATACAGACCCCAGACCAGAATATCCCCTCAATACAGACCCCAGACCAGACTATTCCTTTAATACAGACCCCAGACCAGACTATCCCCTCAATACAGACCCCAGACCAGACTATCCCCTCAATACAGACCCCAGACAAGACTATCCCCTTAATACAGACCCCAGACCAGACTATTCCCTCAATACAGACCCCAGACCAGAATATCCCTTTAATACAGACCCCAGACCAGACTATCCCCTCAATACAGACCCCAGACCAGACTATCCCCTCAATACAGACCCCAGACCAGACTATCCCCTTAATAGAGACCCAGACCAGACTATCCACTTAATTCAGACCCCAGACCAGAATATCCCCTTAATACAGACCCCAGAACAGACTATCCCTTAATACAGGCCTCAGACCAGATGATCCTCTTAATACAGACCCCAGACCAGACTATCCCCTTAATACAGACCCCAGACCAGAATATCCCCTTAATACAGACCTCAGACCAGACTATCCTCTTAATACAGACCCTGGACCAGACTATCCCCTTAATACAGACCGCAGACCAGAATATCCCCTTAAAACAGACCCTAGACCAAACAATCCCCTTAATAGAGACCCCAGACCAGACTATCCCCTCAATATAGACCCCGGACTAGACTATCCCTTTAATACAGACCCTACACCAGACTATCCCCTTAATACAGACCCCAGACCAGACTATCCCCTTAATACAGACCCCAGACCAGACTATCCCCTTAATACAGACCCCAGACCAAACTATCCCCTTAATAGAGACCCCAGACCAGACTATTCCCTCAATACAGACCCCAGACCAGACTATCCCTTTAATACAGACCCCAGACCAGACTATCCCCTCAATACAGACCCCAGACCAGACTATCCCCTCAATACAGACCCCAGACCAGACTATCCCCTTAATACAGACCCCAGACCAGACTATTCCCTCAATACAGACCCCAGACCAGAATATTCCCTTATACAGATTCCAGACCAGAGAATCCCTGTAATGTGAAATAATCATAAAAATTGCCTATGAATCAATCACTGGAAACAAATGTTTACTTTATGTTAGGCAATTACATTATGAAGTAACCCTTAATATACTTCTATTATTTTCTGAGCATAGAGCATAGACTCTTGTCATGTGCTTACAGTCATTTTAGTAGTCTCTCTGCTGGTGATTTTTTGTTTAATGCTGTTTTGCTAATGATACAATGTCAAAATTAACAAACAGATATTAATCCCTCAAAGTCCAAGCCATTTTTTGTTTTTCATACCCCGACTTCCAAGGGACATAACTTTTTTATTTTTACGTCAATGGAGCAGTGTAAAGATTTTTTTTTGTGGGAGGAGATGTAGTTTTAATTGCCACCATTTAAAGTATCATATAATGTACTGGGAAACTGAAAAATAATTCTTTGTGTGGGTGGAATTGGAAAAAACTGTGATTCCTCTATGTTTTTTTTTGGGTTTGGCTTTCACGTGCTATAAAAACGTCAACTAACTTTTTTCTGTTGGTCAATAAGATTACGGTGAAACCAAATTTATATAGTTTTTTTTTAATTTTTTACTACTTTTACAAAAATAGTTTTGTGTCGCTATATTCTAAAAGTCATAACTTTTTATTTTTCCTTCGTTTGAGTGGTGTGAGGGCTTATTTTTTGCGGGGCAAGCTGTAGTTTTTATTGGAACAATTTTTTGGTACATAAGACTTTTGATACACTTTTTATAAATTTTTTTTGAGATCTCTGGTGACCAAAAAACAGCGACTCTGGCGTTTTTTAAATTTTTTTATGCCATTCACTGTGTGGATTAAATACTGTTAGGCTGGGTTCACACAACCTATTTTCAGACGTAAACGAGGCGTATTATGCCTCGTTTTACGTATGAAAATAGGGCTACAATACGTCGGCAAACATCTGCCCATTCATTTGAATGGGTTTGCCGACGTACCGTGCAGACGACCTGTAATTTACGCGTCGTCGTTTGACAGCTGTCAAACGACGACGCGTAAATTGACTGCCTCGGCAAAGAAGTGCAGGGCACTTCTTTGCAACGTAATTTGAGCCGTTCTTCATTGAACTCAATGAAGAGCAGCTCAAGATTTACGAGAGTCACAGACGCCTCGAATAATACGAGGAGGAGCATTTACGTGTGAAACGAGGCAGCTGTTTTCTTTTGAAAACAGTTTGTCTTTTCACACGTAAATGCCTGCTATCGTGTGCACATACCCTTACTCTGTCATAGTTTGGAATTTCACAGACTTGACGATACCAATTGTCTTACTTTTTTTTTTACATGACTTTATAGGAAAAAATGGGAAATGTTTTTTTTTTTGAACTTGTAAGATTTTTTTAACAATTTTCTTATGTTTTTACATTTTTACACTACTAAAAGCTTTATTTAACTATTTTTAATAATTTTTATTAGTCCACCTAAGCGATTTGAACCAGCGATTGTCT
Organism: Rhinoderma darwinii; assembly: GCF_050947455.1. Taxonomy (NCBI): domain Eukaryota; kingdom Metazoa; phylum Chordata; class Amphibia; order Anura; family Rhinodermatidae; genus Rhinoderma; species Rhinoderma darwinii. The sequence goes on along the minus strand of NC_134688.1, from coordinate 336,320,250 downwards.
AATGTATTGCTGTGTATTGTTATTTTCACCGACTCCTGTTAAAGGATATGTACACCTGTGAAGACGTGTTTGTTTTTTATGCTAAAACTATGTATTAGAGTGTTTTGTGCACGTTTATAATTTGTTTTTATTAAAAACTAATTTTACTTTTTCAGATACAGCTTCTATGTATCCTGGATACACAAAAGCTGTATCCTGCGCTTAAACCTGTATCCGACAGGTCAGCGGGACTGACGGCTTCTGTGACAGCCGGACTGACGACTTCAGTGACAGTGGGTCATCCATGTCTCTGACACGCAAGATCCACCTGTTATCGATTACATTATCTATTATATATATATATTATTATATAACAGCTGGGTCCTTCATATTAGAGACACGCAGGACCCGCTATCATGTAAGCCGCCAGTCCTGCTGACGTTACGGATTCAGTTTTCAGAGCAGGATACCCCTGGGCTGCCATGACAACCATCGGAGGGCGATGAGCTGTCGGAGGGGGCTGCCCCCCCCTTTCTAATGGCGTAGATTCTACGGCCGCTGCTGACCAAGGCATCTAAGTAATTAAACAGCCAGGATCAGAGTTCTCTCTATTCTTGGACGTTAGTGCAAGGTGTCAGCTGTAATACAGAGCTGACAGTCACAGAGTATGGAGCGCACGCAGTGTGTGAGCCCACTCCATACTTCAACCCCCAACGGCCATGTTGTACAGTGTTGTCATGGGCAGGGCAGGCGTCAGCTCCCAGCGAACCTGGGCAAGTGCCGCGGCAACACTACACTCTCAGCTTCCGGGGCCCTCTCAGCTGCCGGGTGATTCCGCCCCTAGAGAGAGTCCCTGATGTCACTGTCCATATATGGACAGTGACGTCTGAGGCTCCTCCTTAAGTGGAATCCCAAGCCAGAGCGTCGGCAATACTCTGGCTGGGGATTCCACTCCTAGAGGGAGCCCTAAAGGTGCTACCTACAGGGAGGGGTGCTTTGTGGCACTACCTGGGAAGGGGGCTGTGTGGCACTATCTACAGAGAGCACTAAATTTATGGGGGTACAAACTGGGGGCCTAAATTCTATATGGGGCATAAACAGGGCCTAACTTCTATATGGGGGCACAAAGTGATGTTTTCTGCCATTCTACTGCCACCGTGAGTTCCCCCGCAAAGGGGCCCACTAAGGCTGTGTCACCCAAGGGCTCACATAAACATGGAGCCGGCCCTGGTCGTGGGTTAAAAGCCAATGTCTACCATTCAATACTTTTTCAGTTTTGTCATGTATTTCATACTCCAGTCTTAATAAACAGTTAGCCTCTTAATAAATTTGTATCATCTTCTGGCCGCGGCCCCATCCCTCTCCTTCCCAATCCGACATAAAAAAAAAAATGGGAATAGTCACCTGACCGCTTTACTTCTCTCCATTGGGTCCCCTCAGGCTGTCACTGCAGGCCGTGACTTATACAAGGTACTGATGCCGAGTGGCTTCAGGGGGCTTAAATGCGACGCAGCACTCAGTGTCTTAAGTGCTGCGTCACATACAACGTCATAGCTTTAGCAATAAAGGCTTGCACTCTCTTCCCCTATGACATTCAAGGCTTTTAAGTGTTGGGGGGCACGTATCAATATGCACCACTATATCTGCAATAAAGTGGGTGACATAACTGAATTTTCAGAGAATCATGGGGATCCGGCAATGTCACATACTCACAATTTGACTTTTACTTGTTAAATGCTAAAATCAGTTGACCCTAATCTGGGAAGTAGAGCTCTAAGAAAAATTATGGTTGGGGGTGCCGGGCCGGACGAAGATATGATTGAATACTCCTCCTGGAGTGGAATCCCCAGCCAGAGCATTGCCGACACTCTGGCCGGGCATTCCACTTTTGGCGAAGCCCCTGACGTCACTGTCCATATATGGATAGTGACGTCAGGGGCTCCTCCTCCAGGATAGGAATCCCCAGCCAGAGCGTTGCCGACGCTCTGGCTGGGGATTCCGCTCCTGGAGAATCCCCTAATGTCTTTATCCATATTTGGATAGTGATGTCTAGGGAGCCCCAATTGTGCTATGTACAGGGTGGGGGGTGTAATGAAAACTACAGGAGGGTGTGTGTGCCACTTTCTCCAGGGGGGGAGTCTGGGGGTGTGTGTGGCACCATCTACAGGGGGGTGTGTGTGGCACTATCTATAAGAGAGGCTGTGTGGCACTATCTACAAGGGCGTGTGTGGCAGTATCTACATGGGGGCTGTGTAGCACTATCTACAGGGGGGCTGTATGGTACTATCTTCAGGGGGGCTGTGTGGCACTATCTACAAGGGGTGTGTATGGCACAATCTACAAGAGGGGTGTGGCACTATATACAGGGGGCTGTCCGTGGCACTATCTACAAGGGAGTGCGTGACACTATCTACAGGGGGGGGGGGCTGTGTGGCATTATCCACAAGAGGAGGCCGTTCATTATGTTACCATATAATCTCATTAGCCTCAGTTATACAATCTGTTTTACTCAGGCACTGACCTTTTTAATTTATTTTATTTTGATTTATTGTTATGTTAACTCCCTTATATAACTATATTGCTTGTAAAATGTACAAATGGTTTTATGATAGAGTTAAAAAAAATTTAGTTAAAAAGATTGCGTCTCATTGATTGGTGGAGAAAGCAAACATGTCGAGGGAGAAGTAGATGTCAGGAAAGAAGTTGGATGAGGGCGGGGGGTCTCCAAACGAAATCTTTGCCCCGGGTGCTGGAGAACCTAGCTACGCCTCTGATTAAAATTATTAGTCTTCCAGAATTGTTGGGGTGAATTTATAAACAGTGTCACACTTCTGCTTTGCAGATTAGCTAAAAAAAAAAAAAAAAGGAAGACAATTCTGCTTCAGATTATTGTTAAATATATGATATAGATCTGTGCCAAAGAATAGGTTTATAACAATGATGATGCTCAAAGAACAGACAGGTGTTGGAGTTTGCAAACAGACAATACTTCTGTTGTATCTAAATACGAGTTACAGGGACACATGGAATGTGTGATATAGGAGATGGATTAGGCTAGATGAATTGTGAGAGTTTTCACAGAGCTGTCAGGGAGGGTATCTCAGCTGTTTTACTGTGTGTCCCTGGTGGAAACTAACATCTGTTATATGTGGAACAGCCACTGACAGCCAACTGGTTGATATAATCAAGCTGGTTCTGTACTACAAACTCCCATTAACCTTCCTGAGAGCTCCTTAGCACCACACAGTGTCTCTGTCTGTTCTTAACATTAGGTGTCACTTACTTGGCCTTCGAGATAAAGTTAACCTCATTCCAATACTCAGATACTGTCAGCTTGTCCCAATTAAATGTAAGGTATTGTATCTAGTCGTTCACTGCCTGTAACTTTAAAGGAGGGTCTCATATGTTCATGACTTATCATCTTATATACCTCTCAAAAGTAAAGTTCTATTTTTCAACGCAAATCATGGCATATCATTTTATGTTTCAAGAGATTGCTCTTATAAAAGTGTTCATAGAGATGTAGCAAAGTTAAGCCACCATTCAGTGTTTTAAGGTTTAAAAATTTTACAGGTGGGGACGACAAATAATTGACTATAGTAAGGGTATGTGCACACACACGTTTTTGGAGCTCTTTATTGTTAGAGTCAGTGAAAAACGGCTCAAAATACTGACTCAAAAAGTGACATGCACTTCCTTTTCGCGGCCGTTTTTATTAGGCGACCGCGTAAAAAAAAACGGCATGCCGGAACAGAACGCCGTTTTCCCATTGTAATCAATGGGCAGATGTTTGGAGGCGTTCTGCTTCCATTTTTTTCGGACGTTTGGAGGCTGTTTACGGCCCGAAAAAAGGCAGAAAATAAGCTGTGTGAACATGCCCTGCTGGTGAAGATATTTTTATAGCCGTCAGATGGTCTAACCAACTAACACCCTTAGACAAACGTATAATTCAGACAAACGTATAATAGGTCCGTGCAACGGACCTATGTTAGTCTATGGGGCCGTGCAGACTGTCCGTGAGTTTCACGCAGTGTGTGTCCGCTGCGTAAAACTCACGACATGTCCGATATTTGTGCGTTATTTGCGCATCACGCACCCATTGAAGTCAATGGGTGCGTGAAAATCCTGCGCAGCACCCGGAAGCACTTCCGTGTGACGCGTGTGATTCACGCAACGGCAGTAAAAAGTATGAATGAAAACAGAAAAGCACCACGTGCTTTTCTGTTTACAAACATACAAACAGAATGTCATAATGATGGCGGCTGCGTGATTCACGCAGCCACGCATCATACGCAACTGACACACGGAGCTGTTAAGCACCTTTTGCGTGCGCAAAACGCCGCGTTTTTTGCGCACGCAAAATGCACACGCTCGTGTAAATCCAGCCTTACGGTATGTGCACATGTAGTGTTTTCAGCTGTTTCTTCAGGCGTAAACGTCCCAAAAAAATGGCAGAAAAATCGGAAGCAGAACGCCTACAAACATATGCCCATTGATTTCAATGGGAAATACAGCGTTCTGTTCCGACGGGGCGTTTTTTCATTGACTCTATAGAAAAACAGCTCTAAAAACAGCTGCAAGAAACGCTGCGAAAAACGTGTGTTGCTATAAAAACGGCTGAAAATCAGGAGCTGTTTTCCCTTGAATTTTGTGTATGCACATACCCTTATTGTATTATAGGCCACTTAATGTTGATTGTGTCCATGCAGATCTCAAATTCACTCATTATATGAGATGTTGGGAGTTCTGAATATAAATGGTCTAAGGCCCCATGCACACGAACGTAAAAACGCCGGTAATTAAGGCCCGTAATTACAGGCCCATAGACTTCTATTGGCCACGGGTACCTTCCCATTTGCTTACGGGAAGGTGCCCATGCCGTTGAAAAATATAGAACTTGTCCTATTTTTTTATTTTATGGGCCGTGCTACTATACTTTATAATGGGAGCACGACCCGTAAAAACGTCCGGCTGCCTGTGGCCAGCCGTGCCCGTAATTACAGGTCGTAATTACAGGCACGGTCGTGTACATGAGGCCTAAGTCTGAGTTTTACAAGCTTTTTCTACTGCCTACTGTGCTCTCACCATTTAAAACCGGTGATCAAAATCCATGTCAAAATCCAAAATATTTATCGGTTTGTCTCTTGAACGAAGTATAATATTAAAATAAGCACAAAATGACTTAATTTTGTTGCTAAATCAGAGAATTCTGCAGCCACAGAAAGGCCTGTGTATCAGGACTGATCAGCATATGATCACTTCTGTCTCCCTAGTCGGGCCTTACCATCAACTTGTAGAAATCTTAGGGCTAGTCCACAGGTGGCATAAGTACTACGGAAAATTCGCAGCATAATACAGTAACAAAGGATTGGATGAGATTTCAAGAAATCTCATCCACACGCTGCGTACGTGATGAGCAACAATTCCGCACACAAATTCACCTGAGGTGCGGTTTTTTGAGCTGCAGCATGTCAATTGTGGTTGCGGAATGGCCGGTAATTTGTTGCATGTTTTAAAACCCGCAACAAATAATCAAGAGTTGTGACTTTTGCAGCGGAATTGCAGCGATTGCGCCACAAAAATAGCAACCTAGAAAAAAAAAACAACATTATACTTACCTCTGACGTTTTGCAGGCTGGCCTCTTGGGATGATGTTTAATCCCATGTTACCACTGCAGCCAATTACAGGCTGTAGCGATAGACACATGGATAAAACGTCATCCCAGGAGGCCGGTATGGATGACGTTAGAGGGCCGGCCTCCTGGGATGACGTTTCATCCCATATTACCGCGTTGCAGCCAATCATTGCTATTGCTGCAGTTTTCGGCAGCGTACATTCCAGGCGAAAAACTGCACCACAATTTGGTGCAGTTTTTCGCCCAGTATTCCCTGCGACCACCTGGGCGGATACACTGTGTAATTTTATGCCGTGTATCCGCCCGGTGTGAATGGAGACTTAGGGTATGTTCACACGCACTAATTACGGACGTAATTCGGGCGTTTTTGCCCCGAATTACGTCCGAAAATAGCGCCTCAATAGCGTTGACAAACATCTGCCCATTGAAAGCAATGGGCAGACGTTTGTCTGTTCACACGAGGCGTAATTTACGCGCCGCTGTCAAATGACGGCGCGTAAATAGACGCCCGCGTCAAAGAAATGACCTGTCACTTCTTGGGGCGTAATTGGAGCCGTTATTCATTGACTCCAATGAATAGCAGCGCCAAATACGTCCGTAATGGATGCGGCGTTCAAGCGCCTGCACATGCCGTTACGGCTGAAATTACGGGGATGTTTTCAGGCTGAAACATCCCCGTAATTTCAGCCGTTACGGACGCCCTCGTGTGAACATACCCTCACAGTTTGAGAAGCACAGCACTAACTTACAAATAAAATTGCCTTAAAAAAATAAAACGGTCATGCCAAAGCAGCGTGTTTAATTACAATCAGCAGTTTGGGGTGAGAACTAAGACCAATACCTGTGCGTCACTGAGCAATACTATTCTTCAATTTTATTGTACTTTTTAGTGGCCATTAATATTAACGACCTGAGAATTTCTACTATGGACTAGTGGACAATTCTCAGACTGAAATAGTTGCTTGTTTTTTTGGACGTTACTAATGTTGCTATACTGCAGATACTATTGCAACTTCTGATTTATTAAAAGTTAGGCCCCTGCACGTTTTTGCCTTCCATAGGAGCTATACGGCTACCGACATATACCTCTGATAGAAGGCTGCAACGTATCCCACTGTATAGGCATAGAGTGGTATACGCCCCCTGAACCCCCCTGCCTGAAGCCCCGGACATCTCTGTACATATATGGACAGTGATATCAGGAGCGTTACAATGTTCTGAGTTCCTGGGTAGAGCATTGGAAGCCCTCGGACTGGGAACTCCGGCCCTGGGAAAACTACTGACATATATGGACAGTGATTTCGGGTGCCTCCCAGTGTATAGATTTAACATATACCTGTGACGGATGCCATACTGTGGCATCCGTCACCCATAGGCTCCTATGTTAAAAAAACATATACCTGATGGTATATGTTTTTTTCCGGGTTCCTAGGATGGAATAGTGTAGTCTATTACTCTATTTCATCCTTCAGCAAAAGGGTATACTGACGTATACCAGCCCGAAGGAGTCCAAAATTACACTTTTTTGGTCTCCGTTGGGCTTATGGAGCCCTATGGACATGTATTTCGTGATGTTTAAGGGGCCTTATTGCTACCACTGGTGGCTGTGGTTTATTGCAGGTTTCTTATGATACTGTCACGTCTGCTAATATATCACTGAACATTGTTTTGCTGGTGGTATAATAACTGACAACCTCTTCAAGCTTCCTTTTCTACCTCAAATTGTTTACTAAAACACACACACACACACACACACACACACACACACACACACACACACACACACACACACACACACATATATATATCAGAAAAAGAATGGCGACAGCACACTGCGATACTAATTCCATCTAAACCACTAAATATAAATAAATATGCATTACTGCTTAATCTACTTACAATAGGGATGTTCTTAGCGCACAGTTTGATCAAAAAGTGTTTGCCCACCTGCCATGACAAGGCGACCTCTGTAAGGTGGGAACCTACGCCGCACATACACCCAGAACTGGGACTAAGCCTACATATATACCTGGGGATGGTAGGATCCAGCATAGAACTGATTAAAATCACCCAGGGCAGAATCCCCAGGTATATATGTAGTCTTAGTCCCAGTTCTGGGTGTATGTGCAGCGTAGGTTCCCACCTTACAGAGGTCGCCTTGTCGTGGCAGGTGGGCAAACACTTTTTGATCAAAATGTGCGCTAAGAGCCTCCCTATTGTAAGTAGATTAAGCAGTAATGCATATTTATTTATATTTAGTGGTTTAGGTGGAATTAGTATCGCAGTGTGCTGTCGCCATTCTTTTTCTGCTGTATATTTGCAGTCACAGGTGTTCCTGCACCTGCATACACATTTTATATAATTTTGTTGGAATGTGGTGTTCAAATTTTTGTGTTTACGTGATTCATATATGTGGGGTTAGTGACTGCCTCCACTTGTTGTTCTTGCACTCCTCCCATTCTGCCCTGGGTGATTTTAATTAGTTCAATGCTGGATCCTACCATCCACTGGCGTAGCTATAGGGGTCGCAGCGGTCGCAATTGCGACCGGGCCCCGAAGCCAGGGGGGCCCACGGCCCCCCGCACCACATCAATAAAAAGTTACTATAGTAACTCGGGCCGCGGGCCCCTGTTACTATAGTAACATACTTTACTTACCTTCCTGGTTCCGGATCGCAGCGGAGGTCCTGACGTCAAGCACTGTGCGCAGCGCATGACGTCACAGCGCTATGCCGCCGCGCACAGCATCGAGACTACAGAACTCCCGCCGCGGCCGAAGAGGAAGGTAAGCTTAGCCCTGACTGGCGGGGTCTGACTCCCGGGACCCGCCAATCAGCTGTTTTGAAGGGGCCGCAGCACTCGTACGAGAGCTGCTCCCCTTCATTCCTGTCACTTCATTCCGGTCACACTGTGAATCGGTGTCGGCGATTCACAGTGTGAGCGAGTAGTGAAATGAAGGGGAAGCAGCTCTCGTACGAGTGCTGCGGCCCCTTCAAAACAGCTGATTTGCGGGTCCCGGGCGACACATCAGCTATTGATGGCCTATCCTGTGGATAGGCCATCAATGTTTAGGGACTGCACAACCCCTAAGCCTACGATGTATCAGGCTTAGAGGGCCCATGAGACAGGATCACAGATTGTGTGATCCCGTCTGCTGGGCCCTGTATCTAAGCCAATCACATGGTAGGCTTAGATACATGGCCCATGCGTGATACTGTCTGCTGGGCCCTGTATCTAAGCCTACCACACTGTAGGTTTAGATACAGGGCCCCAGCACACAGTAATCTTATACTGTATAAGATTACTGTCTGCTGGACCCTGTATCTAAGCCTACCTTGTGGTAGGCTTAGATACAGGGTCCCACAGACAGTATCACACATGGGCCCTGTATCTAAGCCTTAGGCCTCATTTACACGAGCGTATTATACGCGCGTGCGACGCGCGTGCTTTTCACGCGTGTCGTACGCACCTATAATAGTCTATGGGGCTGTTTAGACGATGCATGAATTTTGCGCTGCGTGAGTGCGTTGCGTAAAACTCACGACATGTTCTATATTCTTGCGTTTTTCACGCAACACGCACCCATTGACTTCAATGGGTGCGTGAAAACAACGCATGCCACACTGACGGTCCTGCGTTGCATGCGCGAAAATCACGCAAGAGCTGTCAAAAGGATGAATGTAAACAGAAAAGCACCACGTGCTTTTCTGGTTACAAACATCCAAACGGAGTGTCAAATTAGAGATGAGCGCACCGAACTTCACCGGGTTCGGCCGAACTCGTTTTAACCGAACCCGGCAAAAAATGTTCGGGTACGCGACGTCAGGAGACAGTCACTGCCCACGGTGCTCAAAGACTTAAACTGTTTCAGCACCATGGACAGTGACTTTCGATCACAATATACATATACGTGTAAAAAAAACAGAAGTTCTGACTTACCGATAAGTCCCGGCTCCTTCCTCCAGTCCGACCTCCCGGGATGACAATTCAGGCCAAGTGACAGCTGCAGCCAATCACAGGCCAAGCACAGGCTGCAGCCAATCACAGGCTGCAGCGGTCTCATGGCCTGCCGCGTCATCCTGGGAGGTGGGGCCGGATGACAAGAGAGGGACGCGTCACCAAGGCAACGGCCGGGAGACCGGACTGGAGGAAGCAGGCAGTTCATGGTAAGTGTGAACGTCTTTTTTTATTCACAGGTTGGTGTATATTGTGATCGGCATTCACTGTCGAGGGTGCTGAAAGAGTTACTGCCGATCAGTTAGCTCTTTCAGCACCTTGGACAGTGACGGGCGTCGACTACCTCATCTCTATGATGGCGGCTGCGCGAAAATCACGCAGCCGCGCAACACGGATGACACACGGAGCTGTCAATTGCCTTTTGCGCACGCAAAACGCAGCGTTTTTTTGCGCGCGCAAAACGCACACGCTCGTGTAAATGAGGCCTTAGGGTATGTGCACAGACACATGGCTCGCTGCAGGACAACTGTCCCATACTGTAAACATGTTTTCAGTACGGGACAGTTGTCCGGCAGCGAGGCAGGGACTCCTAGCGTCGTACATGAGTATGATGCTAGGAGCCCGGCTCCCTGCACTGTGTTCGGTCTGGTACTTGCGGCCGAAATACGTCCGTCAATTACGGACGTAATTAGCGTGTGTGCACATACCCTGACACATGTGTTACTAATCATTTTTTGTGTGTTTTCTTACAGGTTCGGTCGTTGGACTACGGCGGATTCCAGGACTACTTCGATGACAGCTTTTTTTTTTATTAATAAAATGGTTAATGAGGGCTGTGTGTTTTTTTATTTTTATTTCAATAAAATATTTTTTCTATGTCTTTGTGTTTTTTTTTTAAACTATATTACTACCGCCTTAGTAATGGCCGCCGGCTGATTGACAGCATCCATTGCTAAGGCGGGGCTTAGTGTTAGCGGATGCAGAGGCTAACACTAACCCCCTTTATTACCCCGGTACCCACCGCCACCAGGGGTGCTGGGAAGAGCCGGGTGCGATCCAGTACCTGACCATCTGTAGTGATGGTCGGCCACTGGGGTGGCCGCAGGCTGGTATTATCAGGAGGGGAAAGGCCAAAAACAGTGGCCCTTCCCATCCTGGTAATGCTGCCTGCTGCGGCTTTATTGTATCTGGCTGGTTATGAAAATGGGGGGGACCCCACGTCATTTAAAAAAAAAAAATAATAATAATAATTGGAAAGAACGATGTCGGGTCCCCCCCAATTTTCATAACCAGCCAGATACAACACAGCAGCAGCAGGCAGCATTACAAGGGTGGGAAGGGCCACTGTTTTTGGCCTTCCCCAGCCTAATACTACCAGCCTGCGGCCACCCCGGTGCCTGCCCGTCACTACAGATGGTCGGGTACTGGTTTGTACCCGGCTCTTCCCAGTACCCCTGGTGGCGGTGGGTACCGGGGTAATAATGGGGGTTAGTGTAGCCTCTGCACCGGCTAACATTAAGCCTCGCCTTAGTAATGGAGGTTGTCAATCAGCCAGCGGCCATTACTAAGGCGGTGATAATAAAGTTTAAAAAGATACAAGCACATAGAAAAAATATTTTATTGAAATAAAAAAACACAACCCTCATTAACCATTTTATTGAGAATAAAAAAAACGCAGTCATTGAAGTCCTCGTATCCGAAGTCCAACAACCGAACCTGTAAAAAAACACAAACACACAAAAATAATCAGTAACACAAAGAAGCAAAATTATTATTCTTACCTATCCTGGGTCCAGCGCCGGAGCCGCAATGTCAGCGAGCTGGGCCCTGTATCTAATCCAATCATGTGTGATACTGTCTGCTGAGCTGTGTATCTAATCCTATCATGTGTGATACTGCCTTCTGAGCCACTGTATCTAATCATATCATGTGTGATACTGTCTGCTCAGCCACTGTATCTAATCCTATCCATAGTTTATAGGGTCGTAGTGCTATAGATATGCTATGCTGTCTCATATACACACTTTTTTTTTGGGCGGACACATATGTATTGGGGCTATTTCCCGGACATTTTAAGCCCTGAGTGTATGTTCACACGGCAGCGTCTGTTACGGCTGAAATTACTGTGCTGTTTTCAGGAGAAAACAGCACCGTAATTTCAGCCGTAATTGCATGTGCAGGCGTCTTTTGCTGCGTCCATTACGGAAGTAACTGAAGCTGGTTTTCCATGGAGTCCATGGAAAACGGCTCCATTTACGTCTGAAGAAGTGACAGGCACTTTTTTATGCGCCGCCTTTTGACAGCGACGCGTAAAAAAAAATGACCGTCGGCACAGAACATCGTAAGACCCATTCAAATGAATGGGCAGATGTTTGCCAACGCTTTTGAGCCGCATTTTCGGACGTAATTCAATGCTAAAACGGCCGAATTACGTCCGTAAATAGTGTGTGTGAACCCAGCCTTAGTGACGCCCCCGGCTGCTAGTGCTGCATTGTTGGGTCACTTAGGAGACCCAGCGATGCAGCTGAAAGTGGACCGTCGGCCATGAGAAGTTTGCGGGGGGGGGGGGGGGCCAGTAAGAATTTTTGCATCGGGGCCCATGAGCCTCTAGCTACGCCCCTTCTACCATCCCTAGGTATATATGTAGGCTTAGTCCCAGTTCTGGGTGTATGTGCAGCGTAGGTTCCCACCTTATAGAGGTCGCCTTGTCGTGGCAGGTGGGCAAACACTTTTTGATCAAAATGTGCACTAAGAACCTCCCTATTATAAGTAGATTTAGCAGTAATGCATATTTATTTATATTTAGTGGTTTAGGTTGCATTGGTGTTCGCAGTGTGCTGTCGCCATTCTTTTTCTGCTGTATATTTGCAGTCACAGGTGTCCTGCATACACATTTTATATAATTGAGTTGGAATGTGCTGTTCAAATTTTTGTGTTTATGTGATCTATATATATATATATATATATATATATATATATATATATATATATATGCATCGTTTACTAAAGCGCACACACACACACACACATATATATATATATATATATATATATATATATATATATATATTATATATTGTTTACTAAAACACACACATATTAGTATATATATATATATATATATATATATGTATATATATATATCTATATATATATACTAGAAAGAGTACCCGGCGCTTCATGAATGAAAGCCCACTCATTAGCACGCTGAACATGATGTGCTCTATCAACTTGCTTTCTGGCCTGGGTTCAGGCAGGAGTCTCTGCGCTTCTGAGAGCCGCCTGTCTGATCTTTTGCTGAGAAAGCCCGACTTTGCTGAGGAGTTACAGCAGCTCGAGCAGCATTATGACGCATTTGATCAGCTTGCAGTTAGTCAAGAGGAGTCTCTGCAGCTAGTAATGCAGATTTCCTCCTGGCTATCAGTAATCTGAGTGGTTGCTATGGGTAACCGCTCCCCTGTAATTTCCCATCTAGGATTATTTTGTAAAGTGCACTACCTGCTACTGCCAGATAAAACCATCTTTACTATAAAAGCGAACGTCTGTATTTGCATTTGTAGTATTGGATCGTGATCATGTGATAATCGCTGATAACAGAGAACAACAGCAAGGTTGGGATCTTTATGAAAACCTTCCTGAACATCCATTGCACCTATTTGCCAAATGTTGGGTCAAATAGTTCAGGCGTTTGGATGCCTATAAAGGACAAACATAAATTCGACATAATGGCTGATAACAGACAACAATGGCAAGGTTAGGAATTTACGAAAACCTTACCGAACACCCGATGTACCTATGTGCCAAATTTGGGGTCAAATGGTTCAGGTGTTTAGATGTCTATAGCGGAGAGACAAACAGACACTCACTTTTATCATATAGAATAGCAGAGTTACCCGGCTTCACACTGGTCCATTTGTTTGTGGTTTGTGTGTGTGGTTAAAAACTTCATTTCCTACTGATATGAAGCCGACATATCCAATAAAGTCCAAGTGCAGGGTTCCTTTTTGGAGGCATGACAGAGGTTCAATTTATGAGAGTGCTGGAATCCACGGGCTTGTGAGGGATTTCAGCAGCTCGGGCAGCTGCCACAGGAGTTTTTAGTCTAAGTGCAGGATTCCTTACTGGAGGCATGACTGGTATGAAAGGGTTTCAATTTATGAGAAAACTCAAATCCAGTATAGGTACAGTTCGTTTACGGCGAGTAACACGTTGAGTAAAGAAAAATGTCTTGGTTGTTATGGAAACCTGGTCTAAAACTGTGCGTATGTCAGTGAGGCTAAGAATGAAGGACCTGCGACCTTCTATTGGCTAATACATGTCATCTGATGTGATATGAAGGTCCTTGATGTAGAAGCTAGTGGTGCCATATTTGCTTTTGTGAATATGTCGAGAACGGTAGGTCCTAAAGAGCTGAAACCCGGTGCCAAATTTGCTGTAGATTGGTCCAGTTGCTTGGCCGTGCATAAAGAACAAACAACATACTTCAGACAACAGAAATTAATTTATATATATATATATATATATATATATATATATATATATATATATATATATATATATGTATATTTTACATGTAGGTCTAAGAAAATGCTGTAAGTCTAGGTTAGATAATTTTATTTGATATTAAGGATTATTATGGTAACTCTTCATTTTAGAAAACTGAGCCATTAGAATGATGTGACACATTACATATTATAAAGCAAGTCTACTTCCATCACATTGCATTGCATATGCCCAGCAGAGGAACATTAATCACTAAGGATGCTAAGAAATGCAAACATTTTCCCAGCTAAGTGTGCAGGATATTGCAGGGAGACCCGTCCAATGTGACAGCTTCTGAAGCCAGTCAGATTTCTCCTTCCATAATGCAGCCTTCAGCTCGGCCTGCCAATCAACCTTCATTAGAAAACCCAGTGTAAAATGAGAAGCATATGGGATCCTAACCAAACCACTTTAAGCTTCTGTGTAAGTGATGCTTTGCAAACTCCCCCTCCCCCATAGTAGAGAAATGTTGAATTTGGCTTTGTCAAACCATTTGTGTTAGATTATCTGCAGCCTGAACTTAGATGCTTGTAATTTCACTACATAAGGCACATATTTTATCAATGAACAGATAGATGGATTTAAAGAACCTATACTCACTTAATAAACCTGCTGCTGCTCCAGCACCACCACTTTGGTGGTCCCCACCACTCTTTGTTTGACTTGCAGCAGTGATGATGTGCCCATATACCCACTTTACCGCTGCAGCCAATCACTGGTCTCAGCAGTATACAGCACAAAATTTCTGAGGCAGCAATCACGTGGGTATATGGACAAAAAGCAGCGGGGACCACCAGAACGGCAGCACTGGAGTGGATGCAGGTTTATCAAGATGAGAATAGGTTCTTTTGTTTATTGGGGCCTTTTCTCCAGTCACTGAATTTTATTTGGAACTCAGAAAACCCCTTTAATCACACAGTATGATAGTGCTATATACGCTATCATTATTAGTACAACATATGGCATTACTGTTCGTACACATTTTTCCACTGTAATATGCACAAATATTTGCAATTGTTATTGATTAAAGTCAAAAGTTTTTATTGTCAGATTAATAAAAATAAATTTAACTGGCTATAGTAATTTGTCTGCCCTTGAAATATACTGTTAAGTATTACAACTAAAAAATTGTTTTTAAACACTTTGGTTGACGTGAATTGCATTTATTGTACATTTATGCTTTTAATATTTATAACATCTTGCTTTCATTTGGGATTGTTGACTAAGTGGCTTGTGGCTAAATGGAGTTATTAAACCGGAGATGAAAAGAGGAGTTAAAGTGCCTGTAAGTACTCTTCTTTTCTTTTACTTTATAAATTGTTCACTTTTTTTTGTAACTAGGATAATGGACAGCAAGATTGAAGGTTTTCTTCAGTGTACAGTCTGCCATATGTATGCACGACTGGAGCCGTAGTTCCAGGGTGAATACCTCTGTGGCAGATGTGAGCATGTTGTTTATCTGCAAGCTCACATTAGGGATCTGAAGGAGCAAGATGCAACAGATAAGAGCAATAGACAATCTGTTTTCTGTTATTCCAAGCAAAATTGCCAAGTTGGGTGATAATGCGAGGGTGTTAGTCTCAGAAATGGCAGCCCTAGTGGAAACTGATCTCCCTAACAGCCAGAACAGCCCAGCTAGTAGCTGGCAGGATGGTACTGCAGGTAAGGCAAGACAATTAGTAGTTGTAGGGGATTCTATACTCAGGAAGGCGGATAGAATAATTTGTCGCCAAGACCGCCTCAATCGAATTGATTGCTGTCTCCCTGGTGCCAGGGTTCGGCATGTGGTGGAATGGGTGGATAAATTACTGGGAGGGGCTGGTAATGATCCAGCTTTCGTGGTCCATTTGGGTAGCAACAAAAGAAAATACATGGTAGGTGGAGGAACCTTAAGAATAATTTTAAAGAACTATGCTACAAGCTGAAGGGAAGGTCCTCCAAGGTAGTATTCTCAGGAATACTGCCTGTGCCATGCGCATCAATGGAAAGACAGCGGGAGCTCAGGCAGTTAAATTCATGGCTGAAGTCTTGGTGTAGAGGAGAAGGCTTTGGGTTCCTAGAGCACTGGGCTGACTTTTCATTGGGGTACAAACTGTATTCTGCAGATGATTTGGACCTAAATGGAAGGGGGTCCGCTGTGCAGGGGGAGAGAATTCTAGCAGGGGTGGCGGAGTATTTAAACTAGAGCTGAGGAGGGAGGGAGTTCAATGTAGAAAATAAAGGGGTAGTTGGGTTAGAGAGGGTCACACTATATTGGTGGGGGAGAAATAGACAGTGGGGAGAGGACTAGACAACAGGATAAGGAGATTGTTACAAAACAACATTGAAAATAAAAATGGCCTAATAATGTCAAATAAT
Source organism: Rhinoderma darwinii (assembly GCF_050947455.1). NCBI lineage: Eukaryota > Metazoa > Chordata > Amphibia > Anura > Rhinodermatidae > Rhinoderma > Rhinoderma darwinii. The sequence continues at coordinate 336,303,779 of NC_134688.1, read as the reverse complement.
CACATTTCCGATACTGAACTTGGCAATTTGAAATGCAAGTTAAAGTGTATGTTCACAAATGGCAAGCAAAATGGGAGAACTGGAGGCCTTGGTACCGGAGGAACATATAGATATAGTTGGTGTTGCTGAAACTTGGCTGGACTCTTCACATGACTGGGCTGTAAATCTACAGGGTTTTACACTTTTTCGGAAAGACAGGGCAAATAGGAAAGGTGGTGGTGTATGTCTGTATGTGAGAAGTGATATGAAGGTGAGTGTGAAAGAGACAATAGTCGGTGAAGATTGTGAGGAGGTTGAAATATTGTGGATGGAATTACAAAGGGAGGTAAACACTGAAAAAATTACTTTTGGTGTAATCTATAGACCCCCCAATATAACTGAGGAGATGGAACGTCAGGTGGGTACCCTACAGGTGGGTACTGTAGTGATAATGGGAGATTTTAATTACCGGTGATATTAATTGGTGTCATGGTTCGGCTACAAGTGCCAAGGGGAGACATTTCCTCAACCTGTTGCAGTAAAATTTTATGGCCCAGTTTGTGGGAGACCCTACTAGAGGTAAAGCTTTGTTGGATCTGGTCATTTGTAATAATGCAGAGCTTGTTGAGAATGTCAATGTTCGTGAAAACCTCGGTAACAGTGATCACAATATAGTTATATTTTACCTATACTGTAAAAAACAAACACAGGATGGGAGGGCAAAAATGCTGAATTTTAAAAAGGCCAATTTCCCCAGGATGAGGGCTGCAATTCAGGATATAGACTGGGAAGAACTAATGTCAAATAATGGAACAAATGATAAATGGGAGATTTTCAAATATACTTTGGGTAATTATAGTGAAGCATTTATTCCTATAGGTAACAAGTATAAACGACTAAAATTAAACCCCACATGGCTTACACCTTCTGTAAAAAGGGCAATACATGACAAAAAAAGGGCATTTCAAAAAAATAAATCTGAGGGTACAGCTCTAGCCTTTGAAAACTACAAAGAGCTTAATAAAATATGCAAAAAAGTAATAAAATCAGCAACGATATAAAATGAAAGGCAGGTGGCCAAGGATAACAAAACAAATCCCAAATAGTTCTTCAAGTATATAAATGCGATAAAGCCAAGGTCTGAACATGTAGGACCCCTAAATAGTGGAATTGTGGAGTTGGTCACAGGGGATCAAGAGAAAACAGAGTTACTTAATGGGTTCTTTAGCTCTGTATATGCAACAGAAGAAAGAGCAGCTGATGTAGCTGGTGCCAGCACTGTTAATACATCAATTAATATATTGAATTGGCTGAATGTAGATATGGTCCAAGCTAAGGTAAATAAAATAAATGTGCACAAGGCTCCGGGACCAGATGGGTTACACCCTATAGTTCTTAAAGAGCTTAGTTCAGTTATTTCTGTCCCCCTTTTCATAATATTCAGAGATTCTCTAGTGACTGGTATAGTGCCAAGGGACTGGCGCAGGGCAAATGTGGTGCCTATTTTCAAAAAGGGCTCTAGGTGTTCCCCGGATAATTATATACCATTTAGCTTAACATCCATTGTGTAAAAAATGTTTAAGGGGCTATTGAAGGAATATATACAGATGTATGTGACAAAAAATAGTATTACAAGTGGCAGCCAGCACGGTTTTACTAAGGACAGAAGTTGTCAAACCAACCTGATTTGTTTTTATGAAAAGGTGAGTAGAAGTCTAGACAGAGGGGCCACTGTGGATATAGTGTTTTTGGACTTTGCAAAGGCATTTGACACTGTCCCTCATAGACGTCTAATGGGTAAATTAAGGACTATAGGTTTAGATAGTATAGTTTGTAATTGGATTGAGAATTGGCTCAAGGATCATATCTAGAAGGTTGTGGTTGATGATTCCTACTCTAAATGGTCCCCGGTTATAAGTGGTGTACCCCAGGGTTCCGTGCTGGGGCCACTATTATTCAACTTATTTATTAATGATATAGAGGATGGGATTAGTAGCACTATTTCTATTTTTGCAGATGACACCAAGCTATGTGGTATTGTTCAGTCTATGGAAGATGTCGTAAATTGCAAGGTGATTTGGACACACTAAGTGTTTGGGCATCAAGTTGGCAAATGAGGTTTAATGTAGATAAATGTATGTAGTTATGCATCTGGGTACAAACAATCTGCATGCATCATACTGTGTGTCGTAGAGGGAGCTAATCTGGGAGAGTCACTTGTTGAGAAGGATCTGGGTGTACTTGTAGATCATAAACAAAACACGAGCATGCAATGTCAATCAGCTGCTCCTAAAGCCAGCAAGATATTGTTGTGTATTAAAAGAGCCAGACTCGCGAAACAGGGATATAATATTACCACTTTACAAAGCATTAGTCCGTCCTCAAAATACAAAGAAGAGCAACGAAGCTAATAAGGGGCATGGAGAATCTAAGTTATGAGGAAAGATTAAAAGAATTAAATCTATTTAGACTTGAAAAGAGTCAACTGAGGGGGGATTAACTTATATAAATATATGAATGGCCCATACAAGAAATATAGTGAAAAACTTTTCATATAAAACCCCCTCATAAAACAAGGGGGCACTCCCTCTGTCTGGAGAAAAAAAATGTTCAATCTCCAGAGATGACAAGCGCTTTTTTTCTGTAAGAACTGTGAATCTATGGAATAGTCTACTGTAGGAGCTGGACACAGCAGGAACAGTAGATGGCTTTTAAAAAAGCTTAGACCATTTCCTAGAACAAAAAAATATCAGCTCCTATGTGAATGTGTAGAATTTTTCGTTCATCCCTTCCCTTTTTCCGATCCCTTGGTTAAACTTAGTGAACATATGTCTTTTTTCAACTGTACTAACTATGTAACAAATTTCCTTTTTATTAGAAATTAAGCTCGATTTAGGAGAGACTATTTCCAGGTTTCAGCCCCATTGTCTTATTTCCAGCAGGTCCCATTGTCTTTTTCTCTGCACAAGGACCGTGACCGGTGTATAAATTCTGCCCACTACATACTACTCCTATTTAGCAATTCTGTGGGATTTATTTATAAAATGTATGAGCAACATAAAAGGAAGTCAATGCTTCAAGAAGCATCTAGAGCTGCTAAATTCATATCAATGATGCTAAAAAAAACTAAAACTGAGCATGCAGATGGAAGGTGGGCCCTCAGAATCAATTACCTTGGTGGGCCCTATGAACCCCAGTCTGACATTGCTTTTGTGCGTATAAAAGTCTGCCTGTGTGCACGTAAAAGCGTGCCTGTGTTCATCTAAAGTGTGCATGTTGTGTGTAGAAGTGTCTGTAAACGCATGCCTGTGTGTATAAAAGTGTCTGTGTGCATCTAAAGTGTGCCCGTTGTGTGTAGAAGTGTCTGTAAACGCACGCCTGAGTGTATAAAAGTGCCTGTGTGCATCTAAAGTGTGTCTGTTGTGTGTAGAATTGTCTGTAAACGCATGTCTGTGTGTATAAAAGTGTCTGTGTGCAGGGGCGGATTAAGGGTACCATGGGCCCCGGGCACATTTTCAGGTCTGGGGCCCCCGACGCGAACACGGAAGACGCTGTACCGTATATATTTGCAGATTTCTGTTTAGGCGGCCACAGATCTGGCACGGTTTTAATTTAGCTGTAAAGGCAGAATGAGCCATATAGAAGAAAGAAAGCAGAATACTTTGAGACACTGAAGTGGTCAGGAGCTTTATAACTTTTTTATTTTTACGTCATAGTTTTTATTGGCACCATGTAAAGTACCATATAATGGGTGAATTGGGAAAAACTGAGATTCCTCCATGGTTTTTTGGATTTAGTTTTCACTGTATATATTTACCTTCTCTTAAGGTAAAAGTAGATTTAACATATAATTTTACCTTAAGAGAAGGTAAATATATACAGACCCAGAACCAAGCTCAGCACATATATACAGCCCCAGAACCAAGCTCAGTACATATATACAACACCAGAACCAAGCTCAGTACATATATACAGCCCCAGAACCAAGCTCAGTACATAAATACAGCACCAGAACCAAGCTCAGTACATAAATACAGCACCAGAACAAAGCTCAGTACATATATACATCCCCAGAACAAAGCTCAGTACATATATACAATGCCAGAACCAAGCTCAGTACATATATATAACTCCAGAACCAAGCTCAGTATATATACATACACAGCACCAGAACCAAGCTCAGTACATACAGTGGAGGAAATAAGTATTTGATCCCTTGCTGATTTTGTAAGTTTGCCCACTGTCAAAGTCATGAACAGTCTAGAATTTTTAGGCTAGGTTAATTTTACCAATGAGAGATAGATTATATATATAAAAAAAAAAAAAGAAAATCACATTGTCAAAATTATATATATTTATTTGCATTGTGCACAGAGAAATAAGTATTTGATCCCCTACCAACCATTAAGAGTTCAGCCTCCTCCAGACCAGTTACACGCTCCAAATCAACTTGGTGCCTGCATTAAAGACAGCTGTCTTACATGGTCACCTGTATAAAAGACTCCTGTCCACAGACTCAATTAATCAGTCTGACTCTAACCTCTACAACATGGGCAAGACCAAAGAGCTTTCTAAGGATGTCAGGGACAAGATCATAGACCTGCACAAGGCTGGAATGGGCTACAAAACCATAAGTAAGATGCTGGGTGAGAAAGAGACAACTGTTGGTGCAATAGTAATAAAATGGAAGACATACAAAATGTCTGTCAATCGACATCGATCTGGGGCTCTATGCAAAATCTCACCTCGTGGGGTATCCTTGATCCTGAGGAAGGTGAGAGCTCAGCCGAAAACTACACGGGGGGAACTTGTTAATGATCTCAAGGCAGCTGGGACCACAGTCACCAAGAAAACCATTGGTAACACATTACGCCGTAATGGATTAAAATCCTGCAGTGCCCGCAAGGTCCCCCTGCTCAAGAAGGCACATGTACAGGCCCGTCTCTGCAAATGAACATCTGGATGATTCTGAGAGTGATTGGGAGAAGGTGCTGTGGTCAGATGAGACTAAAATTGAGCTCTTTGGCATTAACTCAACTCGCCGTTTTTGGAGGAAGAGAAATGCTGCCTATGACCCAAAGAACACCGTCCCCACTGTCAAGCATGGAGGTGGAAACATTATGTTTTGGTGGTGTTTCTCTGCTAAGGGCACAGGACTACTTCACCGCATCAATGGGAGAATGGATGGAGCCATGTACCGTCAAATCCTGAGTGACAACCTCCTTCCCTCCACCAGGACATTAAAAATGGCTCGTGGCTGGGTCTTCCAGCACGACAATGACCCGAAACATACAGCCAAGGCAACAAAGGAGTGGCTCAAAAAGAAGCACATTAAGGTCATGGAGTGGCCTAGCCAGTCTCCAGACCTTAATCCCATCGAAAACTTATGGAGGGAGCTGAAGATCCGAGTTGCCAAGCGACAGCCTCGAAATCTTAATGATTTACAGATGATCTGCAAAGAGGAGTGGGCCAAAATTCCATCTAACATGTGTGCAAACCTCATCATCAACTACTAAAACTGTCTGACTGCTGTGCGTGCCAACAAGGGTTTTGCCACCAAATATTAAGTCTTGTTTGCCAAAGGGATCAAATACTTATTTCTCTGTGCACAATGCAAATAAATATATATAATTTTGACAATGTTCTTTTCTTTTCTTTTTTTTATATAATCTATCTCTCACTGGTAAAATTAACCTAGCCTAAAAATTCTAGACTGTTCATGACTTTGACAGTGGGCAAACTTACAAAATCAGAAAGGGATCAAATACTTATTTCCTTCACTGTATATATATATATATATATATATATATATATATATATATATATATATATATACACTGTATATATATATATATATATGTATATATATATATATATATATATATATACACACACAGCACCAGAATCAAGCTCAGTACATATATACAGCGCCAGAACAAATACAGTTCAGTACAGAGATCATTTGCAAATTCAATTAAACCCCTGCCATATAAATTTGTACATCATAAAACGACAGCTCCCAGTATAGCCTGAACAATGGTTAGGATGTGCTGGGAGTTGCTGTTTAACAAAAAGAATGCTACCATCCGTCATCTTGCTGCAGATCATGCAGTGACTACAGTACTGATCAGACAGAAAAATGGACAAGGAGGCAGCACTTCCAAAATGTAGAAAAACCTTTATACACCCATGCAACATTTCAATCCCTCAGGATTTTTCTCAATGCTTGAGAAAGATCCTGAGGGATTGAAACGTTGCATGGGTGTATAAAGGTTTTTCTACATTTTGGAAGTGCTGCCTCCTTGTCCATTTTTCTGTCTGATATTGAGGACCTTGGACCAGGTTCTGAAGAGGCGTGCACCCTCCTGGCGGTTTGGTGCTGTGGTAACGCTCTACTGTTTGTTACAGTACTGATCAGTCACAGGTAGAATAAACATTTATATTGAGTGACTCACCAGTGACGCCTCAGATTCTTTTTTGTTCTTTTTCTCTTTTCTTCTCCATCCGGTCCAGACCGCTATGATTACTTCTCCCGGGCACGGCCCATTTCTGCAGTTTGCAGCTCAGATGTCTTCGGCTTCTCACTTTTCCAACATTTCCGCACCTGTAAACGAAGATAAAATTCTCATGATGCCACACTCTATGCGTCTAACTATAATAGTATCATACAATGAATATTATAGTACTATACACTGTACTCCTGAATATAATAGTACTATACACTGCGCCCCTGAATATAATAGTACTATACACTGTGCTCCTGAATATAATATTACTATACACTGTACTACTGAATATAATAGTACTAGACACTGTGCCCCTGAATATAATAGTACTATACACTGCGCCCCTGAATATAATAGTATTATACACTGTACTTCTGAATATAATAATACTAATAACACTGTGCTCCTGAATATAATAGTACTATACACTGTACTCCTGAATATAATAGTACTATACACTGCGCCCCTGAATATAATAGTACTATACACTGTACTTCTGAATATAATAATACTAATAACACTGTGCTCCTGAATATAATAGTACTATACACTGTACTACTGAATATAATAGTACTATACACTGCGCCCCTGAATATAATAGTACTATACACTGTGCTCCTGAATATAATATTACTATACACTGTACTACTGAATATAATAGTACTATACACTGTGCCCCTGAATATAATAGTACTATACACTGCGCCCATGAATATAATAGTATTATATACTGTACTTCTGAATATAATAATACTAATAACACTGTGCTCCTGAATATAATAGTACTATACACTGTGCTTTTGAATATCTGTGTGTGTGTGTGTGTGTGTGTGTATATATGTGTATAGGAGACAGCATATCTATAGCACTACGACCCTACAAACTATGGATAGGATTAGATACAGTGGCTCAGCACAGTATCACACATGATAGGATTAGATACAGTAGCTCAACAGACAGTATCACACATTATAGGATTAGATACAGTAGCTCAACAGACAGTATCACACATGATAGGATTAGATATAGGGACCAGCTCGCTGACATTGCGGTTCAAGCGCTGGACCCAGAAAAGGTAAGTATAAGAATTGTTTTGCTTTTCTATGTGTTACTAATTATTTTTGTGTGTTTGTGTTATTTTACAGGTTCGGTTGTTGGACTACGTCGGATTCGGGGACTACTTCAATGACAGCATTTTTTTTATTCTCAATAAAATGGTTAATGAGGGTTGTGTTTGTTTTTTTATTTCAATAAAATATTTTTTCTATGTCCTTGTATTTTTTTAAACTTTATTATTACCGCTTTAATAGCTGCTGGCTTATTGACAACATCCATTACTAAGACGAGGCTTAATGTTAGCAGGTAGAGAGGCTAACACTAACCCCCATTACCCCGGTACCCACCGCCACCAGTGGTACTGGGAAGAGGCGGGTACGAACCAGTACCCGACCATCTGTAGTGATGGTCGGGTACCGGGTTAGCCACAGGCTGGTAATATCAGCCTGCGAAAGGCCAAAAACAGTGACCCTTCCCCCCCTGGTAATGCTAGGCTGCTGCGGTTGTATCTGGCGGGGTCCCCCACATTTTTCATAACCAGCCAGCAGCAGCAGGTTAACATTACCAGGGGGAAAGGGCCACAGTTTTTGGCCTGTCCCAGCCTAATAATACCAGCTTACGGCCAACCCATTGCCAGACCATCACTACACATGGTCAGGTACTGGATCGTACCCGGCTTTTCCTGACACCCCTGGTGACGGTGGGTAACGGGGTAATAATGGGGGTTAGTGTTAGCCTCTGTACCGGCTAACACTAAGCCTCGCCTTAGTAATGGACGCTGTCAATCAGCCGGCGTCCATTACTAAGGCAGTAGTAATAAAGTTTAAAAAACAAACAAAGACATAGAAAAAATATTTTATTGAAATAAAAACCATCCAGACAACCCTCATTAACCATTTTATTGATAATAAAAACGCCGTCATCGAAGTAGTCCTGGAATCCGACGTAGTCCAACGACCGAACCTGTAAAAAAACACAAACACAACAAAAACGATTAGTAACACGTGTAGTAGGCTTATATACAGGGCCCATCAGACAGGATCACATATGGGCCATGTATCTAAGCCTACCATATGCTTATGTAAGATGCTTAGATACAGGACCCAGCAGACAGGATCACACATGGGCCTTGTATCTAAGCCTACCATGAGATTGGCTTAGATACAGGGCCCAGCAGACAGCATCACACAATCTGTGATCCTGTCTCATGGGCCCTCTAAGCCTGCAACATCGTAGGCTTAAAGGGATTGTCCAGTCCCTAAACATTGATGGCCTATCCTCAGGATAGGCCATCAATAGCTGATGGCTTGGGGTCCGTCTCTCGGGACCCCCCAATCACCTGTTTTGAAGGGGCCGCAGCACTCGTACGAGAGCTGCTTCCCCTTCAAAACAGGTGATTGGCGGGGGTCCTGGGAGTCGGACCCCAAGCCATCAGCTTCAAGCAGAAGGGGTATTAAACTTACCCTGCTCTTCAGCCGCGGCGGATGTCCTGACTCAGGATGGTGGTGACGTCATGCGCTGCGCTCCGGAAACAGGAAGGTAAGTACTGTAGTTACTATAGTAACGGGCCGCGGCTCCCGTTACTATAGTAACTTTTTTATTGCGTAGTGCGTAGTGTAGTGTATAGCTACGCCACTGGTTGGTTGAGCGGTCCCGCTTCACTCCGGTTCTGAGAACAGGCTGTAATTTTAACAGCCGGTAAGGGAGAACCGTGGCAAACTGGGCCCCCTTCCAGCCTCGGGCCCCGGGCACTTGCCCATATTGCCCTCATTGTAATCCGCCCCTGTCTGTGTGCATCTAAAGTGTGCCTGTTGTGTGTAGAAGTGTCTGTAAATGCACGCCTGAGTGTATAAAAGAGCCTGTGTGCATCTAAAGTGTGCCTGTTGTGTGTAGAAGTGTCTGTAAAAGCACACCTGTGTGTATAAAAGTGTGCCTGTGTGCATCTAAAGTGTGCCTGTTGTGTGTAGAATTGTCTGTAAACACACGCCTGTGTGTATAATAGTGTGTCTATGTGCATCTAAAGTGTGCCTGTTGTGTGTAGAAGTGTTTGTATACACACTGTGTGTATAATAGCATGTCTGTGCGTGTATAAAAACGTGCCTGTGTATGATAGTGTGTACGTGTGTAAAACTTTTCTGTGTGTTTGCCTAAGTGTGTATGTGCGTGTTAAAATATGCTGGTGAATGTGAATCTGCGAGCAATTGTCTGGATTGTACACTGGATAGACAAAAGTATTGGGACACACCTCTTAATCATTGAATTCAGGTGTTTCATTCATTCCCATTCTTACAGGTGTATAAAATCAAGCACCAGGTCAAGCAGCCGGCCTTTATAAACATTTGTGAAGGAATGGGTACTTATACAGTTGTCACACATACTGTCATACAAATAATCATACCATACAGTGCCTAATTTTAGGTGCCATACAGTCTGGTGCCCTAGTAAAAGTGTCATGTGTAAGTTAAATAACTCTTCCATACATTTGCCTTAATATCAATGCTATATAGTGCTGTCATACCATACACTGCAAAAATATTATACTAAGTAGTAGTGCCACACAATGCACAAGTAAACACCACCATAGACTACTTAACTAATACCAACATCCAGTGACCGAAAATTAGCTCCATACATAAAGTAATCTAATCTAATAACAGAGCTATACAATCTCTAAATTATACTGTTATCCATTTAAATGGGTTTTTTGAGATAAGGAAAAATACAGAAAAGTACCTATATGTGTCTGAATAGTCACCAGATGATGCCCCTATAGTAGTTATATTTAATTTTTATTATGTTGCCTAGCTCTTTGCAGCACTGTTGTTTTCATTTTTCTAGGGTTTGCTCTGAGCGTGATTGCCATATAAATGACTACAGTTCCCATAATTCCACTCCCCTCCCACAGGCATTACCTATATTTACAGCTGCCTGCATGCCCCTCTATTATACGGTGTTAGGTAGTGCTGTAATTGCTAAGGCCCCATGCACACGAACGTAAAAACGCCCGTAATCACGGGGCCGTAATTACGGCTCGTAATTACGGGCCCATAGACTTCTATTGGCCACGGGTACCTCCCCGTATGCTTACGGGAAGGTGCCCGGGCCGTTGAAAAATATAGAACATGTCCTATTTTAGGCCATAATTACGGCACGGGCAGGCCCATAGAAGTCTATGGGGCTCCGGTAATTCCGGGTGACTACATGTGTGCACCCGTAATTACGGGAGCGTTGCTAGGCGACGTCAGTAAATAGTCACTGTCCAGGGTGCTGAAAGAGTTAAGCGATCGGCAGTAACTCTTTCAGCACCCTGAACAGAAACTACCTATCACAAAAAGACGTTCATACTTACCCAGAATTCCTGCTTCTTCCTCCAGTCCGGCCTCCCGGAATGACGTTTCAGCCCATGTGACCGCTGCAGCCAATCACAGGCTGCAGCAGTCACATGGACTGCCACGTCATCCAGGGAGGTCAGGCTGGATGTCAAGAGAGGGACGCGTCACCAGGGCAACGGCCGGGTAAGTATGAATTTATTTTACTTTTACCTCGGAAAGGGCTGTCCCTTCTCTCTATCCTGCACTGAGGGGCTGCCAATTAGTGCAGTGCAATGTTGAAGCGAAAACGTGCCCGGAAATACGGGTGGAATACTGGTGACACCGGACCCTTATTTACGGGCACGGGTCCGTAAATACTGGTGCAATACGGGTCGAATACCTGTGACCATGGACCCGTATTTACGCCAGTATTTACTAGAGGGAAAAAATATGTTTGTGTGCATGAGGCCTTACTGTCTGCTACTAAGACACAGCTCTGCTGCTAAACTCTACACTATCTGCTGCCCAGCATGTGAAACACGATCCCTTCAGAGAGACTAAATAAATCAAGCTAGCCAAGTTAACTGCAGAAAAACAAATAGATAATGACATTAAAATAAATCCCCAAATGTTTTATAAGAAAAAAATCTGATAATAATCTGATAATCTGATAATAATGTCTCTAAAAAATAAAAAGAATGTGTTAATATAATTGTAGAAGACAAAGAAAAGGCTATGATATTAAACACATACTTTTTATCTGGTTTCACTGATGAGCTATCAGTGCCAAATATTCAGGGGGATTAACAGGGTCAGTGCCACAGGATTGGAGAATGGCTGATGTGATATAAAAGAATAGCAAAGTAAGTCTCTTATCTGTGGTATGTCAAATATTTGAAGGAATTTTATTGGATGAACTGCAAAATTACATAACAGTAAATAATAGAAAATATTACAGAAAACAAAGAGTTGTTATAAATTACACAGACTTAAAATGGATTTATAGCAGATTATTGTTCTTTATATATTATACAGTCTCCATAGCATCTCTTGTTATATTCTTTCCTACGACACATATCTACCATTTATCTTGTATTTTTGGGATTCGACTTTGGATGGTAGATTCTGAGCTGGGTCAGGTTTTGCTTAACCCTTTGGTATACTTACTAGTCTACCGTGCTGCTGCTCTCCATATGTTTGTTTGTATGTTTATTGTATTTTATGTGATACCATGTATTGTTATTTATTAATAAAGATCTATATATTCTTTTACAATACGTGACTATTATATTTTGAATATTATCCATTGGGGTGTGTTATCCCCTGTGCTTCATTGCTTCTCGGTTGTCTTTAAAATGGACTGAAGACAGCAGTGGGGTACCACAAGAATCTGTGTTCGGTCCAATTATTTTTAATCTTTTTACTAATGACCTTGTAGATGGGACTGAAAATAAAGTGTTAGTTTTTGCTGATGATACAAACTTTGTCAGATACTTAAAACTCAGCTTGATTGTAAAATATTACAGACCTTGATAAGCTGACAGACTGGGCAAGAAGGTGGCATATGAAATTTAATGCTGATAAATGTAAAGTAAAGCACCTAGATCATAGTAATAGTATTAGTGCAAATACATTAAATTGAATAAAACTGAGATTAACAGAACAACAGAAGGAAATGGGTATTTGGGTTACAGGTAAGGCTTCGTTCACATCTGCGTTAGTGTCCTGTTCTGACGTTCCGTCGGAGCTTCTGGTCAGAACGGGATCCTGACTGAAACAAACGGAGACCATAGGTTTTTGTTTGCATCACCATTGATTTCAATAGCGACAGATCCGGTGCCAATGGTTTCCATTTGTCTTAGTTGTGCAAGCGTTCTGTCGTTTTGATGGAATCAATACCATAGTCAATTATGCTATACATTCCGTCAAAACGACGGAACCCTTGCACAACTGAGACTAAGGGAAACCATGGGCACCGGATCCGTCACCATTGAAATCAATGGTGATGCAAACGGAAACCTATGGTTTCTGTTTGTTTCAGTCAAGGTCCTGTCCTGACGGGAAGCTCCGACGGAACTTCAGAACGGGACCCTGATGCAGATGTAAACAAAGCCTAAGCTGAGCAGCAGTAAGCAGGGCCGCACCACCCATGAGGCGAGATGAGCATCTGCCTCTCTGAGGGGGCGGCGGCGCCACTGAAACCAGCCGCCACCCCCTCCTGCAAGATAATTGTACCTATGTCTATAGGGTGCAGATACAATGACATGCATAAGCACTGAATGGAGAGCTTCTGTGCCCCACTATTCAGCGCCTTTCAATAACGCAAGCGGGACGATGTCGTCATCGCGCCGCTTGCGTCGTTGAATAACATGGCAATGCATCAACCATGCAACGTTGAAAGGCACTGATTAGCCAGGCAGAATGACTTGCCCTGCCACTCAGCGCCTTCATTCAGCTCCAGCAGGCCTTCTCAGAAGAGAGTAGGCTTGCATTGCAAGAGGACGGCACAGGAACGGGTTTAGATGAGTATATACAGGTTTTTAATGTTAAAAGTGTGAGGGGCTATATATGGAGCACTACCTACAGGGGGGGGGGCTGTATGTAGGGGCTTTATGTGGAGCACTACCTAGAGGGGGGATGTATGTGGGAGCTATATGCCGAGCATTATCTACAGGGGCGACTGTATGTAGGGACTATATGTGGAGCACTACCTACAGGGGAGCTGTATGTGGGGACTATATGTAGAGCACTATCTACAGAGCTGGGGGCTATATGTGGGGGCTATATGTGGAGCACTATCTACATATGGGGCTATATGTGGGACACTATCTACAGGGGGCTATATGTAGGCCACTATCTACATGGTGGGCCATATGTGGTTCACTATTTTCAGCAGGCTATATGTGGGGCACTATATACAGGGGGCTGTTTGTGGGTCACTATCTACAGGGCCTAGCATCTACAGGGGGTTTTATGTAGGGCACAATCTAGGGGGAGGGGCACTATCTACAGGGGCTCTATGGGGCAGTATCTACAGGAGGCTCTACAGGGGACACTATGTATGTGGGGAACTGTCTACAGGGGGCTCTATGTGGGGAACTGTCTACAGGGGGCTAAATCTGAGGCACTGTCTACAGGGGGCTCTATGTGGGGCACCGTCTACAGGCGGCTCTATGTGGGGCACTGTCTACAGCGGGCTCTATGTGGGGCACTGTCTACAGGGGGCTCTACGTGGGGAACTGTCTACAGGGGGCTATATCTGAGGCACTGTCTACCGGGGGTTCTAAGTGGGGCACTATCTACAGGGGGCTCTGAGGGCACTGTCTATAGGGGGATCTATGGGGGGGCACTATCTACAGGGGGCACTATATACAGGGGGCAATATCTGCAAGGGGCACTGTGTGTGTTATAATCAGGGACACAGTGTATGGTGCTATTATAATCACGGACACAGTGTATGGTTCTATTAGAATTACAGGTGCAGTGTATGGCGCTATTATATTTAGGGGCGTTGTGTGTGGCACCATGAGAATTTTATCTTCGTTTATAAGTGCAGAAATGTTTGAAAAGTGAGAAGCTGAAGACATCTGAGCGGAAAACTGCAGAAATGGGTCGTGGCCAGGAGACATCATCATAGAGGACTGGACCGGATGGAAACGTCACCAGTGAGTCACTTAATGTAAATGTTTATTCTGCCTCTAATCAGTACTGTAGTCACTGTATGATCTTCAGCGAGATATTGGGTGGTATGATTTGTTGTTTGTGAGGCTGCTAGTGACGTAGAACAGCCATGGGGAAGTCAATCAAGATCTGGGGGGGCGCCATTTCAATTTTCACCTCAGGCAGCAGAAATGCTAGAATTGGCCCTGGCAGTATGCAATGTCAAGCAGCAGCTGCAAAAGAATATATAAGGTTTGCAGCTTTTAGGGTATATAAATAGGGAGTTAAAAACCTGTGATCCCAAAATAGTATTGTCCCTGCATAAATCCCTTGTAAAACCACATCTAGAATATAGCATTAAGTTTTGTGCTCCACATTGTAAACAGGATATAGGTGAACTGAAAAGGGGTTTAAAGATGGTCAACTAGATAATTAAATGGGATGGGAGGTATCTCTTACAATGAGAGACTAGAAAAATTGGCTTGTTCAACTCAGAAAAAAAGGCCTTAGAGGTGATCTTATTAACATGTTTGTTAAATTCAAAGAACTAGCACATGATTTATTCAGTTTGTGTTTGGTGGATGCTAGGAGAATGTTACCTGCCTGACTGCATTGTGCCAACTGTAAAGTTTAGTGGAAGAGGGAAAATTCTATTGGGCTGTCTTTCAGGTGTTAGCCTAGGCCACATAGTTTTCAGTAAAGAAAATTCTTAAAGCTTCAGCAAACCAAGACATTTTGGACAATTGTATGCTTCCAACTTTGTGGAAACAGTTGGGGAAGGCCCTTTTCG
This sequence comes from Rhinoderma darwinii, assembly GCF_050947455.1. Taxonomy (NCBI): domain Eukaryota; kingdom Metazoa; phylum Chordata; class Amphibia; order Anura; family Rhinodermatidae; genus Rhinoderma; species Rhinoderma darwinii. The sequence goes on along the minus strand of NC_134688.1, from coordinate 336,288,477 downwards.
ATTCCAGCATGACTGTGTCCAGTGCACAAAGCAAGGTCCATGAAGGCATGGTTGGGTGAGTTTGGTGTAGAAGAACTTGACTGATCCGCACAGAGCCCTGACCTCAACTCCATCGAACACCGTTGGGATGAACTAGAATGATGATTGCAACATCTGTGCGACCTCACTAATGCTATTCTGGATAAATGAGCCAAAATTCCCACAAACATATTCCAAAATTTGTAGAAAGGTCTACCAGAAAAGTGGAAGCTGTTTTAGCTGCAAAAGGGGACCAACTCCATATTTATGTCTACGGATTTAGAATGGGATGTCACAAAAGCTCCTGAAGGTGTAATGTGTAGGTGTCCCAATACTTTTGTCCAAATAGTGTATGTCTAAAGCTCAGAATTCAGCATTTACTGTGAACTGTAAAATGATGATAATGAGAATTACAATAACCTGCACAAGCTCCCCCACCTTTAAAAAAAAGTCACACACATTAGGCTATGTTCACACGGGGTAATTTGCCGATTTTTTTGACTCGGAAACCGCGTCGCAAAACTCGGCAAAAACGGCCCGAAAACGCCTCCCGGGAAAAAGAAGCGACATGCCCTAGCTTCCGCCTCTGACCTCCCATTGACTTCAATGGGAGGCAGAGAAAGCGTATTTTGCGCTGTTTTATGCCCGCGGCGCTCAATGGCCGCGGGCAAAAAACGGCGCGAAAATCGCCGCGAAAATCGGCGTGCAGGGAGAAGAATATCTGCCTCAAACTTCCAAACGGAATTTTGAGGCAGATGTTCCTCCTGCAAAATACCCCATGTGAACATAGCCTTAAAGGGAAGGTGTCACGTAAATTTTTTTTTTTTATGTGTTTTTGCTTTTAGTATATTATTAAGTTACATTTTATTTATTCGTGTTTTTGTGTCGTACTCTTTTCTTTTTTCTTACTTTTACTTCTCTATGGGGGCTACCATTTTTTTTTCATCTCTGTATGTGTCGATTAACGACACATACAGAGATGGAATACGGCACATAGATCCCTATAGTGAATGCGAACGGGAGCCGTTCCATTCACTATAGCGTACGCTGTCTGTGTAAGAAAGGGGCATGCGCCGCTCCCACACAGTCCAAAAGGAAGGTCTTCGGCTGAGCGACATCTGGCGCCATTTTCATGTGGACCGGAAGCCGCGGCCGGACAGTAAGATGACTACTTCCGGCTTCCGTCCATATGTTCAGAAGCAAGGACTAGGAGCAGAGGGAGCAGATGGAGCGGAGGGAGCGGAGGCAGCGGCGGCGGCAGGAGTACGTAAGTTATGTTTGTGTATTTTCGTGTTTTACTGTGTGATTACCACTGTATCTAATCCTCCTACACTGTGCATTCGCTCAAAAAATGGTGACACACAGTGTAGGAGGTTTGAACATTCAACCACCTCCTTTCTCCTGGCACTAGCCAGGATAAAGGAGGGGGAATTGTTTGAGGACACTAGAGCGAGTGTGTCTTCTCCAATTTTGCAGCATAAAGCAATGAGGTTGCTTTACCACATGCCAATGCTGCAATTTTGGGAATTGCTCCCTCTAGTGACCAGCACATGGAAATGTTATAAATTCGAATCTAATTTATAATATTTCCTGACTTGTGAAAAAATTCAAAAAATTAGAACAATGTGTAATCATTTATATACTAACAGTTTAACTAAAAAATATATACTGTATATATTTTTCTAGCGACACATTCCCTTTAAAGCGGATGTGTCAGGTTTTCTGGTCTATGCCATCTGAGCAGCACAGGAAAAAGAAGGAGAATCAGTGCTGGGGATAAAAAGTTTTCTTTGATTTGATTCAGAATTGTAGGAAAAACAGAGGAACAGCATAATGCAGAGTTCTATGAAAAGGTGTTTCAGAATTGTTATTTCATAGGGCATACAAGTATTTACCAAAACAGACATGTCAGAAGAGTGGACATGTCCTGTTATTGTTCTGTGTTCTGCCTGTGACTGCGTCTGATGGATACCTGATTCCCTTGTATAGCTTGCAGCGCGATAATACTCTGCAAACCGCCGTATGTGTAGAACTAGTATCTGGCCACAAAACGGTCACTGTATGGTGAAATTATTGGTTATATTAGTGCTTGTATAATGGTAAAGTACACCTTTCCCTGACTTAAAAAGCGAGTGTACCCCTGTCCTTGACAACATAATTTTTTTTTTATGTTCTACTTTTATTTTAGTATTGATGGTGCTGGTTACATATTTAAGGGAGTGGCGAGTGAAGTGACTTAAGTCAGCAAAATTTGCCACAGCAATCATTGTGCAGCGCTATTTTTTGCGCGCCCCCCAGGATTTAATACTGGATCCAGCCCTGTTCCGAAATGGATTACAGGACATAGGGGAAGTCCATTGCACTTATCAGCAATGCTCCCGCTCTTACATACAGCCTTTTCACTATCCAGCGTCTGTGTGCTCACTTAACAAGATATTGTCCTGTTTCTGAAAACACGTATCATTCTGTAATGTGTATCAATAAAGCCATGCAGGGCATGCATTTATAATTACAGTTTACTTTCAGGCATGTGTAAAAGCAGTAACCATTTTTGCATTATATTTGGCATGTTTACATGTCCCGCGGCCATAATAGAGAGGAGGGGTTTTGGACCAATCAGCTTCGCTTTGGTCATTGGATGATGGGAAGTCAGGGAAAGGAAGTGAAAGCACTGTATAGTGCTGGCAAGCGTCACACTCACAGTATAGTTTTATATAATTATTGCATTGAATTGGTTGCAGGCATTTGAGATGTAGCTGGCACAGGAAGAGGAACATGTGGATGTTGACTGTACACAATGAAGAACGGAGAAGAAGCAGTAGACTCACTAGTATGATTGTTTTAAGAGAATTCGACCCATGGCAGAAGCTGTACCCAATTGTCTTGCTGAGCTGAAATAAAATGACGAAGGTCATTTTCAAGTACCTTTCAACTTGGCCATTAGACTGCGGGTGATAAGAGGAAGAAAAGCCCAATTTCACATCCAAATGTCCGCACAGGGTTCTCCAGAACTTAGATGTGAATTGTTCACCCCGATCTGACACAATATGGAGGGGGAGGCTATGCAGACGAAAGATGTGTTGAATAAAAAAACTTGCCAGATGAGTAGAGGGAAGACCAGTTAAAGGGACGAAATGTGCCATCTTTGAGAAGCGCTCCACCACGACCCAGACAGTAGTACATCTAGCAGAATTAGGAAGGCCAGTAACTAAGTCCATAGCGATGTGCTACCAGGGGGTATCAGTAACTGGCGGAGGTAGGAGCAGGCCTGCAGGTTTAGAATGGGTAGCCTTGTTTTGGGCGCAGTTCGTACACAAAGAAACATAGTCCACAACATCTTTGGGTAGCGTGGGCCACCAGTAGTGACTAACAATAAAGTCCCGAGTCTTATGGACACCAGAGTGCCCAGCCAATTTGGAATTATGCCCCCAGCGGAGAAGTCTTTTCCTGTCAGCGGAACGGACAAAAGTTTTTCCAGGAGGAATGTCCTTGATCTGTAGAGGGTTTACGGCAATAATCCTTGAGGGATCAATGATGTATTGAGGTCTTTCTTCAGAGTCATCAGTTTAGAATGACCGGGACAGGGCATTGGCCTTAATGTTTTAGTCTGCAGAGCGGAAGTGAAGAAGAAATCTAAATCTAGCGAAGAACAGCAACCATCTGGCTTGACGAGGATTTAGGCTATTCCCTCTTAACCGCAACAAGACTTGTCGTACATGCTTCTGATGCATCGTCAGATCAGGTGAGTAGATCAAGATGTCGTCGAGATACACCACCACACAGACATACAGAAGATCACGGAAGATGTAGTTTACAAATTCTTGGAACACAGCTGGAGCATTACACAGTCCAAAGGGCATTACTAGATACTCGTAGTGACCATCTTGGGTGTTAAATGCAGTCTTCCTTTTGTCACACTTGCGGATACGGATCAGGTTATAGGCCCCACATAGATCCAGCTTAGTGAACACCTTGGCTCCACGAATCCTGTCAAAGAGCTCGGAGATAAGCGGCAAGGGGTACTTGTTCTTAATCATGATTTGGTTTAACCCGCAGTAGTTAATGCATGGTCGAAGTGATCCATCCTTTTTTCCACAAAGAAGAATCCAGCAGCAGCCAAGGACACTACAGTGTGCCGCGTCTCAGAGGAGGGAGACATTGGCAAGATGGGTCTGCGGTCGCGGCCGTCGGCGGGTAAGTAATGCTGACGGTCCGTGCCCCCCAGAGTACACCGCAGAAGCTGAAAAGTGATCTCTACAAAACATGTTTCGGACAGTAAAAATAGTGATATGGAAAAAAAATATATATTTTTTTATAAAAACTTTTAGCATGAAAACTTTATTTGCTTTTAACAATAGGTCATTTTCTGACAGTACAATAACTTTCATAATATCTATAAGCATTAATATATTTGCAAAAAAGATAGCAACGTCCCTTAAAATATATTATGTATCTATGGTACATTGTTACTTAAATATTTTATTTTTTAATGTTGTTTTACTAAACTTGCTTGCAGATTATAAGAAAAACACAGTACACATATCTTCTTTAATTAACAAGTTAATTTATTGACACGACACGATAACCCATTACAACTAAATCCACTTTAAAGCAGCTCAAATATGTCATACCACCCAAAGAAGCCACCTCCTTGATTTTACTAGTCAGTACAGATACAATTTTTTTTTTTGCTTTTGTATCTCAATATTCTCTGTAGTGCTGTACACATATAATCATCACATCAATGCCTACGACCAGCGGTGCTCATTATCCTTTAGTCACTAGGATCAATATCAGAAGCAGTGGCGAAACCACCACTATATCAGCCATAGCTGATGCTATGGCACACGTGGCATGAAGGGCCCAAGCCACCTGGCACATAAATGTTCTTTACAGTGACAACTGGATCCCTGGGCAACTGCCTCATTCAATTGTATCTGCATACTCAGGATGCAGATACAATTGAATACCATTGCTGAGCAGGGAGCTATCAGCTCCCTGCCCTGTCATTTACTAGGCTACAGGCCTTGTTAGGCCTGCAACCTATAAGATGCTGGGACAGGATCTTTGAGCAAGCCGGGGTGATGACGTCACTGGATTGCGCCGGCCGACACAAGGGTCCCATCTTGGCCTTTCATAGGCTGAAGGACTGTGGAGGCTGTGAAACTCTGCAGTTTTGTTCATTGTGGGAACGGGGCTAGACGAGAATACGTTTTGTTTTTATTTGTTTTGGAGGCACTATCCACAAGAGGTGTGTGGCACTATCTACAATGCGAGTTTGTGGCTCTATCTACAAGGGGGGTGTAGCACTATCTTCAAGGGAGTAGGTGGCACTATCTACAAGAGGGTGTGTGGCACTATCTACAAGGGGTGTGTGTGGCACTATCTACAAGGGGAGTGTGACACTATATATAAGGGAGTGTGTGTGGCTCTATCTACAATAGGGGTGTAGCACTATCTTCAAGAGGGTATGTGCCACTATCTAAAAGGGGATGTATGGCACTATCTACAAGGAGTGTGTGTGTGGCACAATCTACAAGGGGATTTGTGGCACCATCTACAAGGGAGTATGTGTTGCACTATGTACAAAGGTGTGTGGCATTAAATACAGGGGGTGTAGCACTATCTACAGGGGGCTGTGTGTGGCACTATCTATAGGGGCGGTGTGGCACTATTTTCAGAAGGCTGTGCGGTATTATCTCCAGGGGTAGTAGGGCACTGTCTACATGGGGCTGTGTGGCACTATCTACAGGGGATGTGTAGCACTAGCTACAGGGGGCTGTTTGGCACTTACAGCGAACTGTCTGGCACTAGTTTCAGGGGGCTGTGTGGCACTATCTAGAGTGGGCTGTGTGTTTCACTATCTACAGGGCAGTGTAACACTATCTATAATGGGGTGTGTGTGGCACTATCTTCCATTGGAGATCTGGGGCACTATCTATAAGGGGTATGTATGGCACTATCTACAAGGGAGTGTGTGGAATTTATAAGGAGAAGGTGGCACTAAATACAGGGTGGTGTAGCACTATCTAGAGGGGGCTGTGTGGCACCATATACAGAATGCTGTGTGGCATTATCCACAGGTGGCTGTGTGTGGGACTATCTACAGGGGGCTGTGTGGCACTATCTACAGGGTGCTGTGTGTGGCACTATCTACAGGGGACTATGTATGGCACCATCTACAGTGGTCTGAATGTGGCACTATCTACAGGTGACAGTGTGGCACTATCTAGAGAAGGTGGTTTGGCATTATCTATAGGGGGTAGTGGGGCACTGTCTACAAGGGGCTGTGTGGCACTATCTACATTATCTATAGGGGTAGTGGGGCACTGTCTACAGAGGGCTGTTTGGCACTGTCTAGAGGGGGCTGTGTGTGGCACTATCTACAAGAGGACTGTGTGTGGCACTATTTACAGGGGGAAGTGTGACATTATCTAGAGAAGGCGGTGTGATACTATCCACAGGGGGCTGTGTTTGTCATTATCTACTAGGGGGGGTGTTGCGCTGTCTAAAAGGGTTGTGTGGCACTATCTACAAGGATGTGTGTGACACTGTCTACAATGGTGGTGTGTGTGGGCCCACTTGGTGAATAGAAAAAAAACGCCCAGTTGGGCATTTAGAAAAAAATTGCATAAATCGAAAAATGTTCATAACTTAATCAATAATAAACTTACCAAACAGTAGTTATCTACATCAAAGTGCCTATTAGATTAGGTAGGAGATAGGGGAGTTATAAACTGGCGACAGAGCCTCATTAACATTAAAGCGTACCTCCAATTATACTGAAAAATTATTATAATGCAGGAGTGTGCACTATAAAAATTTTTCTAATTAACTTGTATTAGCGATTTTTCTTCTAACAGCAGCATGGACTGTGTATAGTTCGTGCTGCGGCGGCTCATAACTCTGCAGTAGGAGACAGAATATCCCGCTCGACTCCTAGGCTCCTGTTTCCAAAACGGCTGCTAGCGCTATAGGATCACATTACATTGTAAAGCGCTGACCACCACTCTGGATACGGGAGCCATGGGGAAGAGTTATGAGCAACTGGCAGCACAGACTTTACATAGTCTGTGCTGCTAGAAGAAAAATTGCTAATACAATTTATTCAGAAAAACGATTATAGTGCCCACTCCTTAGGTATAATCATTTTTCTAAATGTCTGTATAATTGGAGGTACGCTTTAACTAATAAGTGATAGCCCGCTAAAAACTGTTTGTCTGTCACTTCTCAATGCTGCCCTTAGATAGGGTAGCATAAATAACTGACTGAACCGTTTTAAAGTATGACTTTAACTTAGAAATGATCTTATATAAAGAGAGGCTTTGTTTAGTCATCTAGTGTAATGCACCGTCTCAGTATAGGTAAGGATGTTAGGAAAGAGATGACAGCATCCAATTGTATTAGAATCATGGCTTGCAAATTTTTATGAACAGCACAGCCCATTTTAAGTAGTGCCTGCCCATTGATGTGATTTACAGGGCTTTACCCTGGAGCAATGAAAGTGAGAATGAAAGATCAGTCACATTTTCTAAAAATGTAAAAGCCATTTAATTTGGTATTTGCTAAAGTGGACATAAATAGGCACTATCAAGACAAACGCGTTAGCAATTTATGCATATTTTTAGAGAGATTTAGTAAATTAACAAAAATTTGCATACATTTAATTTCCTTAAATTTAATTTGCTTAGGTGTCAAATTCTTTATGATCAACTACAAAAATACTGGTCAACCGACCACATTATTGGGGCAGTTAGATGCCCTGTTTGTAGCTAGTAGTGGTCCCCGTCATGAGCAGTAATGAGAAATAAGCAAGCAACAAAGAGAATGCCCTAAACTTTTTCTTTATTTACCCTTCACTATACTTGAAGAATAGGTTCATGGTCAGCCACTCCATTCTTGCAAATAAGGGACATAGAACCTGTGACAGGTAAAAAATGTTAAACTCTGGGATCTGAAGATGATTAATTATAGTACACAGGCCATGCACAGCATAAAGGGCCCACTGAAAGATCCTGAATTCTGCATGCAACTCCTATGCCGCCAGTTGCCTATTACTGATTTATAATATATTAATTCAGAATAGGCGTGCACATGGTGTTCTTGGTCTAGTCTTGAGAAGGTTTGCAGACTACTTACTGTTTATCTGTCTTAGATGTATGCATTGCTAATGAACTAAAATTGGACTTGTGTAAACGCATTTTGTAAAAGAGCTCATTCCAAGTGAGTCATGTTGGCACAAATTAATGGAGATTTATCAATTGTGTTGTAGGACACAAAGCAAATTAATCAAAATACTGCACACGGCATAATAAATTTGGTGTATCTTGTTAGGCATGTTAGACACATTTCTTTTATCGTGGCTGGCATACAGATGCACGAATATTTTGCACAAAAAGGACTCTTTTTAAAACTCTCAAGGAAGGTGTAAAAAGTGTCTAAAACAATTGGTGAATGCTATTTTTTTCCATAATTTTAGTGCAATTTATGACAGAATTCTAGCAGATTATGCTCAGTCCAGTGTGTACACATTCGTGTAATGGATTGAACAGTCTAGAGCAGGGCTGTTCAAAGCATATTGCAGGCAGCTTTATTTGTATGAATAATCCGCTTCAGCTTTGATCGCTAGTGATAGAGCTCAGTGTTGAATACGAAAATAACTACATTGTGAGGAAGAGAAAGAGAACTTATTGACTTTTATATGCAATATTTTTTCTGTATTAGTTATTTGCTTATATTTCTTTTCTCTTCATGTTTTCTAATTTTGGTTGACATTTTTGTGGCATTGGATCCAATTTTTCATCAAGTTATGGTCTAAAGTTACAATGGTTGTCCCAGAACAAATTAATATTGTAAGATAACGGAGCACTGTATATGCATATTCATTTCTTATGATGCTACAGCAACATGTTTGGATGACTGTTATTTTGTCCAAAAGCAAAACTGAATTTATATTTCCTCAATTTGTCTTAATATTGCCCTTTTTGCTCTTAGAGCAAATTGACTTGAAAAACTTGGAGCACTATTTTTAGGAGAATCACTCTCTACCTGTAAAAATGGACCAATATCAGAAATCATTTCAGCATTTTTCTTCGAGTTGAGAGGGTTTACAACTACTTTCTTCCAATAGCACCTTGAAATCTCATGAACTAATTGTCAGTTTAAATTTGCAGACGTAACGCTCACGTGCCTGCTAAAAACTGAAAGACCTTATGGGGTGTTATTATGGGAAAACTGCCACTATTTGTGGTATAAAGACCGCTATCGCAGGGGTTCCTATCGCAGGGGTGCAGGGGCAGAATGCAGTGGGACAGTTGCCGAGTTTTGTTCAGGGGCTATGGATGAATAGGTTGGGGTGGGGGACTGCCCCCTCTTTCAGCTCGATGCATGGATTGGGTCTTCCTCAGTGTCCCGTGTGGGTAGGGCAGTTTCTGCTTTGCAAGGAGTTGGTAGTCCTCCTGGTAACTTCTTCAGCGACTGTGGAGGCAGGAGTGCAGAAGAAGGAGAAGGAGAAAGATTTGGTCGATTTAGATAACAGGGCAAAAAGTGACGTTTATGTATCTTTTGAAGGGCCTTTAGGGACCCTTTTAAAGCAGGATGTTCAAGAGAAATAGGGATGCCATGGAGAGGCGTATCGGATTACAGGGGTTTAGCATAGCCTAGGTATGTTGAGCAGTTCGAGCAGAGGAAGGCTGTACGGCAAGATATGTGCTGGTATTACAGAAATATATCTTTGAGGTTGCGACTTATGGCAGCTCCTAGTCTTCAGCCCTTTTTGATGGGCGCCGGGTGCTCGAACCCAGGGCTTGGTCTTTGGCGTCGCAGTGAAAGGGTTTTTGTTGGCAGTACAACAAAAGTCAGTGCAAATTTGAAGCGACTTGTAGGTTTATACACAAATGCTCAAGATGTCACAACCTCTCTAAATGTTTTAAATGGGTTAAAGGAAAATCAGAGGTTGCTGGTAAAGTGTAAGATGTCGTTAAAGATCGAGGCAATGCTTTTTCTCCAGGTAGACATATAGCTGGCTGTCCTTCTCCAATTTGGTTTAGAGGAAGAAGAAAAAGCTAGACAAAACACAGGGTCGGGCAGGAGAGGCTTTGCATGCAGCGTGGAGATTTTAAATATTTATGAGCGCTTTTTGCTTTGTCACTCTGTGAGTATATGAAATACAGTACCAAAAGATTTTATGCAACGCTGCAGACTGCGCTATGTTTGTCTACTTTTATCCTTTGCAGAACCACTTTATGTGAAGGCTGGGAGACCATGCAGTAGAAACATCAAGTGTGTTCTGATACTTCATCTACCACATCTAACCTTGATATTGGGGATGGTGAGGAACTTTTCCTGGAGTCAGTGTGTTGAAATATTATCTGGACTATATAGTGTTTAGCCCCATTGCATATAATCTTTATATATGGTTTGCAGGAAGATCTTCCTATCCCCTTTGATCCCACTGCACCCTATTTTTACCTGGGTAACTTAAAGCCTGCTTGCGAGTTCATTTTAGAAAAATTGGTAACGAACATGGAGCTGGGGTATATGACTGGGCCATTAATCGCTCCGCCATGGTCCCACCCTCGGTTTTCCCCTTTGAGCGTTGTTACAAAGCAAGAACCCAAGAAGTTTCTCTAGATTCATCAGTTATCATACCCGGCTGAGGGATCAGATGATGCTGATATCCACCAGGAGCTGTCCTCGGTTTCATATGTATAGTTTACAGTCTGGATATACCCCAGCATTCACAAAAAAGCAAGTAGATATATTGCAAGTTGGATAGATTTATTTTTCACAAAGCTGTATATCATATATTACTTCATATATAATCAGCATTTTTATATGAATACATGAATTGGGGTGACTTAATAATGAAGTTTCGGCCAATCCACTGCCATTATCGCTGACCCTGGAGATGTAGTGGAAAAACGTAAATGGACGTCTGCCAGACTAGCCAGTGCCATATGTATAGTTTAACAAAGATTTAGTCAGGCGTGCAGTATTTGCCTCATGGTATGCAAACTTCCTTTTGACTACTCCCGTTTTCCATTTATTGGGCTGTATGTGGGACGGCCGTTATTTTGTGGATTGCTATTTGCCTGTAATGTGCTCCTTTTCCTGCTCGTACTTTGAAGCGTTTAGTACGTTTGTCGCATGCCTGTTATAGGACGTGTCTTGTTTTTTCTCAGTTGTGCACTATCTTTACAATTTTTTTTGTATCAGCCCACCTCGTTCAGTGGTGTCCTCTGTGTTTTCTTTTCTGAATTTTCCTAGCGGCAGACATGACAGAGGATCCCTCCAAGGTTATTCTTTTCTTCAGGATCAAGATAAACTCAGACAAATTGTCTAATTTGAGAGCAGTGGTGGCCAGAATTCAAAGTGTACATAATGTTGTTGGGGAAGCTCAATTTTGTATGTCGGAATGGGCACAGTGTTTTGTCAGCTTGACAGCAGGTGTTTAGTCCCCGATGCATTTTGTGCACCACACAAGGAAGATTCGAGCTGACTTGGAACTTTGATACTCTGGAGCATTACAATGAGCATTCATTGTGGATGAAGAGGGTGGTCTCCAATGATTCCCTGGCCTTGTATACTGATGCGGCAAGATTGTTGGGCTTTCGGGCATTCTCTTAAGGGCACTGGTGTGTTGGGGATTGGCCAGAGAAATGGTTGGCAGCAGGATTAGACCCGAATCTTGCACTTTTTGAAATGTTCCCCATCCTGGTTGCTGTTGAATTGTAGGGGATATATTTTAGTAACAAAACTGTCTTTTTCAACTGTGACAGGCCAGGATTCAGTCCCCCTCAGCTAGCTCTAGGCCAATGTTTTGCCGCAATTGGTGTTGCGATGTTTGGAGTTGAATGCGTGTTTGTTTGCCCAGCATCTGCCGGGTGTTCAGAATTCCATCACTTATGCTCTATCCCGAATTTAAGTTTGACAGGTTTCGTTGGCTGGCCCTGGTGGCAAATAAAGTTGGAGTGCGGTGGCCAAATTACCTGTGTAACCTTTTTTTTTAAATTTAATTCAAAAGATAAAGTTTTTTGCAGAACAGCATATACATTACAGAAGACATGGTACGAGTATGAAGTACAGATATGACATAAAATTATAATGCATAAACATACAAACCATCGCAGAGTAAAGGAATAAATTAAACAAATCATATCATCTACTTGTCTTCGGTGTCATACAGGAGAATAAGAAAAGCAAAGAAATCACTGAATACATGGAGAAGGGGAGAGTAGTGAGTCCCAAAGAATAGTAAAACAAGCAGGTAATAATAGGTGTGCTCATAGTAACCAAAAATCCAGCTTAGAATATAAACTTTGGTTAGAAAAGACATAATGAAAAACAACTAAAACATTCAAACAGTTTCGATGAGTACAAAGACAAAGACCCAAAGACATTCAGGACCTACATGTAAACACAATAACAGAGAGTCTTAGCAAATTCACATTATAGAAAATAGGGCAGACCTGGGAGGACAGAAGAGACCAAGTAAGGAAAAGAGGTAGAGCAATCACCGATTAGGGGAGGGAGCGATAGTTGCAGGGGATTGTAACCACCTATTCCGTATTTTAGCAAATTTGAGAGGGCAGTTTGTGTGTTGATAAATCCATTCCTTGAGAGGAAACATATTACTTACGGAAGTCAGCCAGGTTGTGAAAGAAGAAGCATGACATTATAGCCAGGTTTAGTTTTTTCAGCGTAATATAATGACTTAATAAGAAAAGTGTAAGTATATCATGTATTAGATTCATCAGGATCAGGCAGGAAAAAAATATGCTTTGGAGCAGAGTGGGACAGGAGAACCCATTTTGTCATTTAGAAATTGAACAACCTGGCACCAAAATCTGACCACTCTAGGGGATAATTCTACACTTAGGGCAATCATCAAAATAGTGAGGGCGGAACCTATGGAGTCTAGTGGTGGTGTAATATGCCCTATGCAAAACATATAACTCTGTGAGACTCTCATTATGGTTAGCAGAAACAAACATGGAGCAGGAAAGGTGTTAAACCCAATCCTTTCTCAAGTCAAAGGCCTGAGATCCGCTTCACATATTGTTTTTATTGGAAGGAGTGCAGAATCCCTGGATTTTTGGGAGAGTATGTTGTACAAACTAGAGATTAGATGACTAATAGGAGGTGAAAGCATAAAACTAGGAAGAGAGAACCCTTGATAAGATATAACCCCTGGACCTGACTGCTGTTCAAGAGCATGTTTAACCTGTGAGTATGGGAAGAGGGAACATAGAACTCTTACTACAGTTCCGAAAAGGGTTTAAGGCCAGTATTTGAATAGAGATAGAAATATACCAAATATCATTCAGTTAATCTCAGAGGAAAGTTGCAAAAGCTCTGGAAAAGTTTTACAGTGCCACAGGGGAGTGTGTCTAGTTAACCCATTGGAACCCGGTTTAAGTGTAGTAGCTGACTTGTTGAGATGGTCAGTGTCGGAACTCACTTGGCGACAGTGTCAGCTGGTATGGGATGAATGGGATGTTTGTTGTGGTATGCCCGGTGAGTGTCATTCTGATGATGAGCAACTGGTTCAGGTTCAGCTACTGAGCCAGCGCCATCACATACACCACGTCATGGAACTGTGATTGGTCAGTCTGCTTTGACTGACCAATCACAGCGATCGCCGGCAGGAGACCGCTGTGATTGGTCCCCTGCCATCTTACTGTGCCGATCAACTGTCATAAACAGTTGACGGCACAGTTCTGTCACCTTGTCCTTTGACAGGGTGACAGTTTTTAGCCAGGACGCTCCGATACGTCCCGGTGCCTTAAAGAACTGCAATACAGGACGTACCGGTGCGTCCTGGTGCGGTAAGGGGTTAAATATCAAAAATAATAGTTTGGCTACTTTGATTACGAGCTATTAGTTCTTTAAGGTGCAGGAGATTCATTTGTGTTAATTCTTTTTTTTTGTTCCTTTTTTGACTGCTTCTTCATTCAACCGGAATTCGTAGTTATATAGCCATTAGTAGTGGCATGAAATAAATTTTTAATAGATTTGCCTTCTTTTTTTATTGTTTTATTTTGTTCCAATTGCTTACTTTTTAATCCCTTGAAGTCCAAGCCTTTTTTTGTATTTTCATTTTAGTTTTTCACTCCCCGCCTTCAATGAGCCATAACTTTTTTATTTGTCCATCAATGGAATGGTTTGAAGGCTTGTTTTTTTGCGGGAGGAGTTGTAGTTTCTATTTACACTATTTAAAGTACCATATAACATACTGGGAAATGTAAAAAATATTCTATGTGGGGTGGAATTGGGAAAAACTGTGATCCTTCCAAATAGTTTTTTTAAATTGTTTTACTACTTTTACAAAGAAAAACTATTTGTTAAAAATAAAAAAATAAATGTGTCTCGCCATAATCTGAAAGCCATAAAAAATTTTCAGTGATTGAGCGGTGTGAGAGCTTTTTGTTTGTGGGACGAGCTGTAGTTTTTATTGGCATATATGACGTTTTGATCACAGTTTGTTACATTTTTTAAAGTTGACCAAATAAGAGTGATTCTGCCATTTTTAATTTATTTTCTTTACGGTGTTCACAGTGCGAGTTGAATAATGGTACATTTTTAATAGTTTGGACTTTGAACAATGCCAATTCCGTGTTATCAGATTAATATTTTTAAATGCTGTCCTTTTTAAATTTTTAGTTACATGGCATTACATTTTTTTTATTTCCTCTTCCAGACACGGTTGTCAGACACCTCTCAGCAGCTTAACTCCTATGAAACCAGGTATGTTTAAATCCAACATCAGGAGGCCCCCATACAGATGAGACCAATGTCAACGAAATTAGAGGGTTTAGGCAACTTTTATCTCAACTGTATGGCCAGCTTAGCTGTAGTACCAGACACAGTCACTGTGCTTGGAAAAACAAATGTAGGCCGCATTTATTCTGCTGATCATTTGGAGTCCCAGGTATCCTAAGGATAGGCTATCAATGCATATTCATGGAAATCCCCTTTAACTGGAATTTCTTCATCACCTTAATAAGGGATCTGTAAATTCCTCTGCTTACTACATATAAACCCATTCCAATAGGGACAGGTCCTTTTAAAACTTGCAATGTAATATGGTTCAATGGCAATGTTCATATAGCGTAATGATGCACTGCTGAGGTGACATTGTATAACTATAGCAAGTATATTCATCTGTAATCTGTACGGACAAAATGTCACGGGTGCTTGCTATTACTTATAATCTCATTTCCTGTCACTGATATATAAATTACATAATTTACTTATTCTGTTCAGCAGTAAACAGAGATTATGTAGGTATCAGAGTCAGTAGAGTCTTCATTGGGTTAAAACGGAAACATTTCCTTGCTAAAATGCTTTAGGCACTTCAAATTTTATGGTGCAAATCTTGTGAATATATTTTCACCTGAAAAACAAAGAGCACCAAGTCTAGAAAAGTTGTTTCCTGACTGAGCACTTTCTCTTATTACTAGGCGAGTCTTTTACACAGTAGCCATATTTTCAGTAAAATGTTATCATATACTAATCAGAACTTCTGTTTTAATGCCAGGAAAACAACCGCACAGAATTTATCATCCCGTTCAAACAATGTTATGTTCACGGATAATAGCATTATATAGTATTTTAATGCCCCTCTTCGGAGTATGTCCAAAGCTTTCCTCTCTGTTCCACCCAGTGTATTTTATACATTTATTCATGATTTTACCACTGAAAATGTGCATTATGTGGGGAAAACAAGCGTAAATTTGCAGTACCTGGAGACGCTCAACTATATGAGCCGAGCAGTCAAAAACATCCTGACAGAAAGAATTGTCGGGGTGTTTGGGCACAATGTGTACTACTATTCTTTATTTATGGTATAACAGTATCATTATTTTTCCTCACCTCCGTATTCCTGTCCCTATGCTTTCTATCCTATTAACATATAGTAATATGTATTCTATAGCTTAACCCGAAAAAACTTGTTTGGGTACATATATTACAAAGCACAGAAAAGAAAGCAGAATTTGTGTAGGTCAAGGAACAGCTAGTATCAATAAATATAACTCCTAGGTTATCATTTTAACCTGAAATAGCATACATGTGTTGACTATTATTTTAATGTAATATATTTTAACTGCAGAGAAATATTTCCATACAGTGACTCATGGTCAAATTATAATGCCTTGGTCCATAAAGGATAGCAATTGTAACACAAACAGTATTATAGACGTGGCTTTTGCAAATTTACCATAGCGTTAAAGGTTTCAGTGATCACAACTGCAAATGAGGCCCTGTTCTTGAAAAGACTTGGCAGTTGTAATGAGCCTCCCGTACCATACCCCAGTGACGTGCCTCGGTCCAGCCAATCACAGTAAGAGGTGGGCAATTTAAATTGTTGTCATTGCCCATAGCAATCATTCCTCCAACCCATTCCTATTGTGTCTGGTTTCACTTATGCTAGACGTTATCCAGGAAACCAATCAGCTTAGGACACCTAGGGCAAAATGAGTACCGAATTAGTGGAAAAGGACACTTACATTGGGTATCACAGGGATCAGATTGTTACAAGTGTGACCAATGTAAAATGATCCATTGTGGCTGCATCAGCAATAATTAGACATTTTAGTGGATGATGCTGGGGGGTCCCCTCCTTGCTAAACATCCCACAAAGGTACCAAAGTTGACTCTACCACTAACCATCAGTGAACAGCTGCTGTCTCATCTTAAAAAAAATATGTAATTTTGCTAATGCTTACCATACACATAAAATAGCTGTTGAAAACTTTTTCTCCTAGCCTCTGAGTGTTCATATTTATTTCAATGGGGGAGGGAGACAAGCTGCTGTCAAACACTTTGGAAACCCTACATGCCAAATCTTTGCTTCCCCTGACATCTGCCGTTGGGGCACAGTTGGGAAGCTCCCATACACATCAGATTGTTGGCGGATCATACTGATATCGGCAGGATTCACTAACATTAATCTAATGTGTATGCCAGTTTAAGCCTGTGGCCTGGCAGTTTACATTTTGAACATTTTGATTTTTGCTTTACACCCAAATATTGACTATGGATTGCATATAATTGATAATAAAATGTAATGTTATCCCCGTAATTTTTTAGTTTATCTTTCGGTGGACATCTATTCTAACCCTTCACACAGCACTATATAAGCTTTGATTTCCCCTTATTTTCTAAAGTTTATTCCTTATAAAATATTCCACTTATGGCTTTGTATATAAGATTAAACACACACAGTAAATCGCATTAAAATGAGTGAGATATATTTGAATAAAGCTCTTTTTTTCACCATTATGATATGAAAGATAGGATTCTACTCCAAATATTGTTTAACTGTCTTCTCCATGCCAGAAAAGAGATTATCTCCATTAATATAAAGGAGATTATGATCTTTTTTCACACAGAAAACTGGATTTACAGTGTACGGGATACAAAGCCTAAGACAGATAGTATTCTGGATTTAGAATCTACCTCCATTAACATAAAACTTCCTGAAATCTCATATAAGAGAAAAATGCCTATCATACTCAAACCTGTGCACATCAGTATAATATTTTAACATCAGTCAGGTGCTCCCGAACAGAAATGCCTTCACAATGCTGTGCATGATCTTCTGTGAATTTACCTAGAAGTCTGACAAAGAAAGGGTTACTTATCAAAGGTAGCTTCAATGACATTAATACTAACGTGCTCCAAATGGT
This sequence comes from Rhinoderma darwinii, assembly GCF_050947455.1. Classification (NCBI taxonomy): domain Eukaryota; kingdom Metazoa; phylum Chordata; class Amphibia; order Anura; family Rhinodermatidae; genus Rhinoderma; species Rhinoderma darwinii. The sequence goes on along the minus strand of NC_134688.1, from coordinate 336,270,766 downwards.
TAATTAGAGTATGTAAAATGGTACGAAAGCTTTTTATATGAAATGGGTCTATTTTATCCAAGTATTCAGAACTAGGGGTGGAAAGGCTGTTTAAATCCTTTAATCCATAAATAGGATTTCAGTAGAACTGGGCAGTGCTCCAAGGCTGTAATCTCCACTGTATGAATTATTACAAAAAGATTAGGAGGTTGCGACTAATAACATTTCATATAAATCAGCTGCCACTAAAGAACAACACACTCATTTTGGAAATTACAGTATAAAGGTGTTTATGTCACCCTGGGGCAAAATCCATTCAGAAGTATGGGCAGGTAGTTAGGACTCCTTGTTAACTTATTTACAAGATCCATAAACAGCATGGAAGTTTAAGGTAGAAGCGTTCATATGTAATTATTGAATCAGTAGATGATGGATCTTAGACTTCGTTAAAGTGAATGTCCAGTCATAATCTAAATAAGTAAAACAAATTGTGGTTATTAAAAAGTAATGGTACTTTAAAAAAAAAAAAAAAACTACTTTTGATATTTAGAAGTGCTCAGCTCAGTGCCCCCATCCTCGGCCGTGAATGTCGCTCCTTGTTAGGCTGAAGACGGACTCGTAGACGTTCTGTGTGATCTGTCATCAGCATAATGAGGAGGGTGATCACAGCCGAAGAGCTAAGCACTTCTGCATCTTCGTTTCAGCAATGGTGGGGGTCTCAGCAACCCTCTGATCAAAACTTCTGATATGTCTAATGATATATCAAAAGTTTTTGAAAGTGCAGTTACTCTTTACATTCTTAATTAATGTATCTTTATAGTGGTTGGAGCTCTATTTTTCAGATACAGAGCTCTAAATCCCTTGCATAGACGTATAGTTAAATTACAAAATGCTGGCTGCCTACAGCCACCACTAGGGGAAGTTTAGGAGCTTATTGCATGCAGTACAATTATACATTGACCTCTACTAAAACAGTATGCAGTATGCAGTAAGCTTGAAAGCTAACCCTATATGCGACTGCAAACAGAGAGAATTTTATCACTTGTCTGGGCATGGGGCGATTTTTCATAATATGATCGGTGGGGGTCCGACCCAGCACCGATCAGCCATTCCGACTGCCTGCGGCTTTGGAAGTTTTGCAGTGGTCGGTGCCGGAAGCGTATGGCTCCTACCACTAGCGGCCGTGCTGTGGTACTGCAGCTCTGCTCCTATTCACTTGAACTGCTGATTGGTGCAGGGTCCGCGTGTCAGATCCCCACTGATCATATACTGATGACCTATCCAGTATGAAAAACCGCCCTATGCCCAGACAAGTGATAAAATTCTGTGTATGAAAAACGGCACCACGCCCAGACAACCCCTTTAACTCTATGACTAAGCAGGGCATTTCGAGCTCAGTATCAAAAAAATCAAGCGTGACCCAATATACTAAGAAATGAATCAGCACAGAATATTGCACCAAAATACCACATATTTACAAAAAAGTGGACAAAAAGGCAGACATTTATTTTAAAGGGGTTTTCCGAGATCGAAAAAATATTTTTATTAACAGTCTGCCGCTTTTATTAGCCATAAATAAATCGACCTAATTACCTTTTGTTAGTTTTGGGTTTATTTACATGCTGTAAAACTTTCGCTGTTTACATCCTGCACTTTGTTTACATGCCTCCATTTCTTGAATGGCTGGTTAAACACGCCCACTTCACTAGGGGAAGGGGTTTTGACAGGCTAGGGGAGAGAAATTTCCACGCAGACACTATTAGAGCACATAAGTGGGCATGCATGGTAAACACTGTTAGTGTAGCAACCACACATACTCAAAGACGCAGGAGAAAGAGTATCCGCTCCGCTATTTACCTCAGTGTACAGTGACGTCAGGAATAATGTTCCCGTACATTGAGCCAGCCGCATTGTAACATCTATGGCAATGGCCCGTCATTCTGACTTACCCCTCGATGGCCGTGGCCATGGACATGTGTGTTCTCTGTTGCTTCGTCCTCCAGTGAGGCGCCGGCATTAACTTCCTGGTATCGAGACTGTCTCCCGGCGGGCGGGTGTGCCCGCGCGTGCACGGCCTTGAAGGGCCAGTGCGCGCATAATTGGAGGAAGTCTGCAATCAAGCCAAGAATGCTACTGGAATATATAAGGGGCTCTTTCCTCTTGTTCTTGGCCTGAGCGTTGTTCGTTACCCAAAGTTTGTCCTGCTAATGGTCTCTTAGTGTCTTCCAGTTTCCAAGTGTTCCCTGTTCCTGTATCCTGTATCCTGTTTCCCGTGTTATCCAGATCTAGTACCGTGCAGAGCTGTTGTCGTGTTGTGCGGCATTCCACGCCTGTTCTGCTACTCCATGCCTGACGTCTACCTGCGACCTTGTCCCAGCCTTGCCTACCTTGCTACTGTCCGAGTTGCCACAGGTACCCTTTCTGGACTATAGACTCTGTACTATACCTAAATTTTTAAGCCAAAAAAGAATACCTATAAATTCAAGGTCATATATCAATGAATAAAGTTGCATATATGGGACCCCATGCATAGAAACACCAAAAAGTTATCCCCATATGCTATAATGAGACAATATCAAACGTATCTTAGAAAATTCTTGGTGAATACAGGTCCTGGTATGGATTATCGTGGTCGTGACCAAAATTGGGTCACTCAGTTGTCAGATGTTTTTAAAAGTGATATACATTCAGAGGTTGGCACCTATGTACCTTTGAATAGAGATATTCAGTTACGTATAAAATTCTTATTGGAAAAGCGGACCAGAACATGGTGGAACAAGGCTTCTCTGGAGCATTACCTCAGTAAGGATATCATCCCTAGGGGATTGAGAGTTAAAATTACACCTTCATTTCCAGTCGATGACGACCTATTCAGACAGAGGTGGGAAGATGCATGTAAAGTCTGCTCCAGAACGATGTTAGAGTTACTGATAGGATGTGATAAACAGACCCTTGAAGTACTTGAGAGCGAAATTGAACCACTACAGCAAGATCTGAAGGCGAAGATGACGGTAGATGAGATGGTCACCTTTGAAAAGGAATTAGATAGTGAATTTCTTAAATGGGAAAAAGAGATCCAACAATTTAAAATGAAGAAATTTCAGCGTGATCTCTCCGATTACCAAAATGATCGTGTCTTTAGGTGGAACTGGCAACAATCTATGAGGTCAAGATCAAGATCTAGATCACGATCAGGCTATACATCGTCATCCTCTAATGAAGGACCATCAACTGGTCATTTTTTAGGCAAACGCCCAAGATGGGAGCAAGATACAGGACATCTAATGGGCAAAAGCAAAAGAAACAAGCCTTTAGATGGAGGGATGAACCTCAGGAACAGACAGGCAAAGATCAACTAAAGGTAATTAATTTGTCCAATGAGATACTAACGCAGGCACAGTTGGAAGTGTTGGGAATGGGTTTGACCTTCTCTCCAGTATCTAATTTTGATTTCTTTGAGGCTGTCAAGGATGTACACCTTTTTGCTAGGAAACTGCTTTTTAAAAAGCACTTTTCTAGATATGATGTGCAACTTTTCACAGGAAAGGATGAACAACAGACCCTCAGGGCTCTTGATGAGCTTTTAAAAGAACAAGAACCAATTATTGAACCAAAATTTCCGGTGGGAGTCAGGGGGCACTCTACCACATTTCCTCCTCTGTCCATGTGTCCTGCAGTCGACACCTTTGTGAGACTGGTTACCAATGAATTGAGTAAGTTATCTTCACATCGTACACATGATAATTTGAATAGGGCACAACGCGAGGCCCTGGAACTGAAAAGAATGAAATCAGTGGTTATCAAGCCAGCTGACAAAGGTGGAAATGTGGTATTGTGGCCTGTTGACAAATACGAGAGAGAAGCTTTTAGACAGCACAATGATGTGTCATGTTATCAAAGATTGGATGGATGCCCTCTAGGTAGTTTTAAAACCCAATTAGATCAAATTCTATTGAAGGCTTTTGAATCCAATATTATACCTAAAACCACACTTGATGGTCTCATTGTTGATAAACCCATTTTAGCAACCCTGTATCTGCTCCCCAAGGTCCACAAAAATCTAGTGGACCCTCCGGGAAGACCGATAGTTTCGGGCAATGGAAGTTTATGTGAAACTGTTTGTCGCTTCATTGACCATTATCTTAAAACCCTTGTTTGTGAATTACCATCGTACATTTGTGATTCCACGGATGTCTTGAATAGATTACAGGGGGTCTACATGGGTCATGATGACTTCTTTGTGACATGTGACGTGGAGTCACTTTATACCTCAATTAAACATAAACATGGTATTGAAGCCGCTAGGTTTTATTTAAATGGGACCAACTTGGAATCCGATCTTATCGATCTGTTGATTGTACTATTGGATTTTGTTTTACATCACAATCTGTTCCAATGGGGGCCACTTGTGCGCCCTCATATGCCAACCTCTTTCTTGGTCGGTGGGAGCAGAATCTTCAGTTGCCTGATGCTGATGATTGAGGCGTCCTGATATGGATGCGCTTTATCGACGACATACTATTTCTCTGGCATGGTGAAAAAGAGAAACTTGACAAGTTTCTTGTGGATCTGAATGTCAACCAGCTCAACATCCGTTTGACTTCCAAAATGAGTCGCACTGATGTTGAGTTTCTTGACATCAGACTCACTAGTGACATAGATGGATCAATTGTCACTGACATTTTCAGGAAAAGTACATCAGTCAATTCTTTCCTTTATGCCAAATCATCTCATCCTCCACAGACATTGAGAGCAGTTCCAACGGGACAATTTTTAAGAGCACGTCAGATATGTTCCACAGAATCAGCCTTTGAGAATCAGGCCGTTGACCTCTCAAACAGGTTTCGTGCTAGAGGTTACAAATCTATGGATATTGAGCAAGGATACATGAGAGCTAAAAATACGCAACAAAGTGACCTACTTATACCTAAATTCAAGAAAAAGAACAGTAATGAAGAGGTAAGGTTCATCACTGGATATCATGCCCAATGGAGAGAAATGAAATCGATTTTTGAGAGGTTCTGGCCAATTCTCCATACTGATATGGATTTGAGTGTAGTGCTATCAGATTATCCCCTTGTGACTTCACGTAGATCAAGTAATCTAAGGGATATATTAGTCAAGAGTCATTATGTAGCTCCTACCTCAGGTTTTATATTCACTTCCAAAGGACCAAAGTGGGGTTCATACCCCTGTGGTGACTGTGGGGCATGTTGCCTTATGAGTAGATCTCTAGATTTCAGTGACTCTTCTGGGTCAAGACAATATAAGATCTGTCACAACATCACTTGTCGTTCAACTGCTGTGGTTTATTATGCCATCTGTCCATGTCGACTGATATATGTGGGTCTCACTTCTAGAGAACTCCGTGTGAGGATCCTTGAACATGTAAGGGACATAAAGGGTGCTATGAAAACTGATGATCCTGAAAAGTTAAGCAAACTTAAACCGATACCTCGTCATTTTCGTGACCATCACCAAGGTAATTGGAGACTTCTCACCTTCAGGGGAATTGATAAGATCTCCCTAGGAAATAGAGGGGGTAATATTCAGAGAATCCTTGCCCAACGTGAATGTAAATGGATAGTGAAACTACAAACCGTTTTTCCTAAGGGGCTTAATGAAATGATTAGTTTCGCTCCATTTTTATAAATCTCGAGTAGGTGCCAACCTCTGTTATGTTTTATCCTTTTGTGTGTAGGTAGGATTTATTATTTAACTTCTGCTTGCTTGTCTTTTCAGAGTGGACTGTATCGGTTATATTGGAGGCGTATGAGGTGGCATGGCTATATTGAGGTGTACGGTTGCATCGAAGGCACATTACGGAATTCATCTTATATGTTTTGATACAAATGTGGTTTCGTTGTTTACATCATTAGGTTACATTTGCAATATAATATTTGGTTCTTTAACCTTTCTTCTTTTTGATTCTGTGGCTATGCGATGATCGCATTAGGCAATAATAGCGATATTTCTGTTCATGATCTGGTATAGGTATCCTTGGAGTGGATTGTTTTTATATCCTGGAATTTCATGGATGCATTATAACATTGATGGATGTTTTGTTCTAACACGCTTTTTGATCATCATATGCTTTTTTCTATTCATATGTCTTTTTCACTTTTTCTTTATTATTTTTATTATTTTTGTTCTTTTGAAGCTACACTATTGTGCTTTAAATGCACTCTTATTATCATATATTATATATTTATTTTACACTCACACTTTTTCTGTGACCTATCTGGTCCGTTTATACATATGTATTCATCTTTATTTTTTATTTTTGGCTATATGTGCATGCTTATGGCCATATATACACATCAGTATTTATGCACGTTTATAATTTTTAATATATATGATCATTTTGTCTTTATATACATTTACTTTAAATGTGCATTCTTTCATACATCTACTTGTTTGTCATGGATGCATTTAAATCACTTACGTCACATTCACAATTTATATTTTTATTATTATTTTTACACATTTTTCTTTAACCCCTATCCGCACCAGGACGTAACTGTCCGTCGTTGCGGGAGGTTACTTCCCGCACGAGGACGTACAGTTACTGAGTTAATCCCGGTGCACACTGTCGGCGACAGTGTGCACCGGGAATCGGGAGGTCAGCTGTCGCCGACAGCTGACACTCCCCTCTTGCCGGCCAGCGGTCCTTTGCCGCTGATTTCGGCGCATTAACCCCTTAAATTCGGCGATCGGGTGCAATCGCCGAATTTTAGGGGTTTCTAACATATTGGCAGACCCCCGTCCGAAATCGCGGGGTCTGCCGATAGTTAGTATGGCAAACGGAAGCCAAACAATGGCTTCCGGGTCTGCCATGGATGAAAGCCCATCAGGACCAACCTTCGGCTGGTCCTGATATAGGCTTCCTGTCAGAGTGACAGAAAGTCACTGTGCCGTTACCGATGCACACTGTCGGCGACAGTGTGCATCGGGAACTTGGAGATCAGCTGTCCCCGACAGCTGACACTCTCCAGTGTTGCCGATCAGCGGCTCATCGCCGCTGATTTCGGCAATTAACCCGTTACATGCGGGCTCGATTGCGATCTCCGCATGTAGCGGGTTTGTAGCGCATCAGCAGCCCCCATGCAATCGTGGGGGCTTCTGATGCTTGTGATGGCACCCGGGGGCCAGACAACGGCCCCCAAGTCTGCCATGTATGTCAGCCTATGAGGATCAGCCTCTGCTGATCCTCGTAGACCAACTGTCAGAGTGACTGTGACGTCACACTGACAGTTGGAATACATTACACTACCTAGGTAGTGTAATGTATTCTAGCAGCGATCAAAGCTGCAGGTCAAAAAAAGAAAGTGTAAAAAGTAAAAGAAAAGTTAATAAACAAAAATATAAAGTGTAAAAAGTAAAAAAAAGTTAATAAAAATGTTTTATAAAAGTGTAAAAATAAAAGGTTTTGTTTTCCTATAATAAGTCATTTATTATAGGGAAAAAATGAAAACGTTAAAAAAAAGTACACATATTTGGTATCGCCGCGTTCGTAACGACCCAATCTATGAAACTATAATGTTCATTTTTCCGCACGGTGAACGCCGCAAACAAAATAAACGGAAAACTGTCAGCGTCGCTATTTTTTGGTCACCACCCCTCCCAAGATAGAGAATAAAAAGTGATCAAAAAGTCGCTTTTTCCCCAAAATGGTACCAATAAAAACTACAACCCGTCCCGCAAAAAACAAGACCTCCCACAGCTTTTTTGACGAAAAAATAAAAACGTTACGGCTCAAAATAGCGTGTCCCAGAAAATAAATTATTTTATAGAAACTTAATTTTATTGTGCAAACGCTGCAAAACTTTAAAAAATCTATACACATATGGTATCGCCATAATCGTACCGACCGGCAGAATAAATTAAAACGTAATTTATTGCGCACGGTGAACGCTGTAATAAATAAAGAATTTAAAGCGCAAAAATCGCTGTTTTTTGGTCACCTTAGCTCTAAAAAAGATCCTGAGGGGCCAAAATGCTCACTATACCCCTAGAAAAATTCCTTGAGGGGTGTAGATTCCAAAATGGGGTCACTTTTGGGGTGTTTCCACTGTTTTGGTCCCTCCGGGGCGTTGCAAACCCGACATGGCACTGAAAACCAATCCAGCAAAATCTGCGCTCCAAAATCCAAAAGGCGCTCCCTCCCTTCTGAGCCTTGCTGTGGGTCCAAACATCAGTTTACGACCACATATGGGGTATTGCCGTAATCGGGAGAAATTGCTTTACAAATTTTGGGGTGCTTTTTCTCCTTTATTCCTTGCAAAAATGAAAAAATTCTATGTTTCCACAGAAAAATAGGGGATTTTCATCTTCACAGACTAATTCCACTAAATTCTGCAAAAAAAGTGTGGGGTCAATATGCTAACTATACCCCTAGAAAAATGCCTTGAGGGGTGTAGTTTCCAAAATGAGGTCACTTTGGGGGGGTTTCGACTGTTTAGGTACCACAAGACCTCCTCAAACCTGACATGGTGCCTAAAATATATTCCTAAAAAAAGGAGGCCCCAAAATCCACTAGGTGCTCCTTTGCTTCTGAGGCCGGTATTTCAGTCCATTACCGCACTAGGGCCACATGTTGGATATTTCTAAAATCTGCAGAATCTGGGCAATAAATATTGAGTTGCATTTCTCTGGTAAAACCTTCTGTGTTACAGATTTTTTTTTATTACAAATGAATTTCGGCAAAAAAAATGAAATTCGTAAATTTCACCTCTACTTTGCCTTAATTCCTGTGAAACGCCTAAAGGGTTAAAATATTTTCTGAATGTGGTTTTGAATACCTTGAGGGGTACAGTTTTCAAAATGGGGTGATTTATGGGGACTTTCTAATATATAAGGCCCTCAAAGCCACTTCAGAACTGAACTGGTCCCTGAAAAAATAGCCTTTTGAAATTTTATTGAAAATATGAGAAATTGCTGCTAAAGTTCTAAGCCTCGTAACGTCCTAGAAAAATAAAAGTACATGAAAAAAATGATGCAAACATAAAGTAGACATATGGGGGATGTTAACTAGTAACTATTTTGTGTGGTATTACTATCTGTTTCACAAGCAAATACATTTAAATTTAGAAAAATGCAAATTTTTGCAAATTTTTGCTAAAATTTGAAGTTTTTCCCAAATAAATATTGAATTTATCGACCAAATTTTTTCACTAACATAAAGTACAATATGTCACGAGAAAACAATCTCAGAATCGCTTGGATAGGTAAAAGCATTCCGGAGTTATTACCACATAAAGTGACACATGTCAGATTTGAAAAAATCATCTGTGTCCACAAGGCCAAAACAGGCTGTGTCCTAAAGGGGTTAATTTATATATTCTTATCCATCTACTAATCAGGTATGATGTTTGGTCATATATATATATATGGTGATATTTCACCCTAAATATCTTTGACTGGTGTGCACAGTGGGCTCCTAGGCATGCATTGGGTCCCCCTCTGTACACTTTGTTCATCTATATTATTGCACAATATGCTGTTGCCTGTATTCGATCTATCGGAACCAATGTTTGATTTATGTTATATCCGTACATTTTAAGATGTCTAAATATGCTCTCATCTACAATGTTTTTGCTATTTTGTAATGTAGTAAACATGCATAAACATATTCTAACTGCTAAATAGCGCTCCTGTATACATACCGCTTTCCATTCTTGGATATGGGCAATTGCGGTTGCCTTGCCCTACTCCAAGATGGATGCGGTGGTCTGTGGTTGTTGTGCGCATGCGCGGGGCGGGGGGCCGTTCATCACGTAGTTCACGGCGCAACATGGACTTGGGCTCTGTGCAGTTGCGCACTGCTCACTTCCGGACGCCGTGCACTGCGTGATTGAGGTGCCACCTCTCCTCGTGCAGGCGCCAGCTGAACATCCTATGGACAAGTAAGTGAGGTACACCGTTCAGCTGTGTACCCCTTATTTAAACCCTCTGATCACACTCTTTCAGCACCCCCTGACGAAGCCAGGTGCGAAACGCGCGTTGGGGTGTTCTGACAGTGCTGTGGCAGTGGAATGGCGCATGGTGGGTCTTTTGGTATGCGTATCTTGAGGTCTCAATGAGTTTCTTCTCTATGACTGTGACTTTACAATTTTTGTGGACATTCTATAGGCCCTTGTTATGGTGATCATCACCAGTATACATACTGTATAGTCGTTGATATTGTTATACTACCATTGTTTGCCCTGCCTCATATTCAACACTGTCTTCTTTGTACTGTTGTACATTGTTTTTATGGGTGGTAATTTTTAAATTGTCTTGATCAACTGTGCTGTCTGTCTTTAATAAAGTCATTTTGTATTTTTTCTAAGATACGTTTGATATTGTCTCATTATAGCATATGGGGATAACTTTTTGGTGTTTCTGTACTATACCTGTTTGGTCAGCTGCCGTCCCGCTATGCGGTACAGTCCAGTGGGTCCACACCCCACATCGTGACACCCATAAGTGCAGATTTTACTATTGAAGATGCATCACGTGACCGGCGCTGGAATCGTGTGTCAGAAAATGACATCAAAACGCAAGTATATTACAAATGGCATTATTTTTATATGTGCAGTGCAATAACAACTAGTTGGTTGGTTACGAAAAACCTCTTTAACTGGTTGCCGAAACAGGACGAGAATGCTCGTACTGAGCGGCAAGTACTTTGCGCATTGGGACGAGAAATCTAGTCCTGTGTGACAGCCGTCTGTGCACGCGATCGAGAGTGGGGCAACGGCTGTAATACGCAGCCACGGCCCCGCTCTAACAGGGGAGAGGAGAGAAACATCTTCTCTCCGCCGTTAACCCTTTGAATTCCGCAATGAAAGCTGATCACGGCGTTCAAGGAGGGGGGACTGCACTTTGATCGCGTCACAGAAGATAACTGTGACGCGATCAAAGCCCATAACTCGTATGGCCAGACAGCCCTTTGAAGGACCCCAGGGCAGTCTGAACATATTTCCTGTTGTTAGGGCATACTGAGGTATGCCCTAACAACTGCCTGTGTACAATCAGTACACAGGCTAATGTACTAGCATATAGATCTATGCCAGTACATTACAGTTACAAAATAAAAATAAAAATGATAAATACCTTTATGGGATTAAAAAAATAAAGTTAAATGAATGTAAAAAAAAATAATGATAAATAAATAAAAAGTAAAAAAAATACACAGAAACACACATTATTTATAATAAATAAACTTTTTAAAATATAAGTCCCAAAACATTAAATAATATAGACATATTTGGTATCGCCCCGACCGTAACAACCTAAAAAACAAATGTATAACATTATTTATGATAATTGCTGTATGGGGTAAAAAAATAAATATTAAAACTGCTGCGGAACTGCTTTGTTTTTTTGCATTTTCGCAAAAATAAAAATGTATAGAAATTAAACAATAATGTATTAGTACCAAAAAAGGGTACCTACATAAAGTACAACTTGTACCGCAAAAAACAAAGTCTCATACAGCTACGTCGTACAAAAAAATAAAAGAGTTATGAGCGTCGGGATGCAAAGAGGGAAATCTAAAAAAGTTGTTCTGTCCTCAAGGGGTTAAGATTAATATTTATTTTTCTTGACAAAAAGCTTTTTGTTTTTTTTATATAAGGACTGGTTCACACTGGGCAGTTTCAAGAAATTTTTGATGCCTTTTTTTCTTTTTCTAAAGCTAGGAGTATCTCAAAAATGAAGGTATGCTTAAACTTCTTAAAAAGTTTTTGTATTCACTTTTTGACTAAACTTTATAAAATACAATTCTACAATCCATTTCTATCCAACCTTAGAAGTAACCATTTTTGGGACTTAATGCAAACCTTAAATCATTATTTTAGGTAACATTTTCAGCTATAAATCATCTTTCCACTTGCTTTCCACTTTACAATAATAAGATTCTTTGAAAAGTTTATACAATCCTATGCTGTGAAATAACTTCATTGTTGTGTTTTGTTTATATAAGTAGATACAAAATGCTATGCTAATTAATTATATAAAATATTTTTATACGGGATGGTGCTCAATTTTTCTGTTATAGAGCTCCATATCTCCTGCTTCCCTTCTCACAGCCAAAGTAACATGATACAATTCTGGCTATGTACAGCTGCCACTAGGGGAAGCTCACTACATTCAATTTATACAGTTTCAATTAAGTCAATAAGCCTGTAGCTCCCTAAAGGCAGTAGCCAACAGATAGATGGAAGTGTGTAAGCTTGCATTGCGTTCGTCCCTGCATTGAAGATTTGTATCCAACTCTATGTCAAAAAAATGTACACAGACTATTGCTACTTTTTTGCATTATGTTTTTGTTTAATATTTTTTATGTAATAATCAAAACAATACAAATGTAAGGTAAAAAGTTTTACTGCTATGAGGTATCTCTTTTCTTCCAGCAGCGGCTCAGCTGATCTGGTCACGGCTCTAGCGCTCTCAGCTGCAGAAGCATCTGGTTGCCACAGCAACCGCCACTTCCCTTTTATGTCACTCTCTTTAGTAGTACAGCATGCAAGTTCTTCTACATCATAACCTGGTGTGGACAGGTGTTGGTATTGAGGATTTTGATAGCAGCAGTGCTTGGAATCAGCATATCACACAGAACCAGGCCCAGACTAAGACTAATAAAACAGCCTTGGTACTGTACACATGTCACTCCAGCCCACTCCGTCTCATTCCTAATCCCCAACATGGCTTCCCTCTCATTCCTAGTACCAAGGATGGTTCCCCTCTCATTTCTAGTCGCCAGCATGGCTCCCCTCTCATTCCTGGTCCCCCCATGGCTCCCCTCTCATTCCTAGTTTCCTTCATTGCTCCCCTCTCATTCCTGGTTCCCAGAATGGTTCCCCTCTCATTCCTAGTTCCCAGCATAGCTCCCCATTCATTCCTTTTTGCCAGCATGGCTACCCTCTCTTTTATATACAGTACAGTACACCAGCATGGCTTCAGTCTCAGTCCTGGTTTTACTGTACGGCTCCCCTCTGCTTCCTTGTCCCAAGCATGGCTCCCTTCTCTTTCCTTGTCCCCAGCAAGACTTCCCTTTCATTCCTGGTCTTAAGGACGGCTCGCCTCTCATTTTTATACAGTACAGTGAACGAGCATGGCTCCCCCATCATTCGTATACATTAAAGTACACCAGCATGGCTCTCCTCTCATTCCTAGTCCCCAGCATGGCTTCTCTCCTAATCCTTTTCCCCAGCATGACTCTTCTTTCATTCTTCGTCTCCAGCTTGCCTCCCCTCTCACTTCTAGTTCCTAGAATGTCTCCCCTCTCATTCCAAGTCCCAAACATGTCTCTTCTCTAATTCCTAGTTCCCAGCATGGCTCCCCTCTCATTACAGCTCCCCAGCATGGCTTTCTTCTCATTCTTGGTCCCCGGCATTGCTCCCATTTCATTCCTAGTTCCCGGCATGACTCCCCTCTCATTACTAGTCCCTAGCATAGTTCCTCTCTTGGTCCCGAGCATGGATCCCCTCTCATTCCTGGTCCCCAGCATGGCTCCCTTCCCATTCCTGGTCCCAAACATGGCTCCCCTCTCATTTCTAGTCCAAAGCATGGCTCCCCTCTCATTCTTGATCCCCAGCATGGCTTACTCTCTCATTTCTGGCCCCCAGCATTGCTCTCCCTATTATTCCTAGTCACTATCAAGGCTCCCCTCTCATTCTTATACAGTACAGTACGCTAGCAAGGATCCTCTCTCATTTCACCATGGCTCCCCTCATTCTTAGGACCCAGTCAGGCTCCACTTTCCCTATACCCCCTTACTATTAACCTTGACAACTCAGTGGCAGTCTGCATGCTCCCTTGCTTAGCAATCACACAGGCTTTTTAGTGCAGCACTCCCCTTCTCTGACAGTGTCCCTCCTCCTCCTCTCTCTCTGGTGCTGACAATGCTCCTCCTCCTGCTCTATCTGCTCTAATGATATAGCTTGATGCTGTCATCTACTCTTCCCTGATGTGCCACACAAGTCTCCTCCTCCTGCTCTCTCCGGTCCAGTGATGCAGCATGGCGCAAACCGACATTTCTATGCGCATATGTCACAGCACATATAAGTCTGGGTCTTTTCAAAGTGGCTGTCACTGAAAATTTTTCAAAAAAAATGTTGTGTTTTGGTTGGAATAGGTAGTGGTCTGCTTATGAAGGGACAGCTTCCATAGGACATCATTTTATATATATACAGTGAAGGAAATAAGTATTTGATCCCTTGCTGATTTTGTAAGTTTGCCCACTGTCAAAGACATGAACAGTCTAGAATTTTTAGGCTAGGTTAATTTTACCAGTGAGAGATAGATTATATATATATATATATAAAAATAAATAAATTACATAGTCAAAATTATATATATTTATTTGCATTGTTCACAGAGAAATACGTATTTGATCCCCTACCAACCATTAAGAGTTCAGCCTCCTCCAGACCAGTTGCACGCTCCAAATCAACTTGGTGCCTGCATTAAAGACAGCTGTCTTAACCCCTTAATGACCGCCGATACGTCTTTTTACGGCGGTCATTAGTGGGCTTTATTCTAGAGCGCCGCCAAACTACGTCGCTGCATTAGAATAAAGTAAACAGAGCAGGGAGCCGTGAAATCTCCCTGCTGTCAGCTGCCAGAAGCAGCTGAGGGCTGGGGGCGTCCCTGCTCTGCCGGGTGAGATCGATATTAGTATCGATCTCACCTGTTTAACCCTTCAGATGCGGTGCACAATAGCGAGCACCGCATCTGAATGGTTTTGGAGAGAGGGAGGGAGCTCCCTCTCATCTCACTGACACCCGGCGATAAAATCGCCGAGTGTCTGTGTCTTCTATGGCAGCCGGGGGTCTAATAAAGACCCCCAGGTCTGCCTGCAGCGAATGCCTGCTAGATCATGCCGCAGGCATGACCTAGCAGATGCCTGTCCGTTTTAAACGGACAGGCAGTAATACACTGCAATACAAAAGTATTGCAGTGTATTATAATAGCGATCGGAGGATAGGGAAGTCCCCTAGTGGGACTAGTAAAAAAGTAAAAAAAGTTTAATAAAGTTAATTTAAAAAAAAAGTGAAAAAAAAAAAATGAAAAACCCAGCTTTTCCCCTTACAAAATGCTTTACTATTAAAAAAAACTACAATAAAGCAAAAAAGTTACACATATTTGGTATCGCCGCGTCCGTAACGACCCCGACTATAAAGATGTTACATTATTTAACCCGCACTGTGAACGCCGTAAAAAATAAAATAGAAAACAATGGAAAAATTGCTGTTTTCTGTTAATCCTGACTTAAAAAAAATGTGATAGAAAGTGATCAAAAAGTCGCATCTACTCTCAAATGGTACCAATAAAAACTGCAAGTCGTCCCGCAAAAAACAAGACCTTATACAGCTATGCCGACGCAAAAATAAAAAAGTTACAGCTCTTTGAATGTGACAATGGAAAAATCTAAAAAATGGCTTGGACATTAGGGCCCAGAATGCCAGCAGGGGGAAGGGGTTAAATGGTCACCTATATAAAAGACTCCTGACCACAGACTCAATTAATCAGTCTGACTCTAACCTCTACAACTTGGGCAAGACCAAAGAGCTTTCTAAGGATGTCAGGGAAAAGATCATAGACCTGCACAAGGCTGGAATTGGCTACAAAACCATAAGTAAGACGCTGGGTGAGAAGGAGACAACTGTTGGCGCAATAGTAAGAAAATGGAAGACATACAAAATGACTGTTAATCGACATCGATTTGGGGCTCCATGCAAAATCTCACCTCGTGGGGTATCCTTGATCCTGAGGAAGGTGAGAGCTCAGCCGAAAACTACACGGGGGGAACTTGTTAATTATCTCAAGGCAGCTGGGACCACAGTCACCAAGAAAACCATTGGTAACACATTACGCCGTAATGGATTAAAATCCTGCAGTGCCCGCAAGGTCCCCCTGCTCAAGAAGGCACATGTACAGGCCCGTCTGAAGTTTGCAAATGAACATCTGGATGATTCTGAGAGTGATTGGGAGAAGGTGCTGTGGTCAGATGAGACTAAAATTGAGCTCTTTGGCATTAACTCAACTCGCCGTGTTTGGAGGAAGAGAAATGCTGCCTATGACCCAAAGAACACTGTCCCCACTGTCAAGCATGGAGGTGGAAAAATTATGTTTTGGGGGTGTTTCTCTGCTAAGGGCAGAGGACTACTTCACCGCATCAATGGGAGAATGGATGGAGCCATGTACCGTCAAATCCTGAGTGGCAACCTCCTTCCCTCCACCAGGACATTAAAAATGGCTCGTGGCTGGGTCTTCCAGCACGACAATGACCCGAAACATACAGCCAAGGCAACAAAGGAGTAGCTCAAAAAGAAGCACATTAAGGTCATGGAGTGGCCTAGCCAGTCTCCAGACCTTAATCCCATCAAAAACTTATGGAGGGAGCTGAAGATCCGAGTTGCCAAGCCACAGCCTCAAAATCTTAATGATTTACAGATGATCTGCAAAGAGGAGTGGGCCAAAATTCCATCTAACATGTGTGCAAACCTCATCATCAACTGCAAAAAACGTCTGACTGCTGTGCTTGCCAACAAGGGTTTTGCCACCAAGTATTAAGTCTTGTTTGCCAAAGGGATCAAATATTTATTTCTCTGTGCACAATGCAAATAAATATATATAATTTTGACAATGTGATTTTCTTTTTTTTTTTTTTTTTAATATAATCTATCTCTCACTGGTAACATTAACCTAGCCTAAAAATTGTAGACTGTTCATGTCTTTGACAGTGGGCAAACTTACAAAATCAGAAAGGGATCAAATACTTATTTCCTTCACTGTATATATATATATGTGTATATCTATCTATCTGTCTGTCTATCTATCTATCTATCTATCTATCTATCTATCTATCTATCTATCTATCTATCTATCTATCTATCTATCTATCTATCTATCTATCTATCTATCTATCTATATATATATATATATATATATATATATATGGTATCTGGAGTATCTTCTAATTCGGCTATAAAAATACGTTTTTCCCGTCCTCTACCTCATGGTGATCTCACAGATGGATGAATACTTCAAGAATATAATTGAAAATGTATCTTGTCGTGGAATAAGTATTATCAAGGTTTGGAGCAAACAGATCTACTGACTGGTGGTATTTTATCATAAGGAGGAAGACATTTTCCATCTGATGCTTGTAATTTTCTTGGCAGCTTTTCCTCGAGAAGAGCTCTGATTTATCCAGCAAGCATCAGTAAGATCCATCTCATTGCCGCATTATGAGAGCACAGACAGGTGAGTCTGCCTCTCGAGCCTCTCTTTCTGATGAAGAAAATTAAAAACCAGAATTAATTAAATTAAGCAAGAGAAAGGGACAAATCTATTCTATTTATCCAAGAAGAACATGATTTTGTGCGTTCATCAGTAAGATGCTGAGCTGTTAAGGTCACATTTTAATTGCTATAATGCGTGATGATTTTAGCTCTCACTGCTTGAATGTTTAATGAAGCAGAAGTATTTAATAATTCCCATATATATATATATATATATATATATATATATATATATATATATATATATATATACAGTAATTCTGCATCGGAAAGATTTTTTTCCTTTTTGTTATGATAAAATGACTTATTCTATCTTATTTATGTATCAATTGAACATATTGTAAAAAATAAAATAAAACATTTGATGGAACAGGATATAAGTCCTCGGATTGAACCAAAGTAATGTTAGAACTATCCAGTAATTATCCACTCTAAAAATCAATTGCATATTTTCTGCTCCAAACGGTATCACAGTGAACATACTAAATGCCTAGTAATACAGCATGATTGAGTCCAGATTCGATTTTCCATTAAGTAAAGAAAAAGTATTAAAATTAAGCTTACCCACAGAATAGGTGATTTCTGCTGGAACTCCCACTAATCACAAGTACAGGGGTTTTGCTCCTGCTCATCAGCACACCCACCGTGAAGAGGAGTTTGTATGGAGTGGCAGACAAGAATGTTCTCTTCCTTTGCAGACAACTTTATAGCAGTTATAGAAACAGCAGAAGGGCTATCCTGTGCATAGATGGTAAATTTTGTTTTTGGGAAAAAGTGTTGTCTAGTAATTAAATAGATTTAAAAAAAAA
Organism: Rhinoderma darwinii; assembly: GCF_050947455.1. NCBI lineage: Eukaryota > Metazoa > Chordata > Amphibia > Anura > Rhinodermatidae > Rhinoderma > Rhinoderma darwinii. The sequence continues at coordinate 336,252,684 of NC_134688.1, read as the reverse complement.
TAATAAAGTTTTATGACATGCTATAACAAGAGAGGTGTAACGGCTTTTGTAGTAGAATAATAATAATATTAATCACACTTCTGCACTTGCTTCAGATTTGTCCCTATTATATTGTTGAGCAACTTTCTCTCTGTGGGATGGCAGTTTAGACAGTCTGATTAGCAGCTCTCTTCTGAAGTCATGATATGCCACAGTTCTGTGCTGGGACTGCACTCTGCCACCCACACTGTAAACCGCACAAACCGTAAAATGCACTGATATTCACTTCTTACTACACACTTAGCCCCAACCAGGGGTGCAGCTATAGGAGGGACAGAGGCAGCAGTGGCAACCTGGTACCTGAAGGGGCCCAAATAACCCTCTGCTACATAAGAAGACACCAGTATTATAAATTGCAAACAGTAGGCTGGGGAGGGGGTATGTTACAGATTTGGCATTGGGGCCCAAGAGCTTAAAGCCTACTTCCACCATGCACATGATCTTCAACTCCAGGGATCTCAAACACAGCCGGGTAAGTGGGCCACATATAGAAAAAAATTGAAGTTGACGGGCCGCATTACTTTCAAATTTGATAAATTACAAAATTAATGTTCATTAATTAGTTATTTGAACTACTATAACACTATGTTACTATAATACTACATTACTATAACAATACTACGTTACTATAATACTACATTACTATAATAATAGAGCTAGGTTTAAACTTACCAGAAATTTGCGAGATTTCTCCAAGTGCTTATTTCAACAATCCAGTTTTAAGTGTCGCTAAATGCAGTCCAGCAGCTCAGTTGGCAGTGTTTGGCAGACACACAAATGTCAAAATTAGGCAGCCCCTTTTTAGATCGTGCCCCAGAGCCCTCTATAGATACTGCCACAGTGCCCTCTGTAGATACTGCCACAGTGCTTTCCATAGATACTGCCACAGTGCCCTCTGTAGATGCTGCCACAGTGCCCTCTGTAGATGCTGCCACAGTGCCCTCTGTAGATGCTGCCACAGTGCCCTCTGTAGATAATGCCACAGTGCCTTCTGTAGATAATGCCACAGTGTCCCCTGTAGATAATGCCACAGTGCCCTCTGTAGATAATGCCACAGTGCCCCCTGTAGATAATGCCACAGTGTCCTCTGTAGATGCTGCCACAGTGCCCTCTGTAGATGCTGCCAAAGTGCCCTTGGTAGATGCTGCCACAGTGCCCTCTGTAGATGCTGTCACAGTGCCCTCTGTAGATGCTGTCACAGTGCCCTCTGTAGATGCTGCCACAGTGCCCTCTGTAGATGCTGCCACAGTGCCCTCTGTAGATGCTGCCACAGTGCCCTCTGTAGTTGCTGCCACAGTGCCCTCTGTAGATGCTGCCACAGTGCCCTCTGTAGATGCTGCCACAGTGCCCTCTGTAGATGCTGCCACAGTGCCCTCTGTAGATAATGCCACAGTGCCCTCTGCAGATAATGCCACAGTGCCCTCTGTAGATAATGCCACACACACACCCTTTGTAGATAGCTCCATTGGTGCTCCCTCTAGGAGTGGAATCCCCAGCCAGAGCAATGCCAGCGCTTTGGCCAGGGATTCCTCTGCTGGAGCAACCCCTGATGTCACTGTTCATACACAGTGACGTGAGGGGATCCTCCTGGACCGGAATGTGATGTCAGGGGCAACCCCAGAGCCAGCGTCCCAGAGCGGAGCACTAGTATAGGCTCTACTCTGGAACTCTGGGGAAGCAACTGACATCAGTGTCCATAAATGGAGAGTGATGTCAGGGGCTTGCCCAGAGCTGGAGTCCCGGAGCAGAGCCGCTTCTAGCACCTTGCCTGGGATTCCAGCTCTGCTCCTGACATCACTGTTCATATATGGACAGAAATGTCAGGGGCAACCCCAGAGCTGGAGTCCCAGGCAGAGCGCTACTACTGGGACTCCAGCTGTTCTCCTGACATCACTGTCCAGTTCTGGGGAATCCCTAGACATCGCTGTCCATATGTGGACAGCGATGTCCGGGGATTCCAGAGTCCCTGAGCAGAGCCTATGCTAGCGCTCTGCCCGAGACTCCGCTCTGGGGAAGACCCTGACAAAACTGTTCATATATGGACAGCGATGTCAGGGAATTCCACAGAGTCCAGGAGCAGAACCTATACTAACATTCTGCGTGGGACTCAGGCTCTGGGGAAGCCCCAGACATCGCGTGTCCATTCATGGACAGCGATGTCGGGGATTTCCACAGAGTCCCGGAGCAGAGCCTTTGCTAGCGCTCTGCACGGGACTCTGCTCTGGGGAAGACCCTGACATCACATGTTCATTCATGGGCAGCGATGTCAGGGATTTCATGCGGGCCGCAGATGACAGCCTCAGGGGCCGCATGCGGCCCTCGGGCCGCGTGCTTCAGACCCCTGTTCTACTCTCTACTAGTCTTATCACAATCTCACACCCAGGACTTTTTAAATATATTTCATTTACTTTGATATTCACATCCTCCTGCAACTCATCATTCACTTAACTTCCAATCTTTCAAACATGCCCTAAAAACTCACATTTTTGGACAGGATTATTTATTGTTATTTAGTATTCTATACCATATTTTCCAACCACAGTTTTGAACACATTGTGACCTCACATATGGGCAGGGAACTCTTTAAGGAAACCAGCGGTGTTGGTCAGTAGCTATGCGGGCTCAGTAGTACCTGCTAGGTAAGAGGCAAAGACAATAATCTGACAAATAGCAAGTGCAAGGGGAAGGCATATATACTTATATATGTAACCACTGGTGTAGCTATAGGGGTCGCAGCGGTCGCAACAATTGTGACCGGGCCCGAAGCCAGGGGGGCCCGCAGCCCCCTGCACCACATCAATAAAAAAGTTACTATAGTAACTCGGGCCGCGGGCCCCTGTTACTATAGTAACAGACTGTACTTACCTTCCTGGTTCCGGATCGCAGCGGAGGTCCTGACGTCAAGCGCTGTGCGCAGCGCATGACATCACAGCGTTATGCACCGAGCACAACCTCGAGAGGACAGGACTTCCGCCGCGGCTGAAGAGGAAGGTAATATTAGCCCTGACTGGCGGGGTCCGACTCCCGGGACCAAGGGGCCGCAGCACTCGTACGAGAGCTGCTTCTCCTTCATTCTGGTCACACTGTGAATCATGTCGGCGATTCACAGTGTAAGCGAGTAGTGAAATGAAGGGGAAGCAGCTCTCGTACGAGTGCTGCGGCCCCTTCAAAACAGCTGATTGGCGGGTCCCGGGAGACGGACCCCGACACATCAGCTATTGATGGCCTATCCTGAGGACAGGCCATCAATGTTTAGGGACTGCACAACCCCTTTAAGCCTACGATGTAGCAGGCTTAGGGGGCCCAATAGACAGGATCACAGATTGTATGATCCTGTCTGCTGAGCCCTGTATCTAAGCCAATCACATGGTAGGCTTAGATACATGGCCCATGTGTGATCCTGTCTGATGGGCCCTGTATATAAGCCTACCACACTGTAGGTTTAGATACAGGGCCCCAACACACAGTAATCTTATATGGTATAAGATTACTGCCTGCTGGACCCTGTATCTAAGCCTACCTTGTGGTAGGCTTAGATACAGGGTCCCACAGACAGTATCACACATGGGCCCTGTATCTAAGCCTAACACATGTGTTACTAATCGTTTTTTTTGTGTGTTTTCTTACAGGTTCGGTTGTTGGACTACGTCGGATTCCAGGACTACTTCGATGACGGCTTTTTTTTTTTATTATCAATAAAATGGTAAATGAGGGTTGTGTGGGTTTTTTTTATTTCAATAAAATATTTTTTCTATGTCTTTGTGTTTTTTTTTAAACTATATTACTACCGCCTTAGTAATGGCCGCCGGCTGATTGACAGCGTCCATTGCTAACGCGGGGCTTAGTGTTAGCCGGTGCAGAGGCTAACACTAACCCCCTTTATTACCCCGGTACCCACCGCCACCAGGAGTGCTGGGAAGAGCCGGGTACTATCCAGTACTTGACCATCTGTAGTGATGGTCAGCCACTGGGGTGGCCGCAGGCTGGTATTAACAGGCTGGGAAAGGCCAAAAACAGTGGCCCTTCCCACCCTGGTAATGCTAGGCTGCTGCTGCTTTATTGTATCTGGCTGGTTATGAAAAATCGGGGGGACCCCACGTCATTTAAAAAAAATAAAATAAAAATTAATTGGAAAGAACGATGTGGGGTCCCCCCCAATTTTCATAACCAGCCAGATACAACACAGCAGCAGCAGGCAGCATTACCAGGGTGGTAGGTGCCTTTGTTTTTGGCCTTCCTCAGCCTAATACTACCAGCCTGCGGCCACCCCGGTGCCTGACCGTCACTACAGATGGTCGGGTACTGGTTCGTACCCGGCTCTTCCCAGTACCCCTGGTGGCGGTGGGTACCGGGGTAATAATTGGGGTTAGTGTTGGCCTTTGCACCTGCTAACATTAAGCCCCACCTTAGTAATGGAGGTTGTCAATCAGCCAGCGGCCATTACTAAGGCGGTGATAATAAAGTTTAAAAAGATACAAGCACATAGAAAAAATATTTTACTGAAAGAAAAAAACAACCCTCATTAACCATTTTATTGAGAATAAAAAAATGCCGTCATTGAAGTCCTCGTATCCGAAGTCCAACAACCGAACCTGTAAAAAAACACAAACACACAAAAATAATCAGTAACACATAAAGAAGCAAAATTATTATTCTTACTTTTCCTGGGTCCAGCGCTGGAGCCGCAATGTCAGCGAGCTGAGTCCTGTATCTAATCCTATCATGTGTGATACTGTCTGCTGGGCCCTATATCTTATTGTTACACTTCACAAGCTATATGAACGTCAGTAACTACAATACCTCCTTAAAAGTACATTTCCCTTTCCGTATTACTATTATTTCTTCTTCGAAGCTAAAACTTTTGTTAGAGAAAGGTTTTTTGTAGCTCAAAAGACAGTATCGATGGGCATGACAAAATGCCAGAGAACAAGTTCATTAACGAGATGGAAAGAAACAAATGGCAAGAGGAGGACGACTCTGCCAACACGACAGATAACAGATGGGCCAATATATTCTTGGAAGCCAGTGAACATTAAGGGCTGGAAGTGTAGAACAATGAGTTGCATTCCAACTCAGTCTGTACTTAGCTTTCACAAAGTAAAATATGATATCTTTTTATTGCATTAACATTAAAAATTATTAATCGATGTTGTTGAAAATGAGATCACCTAGGTCTTCTTTCTAGCGAATATTCTGCTTTGGACCAAAACAGTGATGATACATGACCACACCTTGAACTGATGAGACCTTTACCACTAGCCTCATTAGATTCTTCTACTGGCCATTCCTAAATTATATAAATTACTATGAGCTGGACCACTATATCATGTTATAATGATTAATAGACTGCTTTATCTGGAACCGCTGAATACATGCCTCCTCTTAGAAATCCAGTTTTAACATTTATCATATTTACCGGCATGATATTAAAAAGCATGTTATTATATAAAACTACCCCAGGCATCATAAAGGGGGTTTTATACTGGGCGATTATCGGGCAAACGAGCGTTCATAGAACGTTCATTGCCGATATTTGCCGTGTAAACAGGGCAGCGATCAGCAGATGAACGAGCAAACGCTCGATCATCTGCTGATCGTATCGTTTTAAAAAAAAGTCAAATATTATAGTTTTTGGCAGCACAGGGAGAATCGCTGACGATATAATAATAATGTATGGGGACGAGCGATCGGAGTAACGACCGCTTGTCCCCATTAATAGCTCCTTCTGACAGGAGCAAACGAGCACCGATCAACGATGTATCGTTGATCGGTGCTCGCTGCACCGGCCCATTATCGGCCGGTGTAATAAGGCCTTTGGACTAGAAACATGCATTCTATGATTTGCACAGCATTGTGAGTAAGCCAGAGTGTTTGGGAAGAGGTAAAATGTATAACTAAGAAAAAAATAAAATACATTTAAAAGGTTTCTATGATTTGGTTTATACCCTGAGGCAATGTATTCATAACAATTTATTCTACGATATTATATACCATTTGCTAATGTAATCTTTTTCAAAATAAATTCATTCTTAAAGTGACATTATCACGTTATCTTTAGTTGCATCTCCCCCCGAGTTGTGCAGTAGGTAGTGGGAGATGCAGCTTCAGATGGGGATATCTAGTTGCCAAAGTTTTTGTGATATGGGCAGTGATATGGAGAGAAAACTGTGGTCACAGGTAGTTTTTTAGTAACTTTGTAAGGTCAAATACATTTTACTTTTTATTTATAAAATATTAAGAACAATGTTACCATTTCAGCAATTTATTGTATATTATTCTCTGTCCACCCAATGCCTAATGAACCTAAATTCATTCTTAGAATGTACTGCGTTGAAATGTCATTAGTTATATTTACTTAAACTTCTTTTTTGCACAGTTTATAAGGAAATAAATTAAGCATAGACTGAAAAGTTCATTGAAGGTCAAAAAGTAATGAATAACATGAAATATTAAGAACTTCATCTGCTGGACTGACTTTTTTTAATTTGTAAGTAGCTGCGGGGGAAATGTAATGTTACATGCCGGCCATTCAAATGAACAGTTGACCATGTGATACATTGATGGTCCGAGTCCTCCAAAGTGAAATCCATTTGTTAGCAGTTCTCTACTCTGGCTCATAGAAGGGGGTCTCTAGCAGGGTACGCTATGGCATCCATATGCCCTAATATGGCAAATAAACAGGGGTTGTCTTGACAAAACAACCCCTTTAGGTGTTCCTTCGTCTTATAGAAGATGCATCAGAATAAGGTACCTTGGGCTAATCAGAGGAAATGATTCCAAGTGCCCCCTACAGCTAAAGAGAACATGTGTCTGCACACTTTTAATCATGTGAGGTATACATGATTTATTTGTGAAGTGATAACCCCAGCAGTGATTGTTTTAGAAAGCGTCAACTCTGGGCCTTACGGTCATTTTACATAGTTAAGTACAGTTATAAAAAGACATTTGTCCATCAAGTTGTCTATTTTTTTATTTTTTTTTTTAAAGTACGAGTAGAAAGGTGGCTAGAAAAAGCTTCCGAGGACCAGCAAAGCGTCAACTCTGGGCCTTACGGTCATTTTACATAGTTAAGTACGGTTAAAAAAAGACATTTGTCCATCAAGTTCAACCAAGGGATGGGAGAAAGGGACGGGATGGGAGAAATTATAGAACTTTATTGTGACTAAACTTTGTTAGCAAGAGCCATGAAAGGATCTTCTGTATAGCTCTTTCATAGGACCAGAATATAAATTTTTTATTAACTCGTGTATTTTGCTTTTATGTTATGTCTTTAATAAGGTCATTCGTAGATATAAAGGTATGTAGATATTTGTTGATCATATGTAGATATCTCGAAAAGCAATGTATCGAATATAAATTTAGCAAACATAAATATCTGAAATATTACAGAAACACATTCTTCTTATCATCGCACAACTCTATAATGCCATTTTTATGTGTTGCAGATAACCACTTTTTTATTAGATAAAACTCATTTGTTCCACCTTATTTCAGTAGGATCACTTCCATTGGACTTTTAATAGTTAAACCCCAGGGCCAGGTTAACGGTTCAGGGATTTCCTCTTGGTTCCTGATTAAATCACTAGAAGAGACTTAAAGAGGCTCTGTCACCAGATTGTGCAACCGCTATCTGCTATTGCAGCAGATCGGCGCTGCAATGTAGATTATAGTAACGTTTTTATTTTTAAAAAACTAGCATTTTTGGCCAAGTTATGACCATTTTCGTATTTATGCAAATGAGGCTCGCAAAAGTACAACTGGGCGTGTTGAAAAGTAAAAGTACAACTGGGCGTGTATTATGTGCGTACATCGGGGCGTGTTTACTACTATTACTAGCTGGGCGTTGTGTATAGAAGTGTCATCCACTTCTCTTCACAACGCCCAGCTTCTGGCAGTGCAGCACTGTGACGTCACTCACAGGTCCTGCATCGTGTCGGCACCAGAGGCTACACTTGATTCTGCAGCAGCATCAGCATTTGCAGGTAAGTAGCTACATCGACTTACCTGCAAACGCCGATGCTGCTGCAGAATCATCTGTAGCCTCTGGTGCCGACACGATGCAGGACCTGTGAGTGACGTCACAGTGCTGCACTGCCAGAAGCTGGGCGTTGTGAAGAGAAGTGGATGACACTTCTATACACAACGCCCAGCTAGTAAAAGTAGTAAACACGCCCCGATGTACGCACCTAATACACGCCCAGTTGTACTTTTACTTTTCAACACGCCCAGTTGTACTTTTGCGAGCCTCATTTGCATAAATACGAAAATGGTCATAACTTGGCCAAAAATGCTCGTTTTTAAAAAATAAAAACGTTACTGTAATCTACATTGCAGCGCCGATCTGCTGCAATAGCAGATAGGGGTTGCACAATCTGGTGACAGAGCCTCTTTAAGTTGCAAATGCATCACATTTTAAGTGCAGGGAACTTTTCCTCAAGATTACATAAACACTCCTGGAAAGATAAAGGAAAAAAAAGTATAACATGTAAAGTACTGTGAGGTTGGGTTCACACGACCTATTTTCAGACGTAAACGAGGCGTATTATGCCTCGTTTTACGTCTGAAGATAGGGCTACAATACGTCAACCTGTCATTTACACTTCTTTGCAACGTAATTTGAGCCGTTCTTCATTGAAGTCAATGAAAAGCAGCTCAAGATTTACGGGCGTCAAAGACGCCTCGCAAAATGCGAGGAGGAGCTTTTACGTCTGAAACGAGGCAGCTTTCTCCTGAAAACAGTCTGTCTTTTCAGACGAAAAGGCCACTTCTCGTGTGCACATACCCTTAATGCTATATAAAAACTGTGGGATAGCTTCCAAATTCAACAGGGGTGTCCTGGCAATTCACTAAATAGCTCCTTTTTCAGCAAGTCATTCACAGACAGGGGCAGGATGAGGGGTAGGCGCAGTAAGTGGCTGAGGGAGACAATTTATGGATTTAATTAAAAAAAAATTAAGATAAGGTGAAGCATGGAGGTGAGAGATGGAGCCAGTAGAGGAGCTGGAGGAGCCAGCGGAGCCTGTATAAGTAGTAGGGTGACCAGTTGAAACTGCATTGATAACTGCACATCTGTTCAAGGGAAGGGAGTGGAGGGAAATTAGGGGAATATATTATAAATAAGAATGCTAGGGATTGGCCGCTAAAACAACTTCTCTGGCCCCTGTTCACAATTATATATATATATTACATATTTGTATAAATGAGTGATGAGCAGGTATCATATATGCTAAACATTTGTATAAAGGGAACAGTGTTAATTTATTTGTGATTTATCATATATTGTCAGGTAAGCTGCAGGCAATTAAATTTACTCCACAGTGCTGTAGGGTGCCTAGTGGAAACCAAAATATATGTGAAGTTGTTGCAATACCTGTTGCCACATTGTGAATTAACTGCTCAGTCATAGAGGATTTTGCAAAGTATAGGCCACAATAATTTGATTTCCCGGCATAGAAAGTTTTGTATATTTGCAAATACAGTATATTCATCAGGAAACATTGATTTGCCTGGTTTAAGAGTTGCTTGTGATGAGTTTTTTTAATGCAAAGCCACACGTGGCGGAATTGCTCTTGAATTCTGCTGCGGACACTCCGCAGCGTTAATCCGCAGCGGAGCCATTTCTCCATTGACTTCCACTTCTATTTAGTAGGGTTCGTTTAGACGATGCGGAAAATTCCGCTGCGGAGCATAGGCTGCGGTGCGGAATTTGGTGTCCGCAGCATGCAATGGCTGTTGCGGAGTTGTGGCGGACTGGTTGCGGACTCATGGCGGAATTTCTCCATTGACTTCAATGGAGATTCTAATTTCCGCAATGAAGTCCGCACATGTCATGCACATGTTATGTGTGCTGCGGATGCGTCTTGATTTTTTGACATGACATTTCTTCATTCTGGCTGGACCTATGTATTTCTAGGTCTACAGCCAGACTGAGGAAGTCAATGGGGCTCCCGTAATTACGGGAGCGTTGCTAGGCGACGTCAGTAAATAGTCACTGTCCAGGGTGCTGAAAGAGTTAAGCGATCGACAGTAACTGTTTCTGCACCCTGGACAGTGACTACCGATCCCAATATACAGCAACCTGTAAAAAAAATAGAAGTTCATACTTACCGAGAACTCCCTGCTTCTGTCTCCAGTCCGGCTTCCCAGGATGACGTTTCAGTCTAAGTGACGGCTGCAGCCAATCACAGGCTGCAGCGGTCACATGGACTGCCGCGTCTTCCAGGGAGGTCGGGCTGGATGCCGAAAGAGGGACGCGTCACCAAGACAACGGCCGGTAAGTATGAAATTCGTTTATACTTTCACTAGGGAAAGTGCTGTCCCTTCTCTCTATCCTGCACTGATAGAGAGAAGGGAAGCACTTTTACCGCAGTCCGCAGCAGCTAGTCTGCATCAATTTACTGCACATTTTGGGCAGATCCGCTGCAGAATCTGCAACGCAGATTCGGTGCGGCATTGATGCGGACAGTTGCGGAGGAAATCCGCCACGTGTGGGCATGCCCTAAGAGGATCATATGCAAATTAATTCCCCTTTTGCATCCCATGTCCCTAAGACAGAGCCAGACAAGATGACCTATAACAGAACCAGTTCTAAGTGCCCCATAATATTGCTAACCAAGATGCTCTATAACAATGCCAGTCTCAGTGCCCCATCAGAATGCCGGCAACAGTGCCCCTATAACAGACTTAGCCTTAGTGTCCCCATTACAATGACAGCCGAGGTGCCTCTATACCAGACCTGGTTTTCCAGCTTCATTGCTGTTGCAATATAAATGAAAAGGCTACAAGCAGAAATAAGGTATCCACCTGGTAGACGGTGCTGCTGATAAATGATGCAGATTTCTATATACACTGCAACACAATTATGTCCATCAAGTTCATCTTACATTGGTTATAGAAAAAACTGTAATGGATCATCCCCTGGCAGTGCTAGAACAGTAATGCCAAACTTCCTCCTGTGTACAGGATTTTGTTCACCACATAGATAACTGGGATGCACATACTTTGATTTGCTTTGCTGCGTTTAGAGCCTTTCGGTATTTATGTTTCTGTCTATGTATGCAAATTTTGCTGCATTATCCATATAGATTATGCAATAGGATTATAGGCAATAAAATAGAAATGGACTTGAATAGTTGTCTATTTTAGATTTTTTTTTTAAAGTACGAGTAGAAAGGTGGCTAGAAAAAGCTTCCGAGGACCAGCAATGTTCTGCGATACATGGATAGCTCTTTGATTTCAATAGGCACCCTGTAACATTTTATGTACCCGGTTTTGATGCGGCAGAAGAAGTGAACATTTGCTGCCAGGTTCCCACACAGATTGCAGCTGATCATTTAAGGTCCCAGCAGGTCCTACCAGTAAAAAAAACCTTGTAACAAAAAAAGAATAGTTGAAAGTGTACAACCCGTTAAGGATATGTTCACATGGGGCTGATTTATTGCAGAAATACTGAAAAATGTGTTCCAAACATCTCAACGTAAATGTTTCTGTAGCATGTACATGTGATTTTTACAAAACTCATTCAGGTATCGCCCAGGATCACACACACACAGTTTTGATGCCGTTTTTGTGGCTCAGTTTTTTTTTAAAAGAAAGGAGATGCATCAGTCTTTTCTTTATACCTTTCCATCATTTTGGATCCACTTCTGGCTTTGGCTCAAAAAACTGAGCTAACAACTGCACCAAAAACTGCATCAAACCTGTGTGTGTGATCCTGGCCTTATGGGACAGGTTTTTTCAGTTGTGGACATTCCTGCAACAAATCTGTGTGTGAACATACCCTTAGGCCAGGATCACACACACACAATTTTGATGCAGTTTTTCTCTTCGATTTTTGAGCCGAAGCCAGAAGTGGAGCCAAAAGGAAGTAAATGTATAAAGAAAAGACTAATACATCTCCGTACTTTTGTGTTCACTCGTGTGCTTGACTAAAAAAACATAGCCAAAAGTTGCACCAAAAACTGAATCAAAACTGTGTGTGTTAGTCTGGCCTTAAAGAAAGGAAAAAGATGGCTTTATACACATGTAAAAAAGATTTTTTGTTTATGTGAATATAATAAAAGCATTATGTTAATCTAATAAAGCATTGAACTTTCCTAAGCCTCTGTTCTGATGGTTCCCTTTGAGGACGCCTGAAAACTGAACAACAATAAGAGATTTTTTTATAAAGATGTTTTAGTTGTAATTATATTTTTATTTATATATTGTGGGTCAGGGTCTTAAATAAAAAGAGACATTACAATTAATTATTACTTATCAATGTCAAGGATAAAACAGTGTATAGTCACCGTGTAAGTATTGTTAGCCTTCTGAACGCTGATCTAAATTTACAATGGCTGTAACTGAATCCAAACGTAAACTTATAAAGCAATAGAAAAGCTGGATGTTTTATCTTCGCTTTATCCTTTACTATAGCTAAACTGTCTTAATAATGCTGGAGATTTCCCTGGGCAATACTGTCAATCTGGGCTAGATTTGGGAATCAGAGTCCCCATATGGCTGAAAGGGAACCTGTCAAGTGAATTTTACTACCCTATCTAAAGGCAGCATATTATAGAGTGTGAAAAGCTAAGCTCTGTGATATGTAGGTTTAAACCTGCGGGGTAAGCAGGACACTTACTGTCTGTCCTAGGAGTCCTTTTAGGATTTTCACAGATTTTTAATGAGAGATGTTGCACCAAATCTCATAAACCTATATATCACAGAGCTCAGCTTCCCTCCATCTATCATATGCTGCTCAGATAGGACAGCAGAAATCACCTGACAGGTTTGCTTTAACTTTTACTCATGGAAAAGATGGGTTATAGTCACCTTGAATCTGTGAACGTCTTTCATTAAAAGGAAAAAATTATATTTATTTGAATAATATTTAAATATGGGACGTGTTTCTTTTTTTTTTTGCTATTTGTCATCAGTTTTATTCTTTTATATTAAATATCAATAGTGAAAGGACAACTTGATAGCACAATGTGCAAGTTGGTGTTCTGTGATGGCAGGTGTACAAGAAGGGTAGAGAACAGATTATAACTTCTGTTTTTCTACTACTGGCAATTATAGGCAGTCAATTGAACTGAAAGTGGTACACCATATGGACAAAAGTATGTGAACACCTGACCATCACACCTATATCAGCTTGTTGGACATCCCATTCTAAAACCATGGGCGCATGGAGTTGGGCCCACTTTTACAGCTATAACAGCCTCCACACTTCTGGGAAGTCTTTCCACAAGATTTTGGAGTGTGTCTATGGGGTTTTGTACCCTTTCAACCATAAGAGCAATATGCTTTACACTGTTCAGCCGAAACATTAAAACCACTAACAGCTGAAGTGAATGACCTTAATTATTACGCTACAATGAGTGGATCAAGGGGCAGCAAGTGAACAGTCAGTGTGTGAAATTAATATGTTGGAAACAGGAAATATAGGCAAGCGTAAAGTATGAAGTGGTTAGTACCTATCAAAAGTGCTCCAATGCAGGACAACCAATAAAACTGTTACAGGATCATGTGCGTCCAAAGCTCATTGATGCACATGGAAAGTGGAGGCAAGCTGTCTGTTCCATTCAAGAGCTACTGTAGCACAAATTGCTGAAAAAATTTTTTGCTGGCCCATGCTGACCACTATCCACAGCCAAGAGTGCCTACAATGGGCACATGAGATTTAAAACAGTGTCATGGAGCATCGTTATAAGGTGGCCTGGTGTGGTCTGATGAATTACATTTACTTTTACAACACGTGGATGGCCGGATACGTTTGCGTCACTTTCCTGGGGGAAGAGATGGCAACAGAAGGCACTATAAGAAATAGGCAAGCTGTAAGAGGCAGGGTGATTCTCTGGGCAATGTTCTGCTGGGAAACCTTGGGTCCTGGCATCCCTGGCATGTAGATGTTACTTTGACATGTACCACCTACATTGTTTGAAATTAAATACACTATTTTATCGCAACAGTATTCTCTAATGACAATGGCCTCTTTCCACAGGATAATTTCACCAAACTGCAAAAATTGTCCAGTATTAGATTTAAGAACATTACAAAGAGTTTAACATTTTGACATGGACCCCAAATTCCCCAGATCTCAATCCAGTCGAACATCGGTGGGATGTGCTGGAAAAACATCCATGGATTCATGGAAGACCAACCTTTCTTACAAATTTGTTTCTAACGTCTTGGTGTAAGAAACCACAGAACATCTTTAGAGGTCTTGTGGAGTCAGTGTCTCGATGAGTCAGAGCTGTTCTGGCAGTATGAGGAGGACCTACGCAATAATATGAAAGTGGTTTGAATGGTTGAATGGTATTTATAATAGCAGGAGGAGGAAAGTAGGATAAGAAATGTGGTGATTATAAAACCTAACTTTTAGTGTTGAAAATAAATTGAGTAATAAATACTTGTAAAATATAAGCAGGAAGGATTTGTTAGTAAACGTCTGTCACTTTAAGGTTGTCATGACTACTAGCCTAGCTTCTGGGTGGCCCTGGTTTGAGATGCTGAGCCAATCTAATTTCTGTCAGGGCCAAGAGTGTAGTATTTGAATCTGTTCAGTTTTTTCATTGTTGCTTGTGATTCTCTTGTGTATGCATGTTTCTGATCAAGCTGTGGCACTCCCTTATGATCATGATAGCGCTCTGGGCACATTGAAATCAGGGGCGGACATACCGCATGTGCAGCCGGTGCAGCTGCACAAGGGCCCCGCGTGGGAAGGGGGCCCGTTCCTCTGCTGGCCGACTCAGTTCTCAGCTGCGCGATGCTGAGGACTGAGACAGAGGCCCGTGGACAGTAGCTGCGAGCCAGTGGCGTAACTACCACAGTAGCAGGGCCCGGGGCATGGGGGGGCCCGTGTCGCCCTGACAGTCAGGCACATTACATTATATGCCACTGCCAGGCCTGGAGGCACGGGCCCCCTCATGCCTAGTAGTAGCATCACGAGTCACGAACATCACGAGTCACTAACATTACACTAGGCATCCGGGGGGGGGGCCCGGTGACAGCCACGGGGGGGGGGGGGGGGGGTGTCCGGGGGCACGGTGATATTCACTGCACACTGTGCACTCCACTGATAGTCCTCCCACACACAGTGGAAGAGGACATGGTAGGAGGAGCGCTCAGGCAGGGGAGAGGACAGGGGGCGGAGCTAAACGACCGACGCGAGACTTAGGGCGGAGGACAGTACAGTCAGGAGCCAAGGACTGCCGGAGTAAAGTCAGGACTGCCGGAGTACTAGCATCCCATAGGACGGGCGGAGGACGTGCAGACTGCAGAGGACAGGTACATGATGTACATCAAATAAAAAAGTTCATTTGAGAAGGGAAAAGTTTTTAGGTAGAAAAATCTGCCTCATAATTCCTTCCGGAATTTTGAGGCATATTTTGAACACTTCCCGCGTTTTTGTTGCGTTTTTTGGTGACGTTTTTCGGCCTTCGGGCCGTGGGCAGAAAAACGCAGCAAAAAATGCATTTTCTGCCTGCCATTGTTGTCAATGGGAAGTTGGAGACAGAAACGTCCGAAGAAAGGGCATTAGGCTATGTTTACACTGAGTATTTTGACGAGTTTTTTGACGCGGAAACCGCGTCGCAAAACTCGTCAAAAACTGACAGAAAATGCCTCCCATTGATTTCAATGGGAGGCGTCGGCGTCTTTTTCCCGCGAGCAGTAAAACTGCCTCGCGGGAAAAAGAAGTGACATGCCCTATCTTCGGGTGTTTACACCTCTGACCTCCCATTGACTTCAATGGGAGGCAGAGAAAGCGTATTTCGCGGTGTTTTATGCCCGCAGCGGTCAATGGCCGCGGGCCAAAAACGCCGCAAGAATCGGCGTGCAGGCAGAGGAAAATCTGCCTCAAACTTCCAAACGGAACTTTGAGGCAGATATTCCTCCTGCAAAATACTCTGTGTGAACATAGCCTAACGCTTCTTTTTCCCGCAGGCGTTTTTTATGGTTTTCAATAGGAGGCACTTTCTGACGTTTTTTGCCATGGTTTTCGCGTAAAAAAACTCAGTGTGAACTCCCCCTAACATAGTGGCGTAACTACCGCTATAGCAGCCGTAGCGGCTGCTACGGGGCCCGCGGCATGAGGGGGCCCGTGTCGCCCGCCGGCACGGGCCCCCACCATGGCCGGAGGCTCCGCTAGCTGCCGCTATGGCTGCTACAGCGCAACACCACTGAACACTACGGCAGAGCAGGGAGGTATCTCCCCGCTCTGCCATTAAACATAAGACATGTATCCCCTCTCCACAGGATATACACAGGACAGGGGATACATGTGTGATCGCTGGCATTGATAGGGAGAACGGGGGACTGAAAGTCCCCTGAAGTTCTCCATCACAAACCTCGGACTTCCGGGGTCTGTGTCGGCAGCTCCGTAGAAATTAATGGAGCGCCGGTCGCGCTTGTGCGCATGCGTGACCAGCGCTCCTTTCATTTTTCTTGAGCTGCCGACACAGACGCCGGAAGTCAGAGGTTAGTCATGGAGAACTTCAGGGGACTTTCAGTCCCCCGTTCTCCCTATCGCTGCCAGCGATCACACATGTATCCCCTGTCCTGTGTATATCCTGAGGAGAGGGGATACATGTCTTTTGTCTTTTCACACTGTAGGTCGCATTTTTTGGGGGGGTTGGGGCTGTATGGCGTTCCCTACAGGGGGGGCTGTATAGCGTTCCCTACAGGGGGGCTGTATGGTGGTCCCTACAGGGGGGGCTGTATGGCGTTCCCTACAGGGGGGCTGTATGGCGGTCCCTACAGGGGGGGGGGGCTGTATGGAGTTCCCTACAGGGGGGCTGTATGGCGTTCCCTACAGACCCCCCCTGTAGGGAACCCCATACAGACCCCCTGTAGATAACGCCATACAGACCCCCCTGTAGGGAAAGCTATACAGACCCCCCCCCTGTAGATAACACCATACAGTCCCCCCTGTAGATAACGCCATACAGCCCCCCTGTAGATAACGTCATACAGCCCCCCTGTAGATAACGCCATACAGCCCCCCTGTAGATAACGCCATACAACCCCCCCTGTAGATAACGCCATACAGTCCCCCCTGTAGATAACGCCATACAGTCCCCCCTGTAGATAACGCCATACAGACCCCCCTGTAGATAACGCCATACAGTCCCCCCTGTAGATAACGCCATACAGTCCCCCCTGTAGATAACGCCATACAGTCCCCCCTGTAGATAACGCCATACAGTCCCCCCTGTAGATAACGCCATACAGTCCCCCCTGTAGATAACGCCATACAGTCCCCCCCTGTGGATAACATCATACAGCCCCCCTGTAGATAACGCCATACAGCCCTCCCCCTGTAGATAACGCCATACAGTCCCCCCTGTAGATAACGCCATACAGTCCCCCCTGTAGATAACGCCATACAGCCCCCTCTGTAGATAAC
The DNA here is from genome assembly GCF_050947455.1 of Rhinoderma darwinii. NCBI lineage: Eukaryota > Metazoa > Chordata > Amphibia > Anura > Rhinodermatidae > Rhinoderma > Rhinoderma darwinii. The sequence continues at coordinate 336,235,259 of NC_134688.1, read as the reverse complement.
GCCATACAGCCCCCTCTGTAGATAACGCCATACAGCCCCCCCTGTAGATAGCGCCATACAGCCCCCCCCTGTAGATAGCGCCATACAGTCCCCCCTGTAGATAACGCCATACAGCCCCCTTTGTAGATAGCGCCATACAGCCCCCTCTGTAGATATCCTCATTGGTGTGCTGCTGAGGACAGTAGTTCCACAGCAAATCGCTGTTGAGGGCATTGATTGGCTGCAGCGGTCATGTGCCATCGACCGCGCGTCACCACAGCAGCTTTGTAAACACAGAAAGGGATAGGGGCTGCGGAGGGGGAACGGAGGCGCCGGAGGAGGTGAGTATAGGTTTTTCATTTTCTTTGCCCACATTTAGGGACTTAGTTTAGATAAGAATTTAACCCGGAAAAAAATGTGTTACTTGTGTTCTAAACTGGTAATAAAATGTACAATATAAATCTTCCTTCATAATTTTTATTAGTAAGGTTTATTTTTATATGCATATATATGTTTAGGTAACTTTGTCGGTATTGGGGGGGGGGGGCGGGGGGGCCCTGGCACATTATCTGCACAGGGGCCTTTTGCAGTCTGTGTCCGCCACTGATTGAAATGATACAGGTGGGCTAGCACACTTATTGTAATGGTGCTCTAGGTCAGTTCCCATGGGTATCAATAGGGAGAATGTGAGCTAAATTTTCTTCTATATTTGTAAAGAACTTTCAACAGTACTCTGCAAACGCTAAGACTACCTAATGCAATGTATATAGATAAATTTGCAATACTGCTACGTTTACTTACTAAAGTGAGGTTCCCGAGCCCTCCTGCCATGACAAGGCGACCTCTTTTAAGTGGGTCCCTAACTTAAAAATACACCTGTGTTGTAGGTCTAAGCCTGCAAAATATACTTGGGGTAGGTAGGAACTAGCTTTACTCTAATTAAAAGGACCCTTAGACAGAATGGGAGTAGTGAACGACCAAAAAGGCAGTCACCACCCCCACATGTACAACTTGAAATACAAAAAAGGGGTTGGTCAGCACATTCTAACAAAATGAAAAATGTACAGGTGCACATACGCTACATTTTTGGTCGTACACGCCTCCCATTCTGCCCAAGGGTGCTTTTAATTACAGTGAAGCTGGTTCCTACCTACCCCTAGTATATTCTGCAGGCTTAGACCCAGAAGAGAGGTGTATTTTTAGATTAGGGACCCACCTAACAGATGTCGCCTTGTTATGGCAGGTGGACTCACACAATTTGATTAAAATGTGCACTAAGATCCATACTTTTGTAAGTAAACATAGCAGTAATGCAAATGTATCTATGTACAGTACATTAGGTAGTCTTAACATTTGCAGAGTGTTGTTGCAATGATTATTTTTATTTACATGTATTGTTTACAGTTACAGCGTACGTGCACCCATACATTTTCATTTAGCTAGGATGCGCTGACGAACCTTTTTAGTGTTTCATATTCTCTTTTATCTTTGCTCCCTATTCATGGGAAGATCTAGGTAGCAGACATTGCTACCTGAAGAGGAAAGTTGGGCTTATACAAATAACAAAACTCTTCTCTGGAAATAAGCTGCCTAGCCCCAGACCATTACTTCACCTCCACCAAATTTTACAGTAGGCTCTATGTATTCCAATAGGTTGCATTCGGCTAGCATCCAGGGCAGATTTATCCATCAGACTGCCAGATAGTGAATCGTGATACATCACTCCAGAGAACACGTTTCTACTGTTTCAGAGTCCAGTGGTGGCATGCTTAACATCTCTCCAGCCCATGCTTATCATTGCACATGGTGTTTTTAGGCTGGTGTGAAGCTGCTTGACCATTGAAACCCATGTCATGAAGCTCCTGACACACAGTTCTTGTTCTGATGCCACTTCAAGGGGCAGTTTGGATCTGAGGATATGTGATTTTAAAGTCACCACTCTGTGAGATTAGTGAGATTACATAGTTTATTGCTTTGTGGCTGAGCTGCTTTTTCCCCTAGACGATTTGACCATGGCAGATCCATGAGATCAGAAATGTCACAAACTGACTTGTGGCAAAGGTTGCATCCTATAAAAGTGCCATGTTTAAAGTCATTGAGCTCTTCAGTGTGACCCATACTACTGCCAATGTTTGTCCATGAAGATTGCATGGCTGTGTACTGGATTTTATGTAGCTGTTGCCATGTGTGTGGCTGAAACACTTGAGCTCAATAATTAAGAGCGGTGTCTACGTACTTTTGGCTATATAGTATACATTGTAGTGTACTTCTGGCTATATAGTGTACATAAAGACCCCTTCTATGATCAACCCCCCCTCTATGATCTCTATATGCCCTAATAGGCCACAAAGAAAGGGGTTGTCCCAGTGAGACAACCCCTTTAGTACCATTGGAATCTTTTATTTTCTTAGCACTTGCCATTATTTATTGCACTTTCATGTTGAATTTGTGGCATTTTTAAATATTATGGGACTGATGATGGTCATCGTTATACCTGCATTTGCTCTAATAATTTCCTGCCAGCTTATTTGTTATGATTTATATCGATTGTCCACTATATTTAAGTAAATGATGACATGAATATTTTGGTGTGACAATGCATGCTCCTGCTTTTTGTAGGTGTGTAGTTCAAATAATAATAATAATAATAATAATAATAATAATAATAATAATAATCTGGTTTATTAAATAGTATTTTTCCTTAGGTTATTAAATCTCCCATTGTCAATGACTCATCATCATGGTGCACAGCAAAGTGAGTAGGAAAGGTTGTAATTAAGAGCCCCTGTAGCATTAACCAGTGAGCAGTACTGACTCTACTAGAAGCTGGCAATGGACCCATCCACCTGCAAAGAACATGCCTTGGAGTGAATGGATGCATTGCAATGGATGACACATCCTTAATTAAAATGAAGGAAATATATATATATATATATATATATATATATATATATATATATATATACATATGAATATGTGCAACCCATGCACAGCCTGGGGTCCTTGATCTTTCATCTGCTGTGCCTTCTGTTTTGTGACATTCTGTATGTGAGAAATATTCTCAGCTTGTCTGCACTTGGCTTCATTTTTGGTATCTCCAGCCAGATAAGATGTTCCCAGGGTCACTGCTGCTTCATATTTTGATGCTATACCAGAGGTAAATGTACGTTCCACTCACCTTTCAGCACCCACATTCATATTGGCATTTGACAATACATACTTCTTTATAATTACAATTAAATTACATAAAATTTCAACTAATTTCACCCATCATGGCACAAAGCACTCAGGTCCTGATTTCTGAGATCAACTCATGCAATGATTCTAAGTACTGTAGTTAGAAACTTGCACAGTAATGAACTAATGGAAACAGTATTGACAACCTATTTGTGATAATTACTGAAATACTTTGACAGAGTTGGAGAAGTATTCAACTAATATATATTTTGGAAAGTTTGTTTGAAGCCCGATTTTTCATTAGTTTAAAAGCAGTCCATGTGACCACTGCAGCCTGTGATTGGCCTGTGATTGGCTGCAGCGTTCACATGGGATGAAACTTCATCCCGGGAGGCCGGACTGGAGGAAGAAGCAGGAGTTCTGGGTAAGTTAACTTTTAATACATTTAACTCCAGCGGTAGTCACTGACCCGTGTGCTGAAATAGTTACTGCCGATCAGTTAAGTCTTTCAGCACCCTGGACAGTGACTATCCCCTGACGTCGCCTAGCAATGCTCCCGTAATTACGGGTGTGCACACGTAGCCACCCGTAATTACGTGAGCCCCATAGACATAGGCCTCATGTACACTTCTATCACCGTTTTCAAGGCCGTTTTTCATGGATCCGTGTGTCCGTGATTGGAACCGTGTGCTTCCCGTGTGTACTCCGTGTACACTTCCGTGTTTCAGTTTCCGAGAGGAAACTGAAAACCGTTCACACTATGTACACGATATTGTGAGCACCGCACATGCTATTCCCTGTCCAGCGGTACTCACTGTCCAGGGTGCTGAAAGAGTTACTGCCGATCAGTGCAGCCCTTTAACTCTTTCAGCACCCTGGACAGAGACTACCATTAGACAGGGAATACCATGCGCGGCGCTCACAATATAGACTAATGGTTCATTCAAAAAAACCTGCAACAAAAAAAAAAGTTACTACTTACCCAGAACTGCTTGCCTGCTTCTTCCTCAAGTCCGGCCTCCTGAGATGATGTTTCAGACCATGTGACCACTGCAGCCAATCACAGGCTGCAGTGGTCAAATGGACTGCCGCGTCATCCAGGGAGGTCGGACTGGATGTCAGAGGAGGGATGCGTCACCAAGACAACGGCCGGGGTACGTATGAACTTATTTTTCTTAATATCGCTGCGTTCCAGCACTGATCAGCAGCCTCTTCTCTCTATCAGTGCTGACAGAGAGAAGGGGCTGCCAATTAGTGCAGTGCAGTATCTGTCTGTATGTGTACCTCTGCCCGCCCGGCCATTGCTATGCAACGGCTCCATCACACACGGATGGCACACGGATGCCTTCCATGTGCCTTCAGTTTTTTTGACGGCCCAATTGACTTGCATGGGCCTCACGGTCACGGAATCTCGGACCAAAGTAGGACATGCTCTACTTTTGTCGGAACGGAGTAACGGGACCGTCAAAAAAACTGAAGTGTGCATGGCCCCATTGAAATGAATGGGTCATTTTTCAGACTGCTAGCACCCTGAAGAAAAAGACTGAAGTGGTCATGAAGCCTTATATTTGGCCTGCCCGTGCCGTAATTATGGCCTGAAATAGCACATGTTTTTTTTTTTTCAACGGCCCGGGCACCTTCCCGTAAGCAAACGGTAAGGTACCCGTGGCCAATAGAAGTCTATGGGCCCGTAATTACATGCCGTAATTACGGCCCGAGATTACGGGTATTTTTACTTTCGTGCGCATGAGGCCTAAATCTGTAATGAATATATTGCTTCATTTAATTTATTTTATGCTTCCAATAACCATATCGAGAGGTAGCAATTAAATTCATACTTTGTGTTAGGGATCTGCCAGGTACTACGTCTAGGTATACTCCTGGGATTAATCAATCCACACCTGAGGCCAGACCTGTTCGACTGACACCATCTCCCACCAACCAGGGTGGCAGGCTCCCACGTTTGATTGGAATACTGGGGATCTCACTAAATGGGGTAGTGAATGTCTTATGTCATGTCTTTCTTTTAACTCTATTTCTCCCCGGGAGGGGGTAAACACGCTTCCTGAGTTTGTTCAGGACTTCGCCGATGTGTTTTCTAAGGAGGCCTCCGAGGTGTTGCCCCCCCATAGAGATTACGATTGCACCATCAATTTGGTGCCTGGTGCCAAGCTTCCTAAGGGTAGGATATTTAATCTTTCATGTCCTGAACGTGAAGCTATGAGGGTGTATATCCAAGAATGCCTGGCCAAGGGTTTCATTCGCCCCTCGACTTCTCCTGTAGGTGCTGGCTTCTTCTTCGTGGGGAAGAAGGATGGTGGTCTTAGGCCGTGCATTGATTATCGTAACCTGAATAAGGTCACCGTAAGGAACCAGTACCCACTTCCTTTGATTCCGGATCTTTTTAATCAGGTTCAGGGAGCCCAATGGTTTTCTAAGTTCGATCTACGGGGGGCATATAACCTTATCCGCATCAAAGAGGGGGATGAGTGGAAAACTGCGTTCAACACACCCGAGGGTCATTTCGAATACCTGGTCATGCCCTTTGGGTTGTGTAATGACCCTGCTGTCTTCCAGAATTTTATTAATGAAATCCTGAGAGATTACCTGGGTAATTTTCTTGTTGTGTACCTTGATGACATACTGGTGTTTTCCAAGGACTGGTCCTCCCACGTGGAGCATGTCAGGAAGGTGCTCCAGGTCCTTCGGGAGAATAATCTGTTTGCTAAGACTGAAAAATGTGTCTTTGGGGTACAGGAGATACCATTTTTAGGGCAAATCCTCACTCCTCATGAATTCCGCATGGACCCTGCCAAGGTTCAGGCTGTGGCGGAATGGGTCCAACCTGCCTCCCTTAAGGCGTTACAGTGTTTTTTAGGGTTCGCCAACTATTACAGGAGATTTATTGCCAACTTCTCGGTCGTCGCTAAGCCTCTTATGGACCTTACTCGCAAGGGTGCTGATGTCCTCCATTGGCCCCCTGAGGCCGTCCAGGCCTTTGAGACCCTCAAGAAGTGCTTTATCTCGGCCCCCGTGCTGATTCAGCCCAACCAAGAGGAGCCATTTATTGTGGAGGTTGACGCATCCGAGGTGGGAGTGGGGGCCGTCTTGTCCCAGGGTACCAGCTCCCTCACCCATCTCCGCCCCTGTGCTTACTTCTCTAGGAAGTTTTCGCCCACGGAGAGTAACTATGATATTGGCAACCGCGAACTTCTAGCCATTAAATGGGCTTTTGAAGAGTGGCGGCACTTCCTGGAGGGGGCCAGACACCAGGTAACGGTCCTTACGGATCACAAAAATCTGGTTTTCCTAGAATCGGCCCGGAGGCTTAATCCTAGACAAGCTCGGTGGGCACTATTCTTTACCAGATTTAATTTCTTGGTTACCTATAGGGCTGGGTCCAAGAATATTAAGGCTGATGCCCTGTCACGTAGTTTCATGGCCAATCCTCCTTCCGAGAAGGATCCTGCTGGTATTTTACCCCCTGGTATAATCGTTTCTGCCACAGATTCTGATTTAGCTTCTGATATCGCGGCTGATCAGGGTGCAGCTCCCGGGAACGTCCCTGGGGACAAACTGTTTGTTCCCCTGCAATACCGGCTAAGGGTACTCAGGGAAAACCATGACTCCGCTCTATCTGGTCATCCTGGCATCTTGGGCACCAAACACCTCATTACCAGAAACTATTGGTGGCCTGGGTTGCATAAAGACGTTAGGGCTTACGTCGCCGCTTGTGAGGGTTGCGCTAGGTCCAAAACCCCTAGGTCCCGACCTGCGGGCCTACTACGTTCCTTGCCCATTCCCCAGAGACCTTGGACCCATATCTCCATGGATTTTATCACCGATTTGCCTCCATCTCAGGGCAAGTCGGTGGTGTGGGTGGTAGTAGACCGCTTCAGCAAGATATGCCACTTTGTGCCCCTTAAGAAGCTACCTAACGCCAAGACGTTAGCTTCTTTGTTTGTGGAACACATCCTGCGTCTCCATGGGGCCCCAGTTAATATCGTTTCTGACAGAGGGGTACAATTTGTTTCCTTATTTTGGAGAGCCTTTTGTAAAAAGTTGGAGATTGATCTGTCCTTCTCCTCCGCCTTCCATTCCGAAACTAATGGCCAAACGGAAAGGACTAACCAATCCCTGGAACAATATTTAAGGTGTTTCATCTCTGACCGTCAATTAGATTGGGTCTCATTCCTTCCCCTTGCTGAATTTTCCCTGAATAACCGGGTCAGTAACTCGTCAGGGGTCTCCCCGTTTTTCTGTAATTTCGGGTTTAACCCAAGGTTCTCCTCCGTTTCCCCTGGTTGTTCCAATAATCCTGAGGTAGAGGATGTTCATCGGGAACTGTGCACTGTCTGGGCCCAGGTTCAGAAGAACCTAGAGGCGTCCCAGAGCGCACAAAAGATTCAGGCGGATAGTAGACGTTCTGCTAACCCCCGGTTTGTCGTCGGGGATTTGGTCTGGTTGTCGTCCAGGAACTTGCGCCTTAAGGTCCCGTCCAGGAAGTTTGCTCCCCGATTTATTGGACCTTATAAGATCATTGAAGTCCTCAACCCTGTATCCTTCCGTCTGGAGCTGCCCCCATCCTTTCGCATACATGACGTCTTCCATGCCTCCCTCCTTAAACGCTGCTCCCCGTCCTGGTCCCCCTCGAGGAAACCTCCTGTTCCCGTTCTCACCCCTGAGGGGGTGGAATTCGAGGTGGCCAAGATTATGGACAGTAGGATGGTCCAGGGCTCCCTCCAGTACCTGGTCCATTGGAGAGGATACGGGCCGGAGGAGAGGACTTGGGTACCTGCCCGTGATGTTCACGCTGGGGTATTGATCAGTAGGTTCCACCTTCTCTTCCCTACTAAACCGGGTCCTCTTACTAAGGGTCCGGTGGCCCCTCATAAAAGGGGGAGTACTGTTAGGGATCTGCCAGGTACTACGTCTAGGTATACTCCTGGGATTAATCAATCCACACCTGAGGCCAGACCTGTTCGACTGACACCATCTCCCACCAACCAGGGTGGCAGGCTCAGGAGTGGGAGAGCCTATCGCAGCTCCGCCCCCTGTCCTTTATTACCTGCCGTGTTCTCCTCCTCAGTGCTTGTAATTCTTTTGGATTCCTGGCCCCACTGCTGCTTGCTCCAGCCTGCTTCTGCCGTGCTTCTGCCTTGCTGCTGTTCTGCGTAACCTGCTTTGCTTTGCCTCTGGCTTGCTTCCTCCTCCGTGCTCACTTGGGTATACTCCACTTTATCCTGGTCCTGACTACTCATTCACCGCTCCGTTTCCTCGCGGCGTTCCGTGGCTACTGCCCCTTCCCTTGCGTGTTCCCTGTTTGTTCTCCCGTACACTTAGACAGCGTAGGGACCGCCGCCCAGTTGTACCCCGTCGCCTAGGGCGGGTCGTTGCAAGTAGGCAGGGACAGGGCGGTGGGTAGATTAGGGCTCACTTTCCCTTCACCTCCTTCCTGCCATTACACTTTGAGGTATTTAAATAGTGAGCTTTTAATCTATCCATACCATAAGTCAACCTCCCGAGCAACGCCGGGTATAAAAGCTAGTATACTATAATCTTGAAACAATAATGTACATTGATAATTATCTTCTTCACTACTATGTTTAATACATTGGGGCAGATATACAAAACAAATTGAGACAGAATTCTGGCGCCCATGGCAGTGGCAAAAGGGTTGCATTGTGGGAGTAAGTTATATTCATTGTGAATTTTATATTACAGGGGCGTAGCAAGGGGGGGCAGGCGGGGCATTGCCCTGGGCGCAACTAGGTGGTATGGAAGGGGGGCGCCGCAGAGCAGCTGATCGCTGCTGATAGGCGTCCTGTATGTCGGACACCTGCAGCAGCTTTAGGAAGAGCCAGGAAATCACGCAGCGGCGTTCTGACTGGGGTCTGTGATGGCCAGTGTGTGGACCGGTCCAGACACCTTACCTGTCACCTGACCTCATGTCAGTGACAGGAGGTCAGACGACTCAGGTCAGAGGATTGGACTGGTGCACTCCCAGCATGTAGGGGGCGCCACGGGGCTCTGCCTCTACCTCTACTCTGTGCTCTGCTGTTACACACACGTAGTAAATAACAGCCGAGAGGCAGAGGAGGAAGCTTCGCCCACAGCCCGTCCTGACCTGGGATCCTGTCAGCAAGGAAACATGCTGAGTGTTTGTGTCTATATGTGTTTGTGTAGTGTGAATACAGTGTGTGTCTCTGTGTTTGTATGTGTATATGTTACAGAGTGTGTGTGTGTGTGTGTGTGTGTGTGTGTGTGTCTCTGTCTGTCTGTGTCTCTGCATGTGTTTGTCTCTTACATCTACTACATTATCTGTACTCAGAGAGTTATCACTGTGTTATCTGTGGTGTTACATAGGACTGCAGGGGACATAACTAGATTATCTGTACTCAGAGAGTTATCACTGTGTTATTGTAAAGGATCTGCCAGGCACAGCTTCGGGGTTAACTCCCAGAACTAATCAGTCAGCACCTGAGAATACATCCCTGAGACTGACTCCTGCTTCCACCATTCAGGCTGGCAGGCTTAGGAGTGGGAGAGCCTATCGTAACCTGGCCAGACTCAGCTAGCTCCCGCCCTCGGTCTATTTAAGCCTGCACTTCCTGTCCCTCGGTGCTTGTTTTTCTTTCCTTGTGGTTTCCTGGCCCAGCTACAGCTCCTGCTATTTTTGATCCTGCTCCATACAGACCCTGGCTTACCGACTACTCTTCTGCTTTTCGTTTTGTACCTCGCACACTCCTGGCTTGACTTGGCTCGTTCACCACTCTGGTTGCTCACGGTGTTGCCGTGGGCAACGGCCCCTTTTCCTTGCTTGTGTTCCTTTGTATGTTTGTCGTGTTTGTCGTGCACTTACTGAGCACAGGGACCGCCGCCCAGTTGTACCCCGTCGCCTAGGGCGGGTCGTTGCAAGTAGGCTGGGACAGAGTGGCGGGTAGATTAGGGCTCACTTGTCCGTCTCCCTACCCCCTGCCATTACATAATCACAAGCCCATACCTAGTCTACCCCTGGTCCCTGACACCACTATGGACCCCCGTGAGACCCTGGCTCAGCAAATGAAGGGTCTCTCCCTACAGGTCCAGGCCCTGGCTCAGAGGGTCAACCAGCCTGATGCTACCCTCGTAGTTCCCCTCACCGCACCTCTTGAACCCCACCTCAAGTTGCCCGACCGGTTCTCAGGGGACCGGAGGGCTTTTTTCCCCTTTCGGGAGAGTTGTAGGCTTTACTTTCGTTTAAAGCCTCATTCCTCAGGTTCTGAGAGCCAGCGGGTGGGTATAATTATGTCCCGGCTCCAGGAAGGGCCCCAAGAGTGGGCCTTCTCCTTGGCTCCTGACGCCCCTGAACTTTCCTCCGTTGATTGTTTCTTTTCTGCTCTCGGACTTATTTATGACGAGACTGACAGGACTGCCTTTGCCGAGAGTCAGCTGGTGACCTTAAGTCAGGGTAAGAGACCTGTTGAGGAGTATTGCTCTGACTTTCGGAAGTGGTGCGTAGCTTCTCGGTGGAATGACCCTGCCTTAAGGTGCCAGTTTAGGTTGGGTCTGTCGAATGCCCTGAAAGACCTGCTAGTTAGCTATCCCTCTTCTGACTCCCTACCCCCTGCCATTACAGTTATATGTGGTGTTACATAGGACTGCAGGTAACACTACTACATTATCTGTACTCAGAGATTTATCACTGTGATGTTACATAGGACTGCAGGTGACATAACTACATTATTTGTACTCAGAGAGTTATCACTGTGTTATCTGTGCTGTTACATAGTACTGCAGGTAACACTACTACATTATCTGTACTCAGTTATTACTGTGTTACCTGTGGTGTTACATAGGACTGCAGGTAACACTACTAAATTCTCTGTACTCAGTTATTACTGTTATATGTGGTGTTACATAGGGCTGCACGTGAAATCTACAACAATATGTGTACTGTGTGTATGTATGTGCCTGTGTGGGTATATATGGGTCTGTTTGTGAATGTGTCTTTTTGCTTCTATATATGTGCCTTATATGTATTTGTATATGTCCCTGTCTGTGTATTTATCTGCCGGTGTGTGTGCGTACATGTGTCTGTACGTCTATATACTTACCTGTATGTATGTATTCCAGAATGTGTGTATGTACTGTATATTTGCCTGTATGTCTAAATATCTGTCTTTATGTATGTACAGTATATATGTTCCAGCGTGTCCATATATGTGGTTAATTTTTAGTATGTGTAAGGGGCGGTAATAGAGAGTCCCACACAGGGCGCCATCCAAGCTAAGGCCGGCCCTGGCTGTCCCCAACCCTAGTCAGAATGAACTCCGCCGCTGAACGCATGACCTCCTCGGCTCCTCCGGTAAGTCACACCAGGCAGAACGGAGAGTGGTAGCGGTAGGCTACCGCTCACCGCTCTGTTTACAGTGCGGCGCTAAGTACAAGGGGGGAGTGTGGCGCTATTTAAAAGGGGGGAATGTGGCACTATTACAAGGGGTAGAGTGTGGCGCTATTTACAAAGGGGCAGCGGGCTGTGTGTGGCACTATCTACGAGTGGGGGAGTGTGCCGCTATCTACAAGGGGGGAAGCGGGCTGTGTGTGGCACCATCTACAAGGGAGGCTGTATGGCGCTATTTACAAGGGGGGGCTGTGTGTGCGTTTTCTACAAGGGTGGATGTGTGTGGCACTATCTACAAGAGAGGGGCTGTGTGTGGGACTATCTACAAGGGGGGCTGTGTGGTGCTATCTACAGGGGGCTGTGTGTGGCCTCTTTAATTTATTTTCTTTTAATTTATTGTTATCTTAATCACATTATATAACTATATCGCTTGTAAAATGTAGAAATGCTTTTATGCTCGAGTTACATTAAAAAAATTGTGAAAAAAATTATACCTCATTGATTGGTAGAGAAAGCAAACATGGCGAGGGGAAGGAGATGTCGGGAAATAAGTTGGGGGGCGACAATCTGAATCTTTGCCCCGGGTGCAGGAGAACCTAGCTATGCCTCTCTCTATTATGTATGATTCCTAACAAAGAGCTGCGTGACCTCCATGTACTAGCATATAGGCTTTTATAGGATTTTATTTCCTAAGAAGCAATGCTTCTAATGGACAATACTTCCATAAATACAAATGGAATACAGATGGAATTCCACAAAGAAAAACCCTGTATGTCTCCTTATGAAAATCAGAGGCATATGGAGGTACAGTAGAGGTCCCATGTACCTCTATGGAAGCCCTATAATGGCTCACAGAACTGTAATACTCTATGTGCATGAACCCTAAGCCTTACTTTACATTTATTGTACCTTTAAGAATTAAGTTTGATACTAACCAAACAAAAAAATCTTAAATATTTAGGAAGCTCTCTACTTTGGACAATACCTTTTGGTTGATAAAGTACGCTCTTTAACTGCCTGTTGTGAGAGATCTAAGTGTCTACCAGATTTTTTGTCATTGTTCTTTTTAAAGCACGATTCACATGCATCAACCAGGAATGAATGAAAACAAAAACCTTAATAATGACTGGGATGTTTGTGACAGAGATATGTGTGGTATAAACTGCATATTGCAATTTGACTTTTACTTAGGCCTTGCTATTATTTCTAGATGTTTCACATCTACATGACAGGTACAATTTAAGCTCATATACTGTAAACATATTTCATTGGTGAAATGCAATGGTCAAAGATGTCAGGTTAGACTTACAGTTAAATTTAAAAAATAAGAGAATAAATTATTGCCACTACCTTCACTTGTGGCATCACAGGATTATGTGCTTGCTAGGATTTGTGGTCCAATAAACTTTAGTCGATGGTGCTCAGTGCTCGTGAAAGAAAAGCATAAGCAGATACACAGCAGAAATAAAATAGACTGCACGGCACTCACCGCTTTCTAAGGTGCTTTTAATTCAATGAACAGAGGCAGGCATAACACGGGAAACACGGACAGGACAGTTGGCCTTCGGCCGTTTTACGTCCTCCAGACGCTTTCTCAAGGCCTACTGGGATTTAGTGCACACGCACTTAAATCCCCTAACCGTGCATTAGCAACAACGTCCGTTGCTCGTAACAATGTACAAAAATACAAACATTTAATCATACATATTGATACAACCAAGTGTAGAGAATACTAACCGGAATGAAAACAGTATGAAATTGTTAATCTATTTTAAAAAAGCAGACAGATCATTTCTATCATTCAAACCCAAAGGTCCTAGTGACTCTGTTCTGATTATCCAATTGGCCTCACAGCGTTCGAGTTTTACGTGTCGGTCACTACCATCAAATGGAGCGAACACAGGCTGTACCCCCGCAAAGGACATACATTTAGGGCCCCCCATCTACTTCTCGTATATGATTTATTAATCTAGGAGATCCCTTTCCTGTGCCAATAGAATATATGCACTCACGAAACCGTTTAATTACTGGCCTTATTGTTTTGCCTATATAGAAAAAGTTAGATCTACACGTAATAAGATGTTTTGACATCATGTTTTAATAAGAAAAGTTATAGATGGAACTACCTGGTGACAAGGGAGGGAACACAGAAGATCTAACACCTCTACTAAAGGATTCAAATAATGTTAATCCCCCAGGTAGGCCCATTGTGGCAGGTAGGGGTTCAATAACTGAGACACTATCTTGCTACCTTGATTGGTACTTACTTACTTACTCCGAAGTGCTCCAACATATTTGTTGGACACAAAATCCCTGTTACAAAACCTTATTGATTTTCATTGGAAGGTTGGTGACAGTTTTGCCACTATTGATGTGACAAGTCTGTATACTAAGATCCGCCATAATGATGGCCTAGGTGCCATCAAATCATTCTTAGAGAGGACAGGGAAAAGTGAGGAATGTTTAAATTTCATTTGCGAAGCACTGGACTTTGTGTTGACCCACAATGCCTTTCGTTTTGGGGACCAGTGGTTCGCGCAGCGAACCGGTACAGAGATGGGGACACCTGTTGCTCCAACGTATGCAAATTTATTTCTAGCCAACTGGGAGGAAAAATACATATATAACATCAATAACCCATACATAAAACACATAAGATATTGGTCTAGATTTATTGACGATGTCATAATAGTGTGGTCAGGTACTCAAATAGGGTTTGATAATTTTATTCAGTATATTAACACAAATTACCTAAATATGGAGTTCATTGCTAATTTTGGCAGTGTTAGTATAGAGTTTTTAGATGTTAAAATTACAGTAGATGAGAGAGGTTTGCACACTAGTGCATTCCGCAAACCCACAGCTACTAATGCACTTTTGCACCATAACAGCTGCCACACACCTCAAGTCAAAATGTCACTACCCTATGACCAATTTCTTAGGTTAAAACGAATAAATAGCGATCATGATGTATTTTTGGAACAATCTATGGAATTGATGGAGAGATTGAGAGCTAGAGGGTACAATGATGCAATATTGTCAGAATCCTTTTCTAGAGTACTTCAATGTGACCAAAATACACTACTCTTTAAAAAGAGGAAAAAAGATAAAACTATGGAATTCGTGTTTTCTTTCCAATAGAGTCCAGTAGCAGGCCTTATTAATAGTGCCATTAGGAAACATTGGCACACCATAGAGGCGGATGTAGATTTAGCAGAAAAAGCTTGTCACCCTCCTATGGTCTCGTTCAGCCAATGCAAAAATTTGTGGGACGACTTAGTTATTGGCCGTATTTTGGACAAAAAAAGGAATTTGTTGCAAGATATAGTCCCAGTAGGCAATCACAAATGTGGTAACTGTTCATTTTGTAAATAGATGAATACGGGAAAAAAAGTTAGAATGGGTGCGATAAAACATGATGTCAAATATCTTATTAAGTGTAGATCTAACTTTTTGGATAATCAGAATGGAGGCACTAGGACCTTTGGGTTTGAATGATAGAAATGATCTGTCTGCTTTTTTAAAATAGATTAACAATTTCGTACTGTTTTAATTCCGGTTAGTATTCTCTACACTTGGTTGTATCAATATGTATGATTAAATGTTTGTATTTTTGTACATTGTTACGAGGAGCGGAAGTTGTTGCTGATGCACGGTTAGGGAATTTAAAGAGAACCTTTCACCTGCCTATACATGTGCAGCATGTAATAGGCAAGGCTGTACAAACACTGTCTCACTTGAAATTATTTTTCTAACTTCCTCTGTTATTTACATATCAGTGCCGTTATATTTGGCGCCCGATATGTAAATAAGCCCCTGAACTGTCAATGGGGCGTTTCTATCTAACTAAATGGCAAGGGGGCGTTATACTCTTGGCTCTGACACTCTCCAATCAGCTACGGACAGTGTCAGGGCGGCTTGCACTGTGTTCCCTCCCGCGAGAGCACACACTGACTGGTGGTTCTGCAGAGAGCGCCCTCTCAGTCTGTGTGTGTTCTCGCGGGAGGCAACACAACAGAAGCCACCCTGACACTATCCGCAGCTGATTTGACAATGTCAGAGCGAAGACATCATGCCCCCTTGCCAATTAGTTAGATAGGGACGCCCCATTGACAGTTCAGGGGCTTATTTACATATTGGTAGGGTTCTCAGTGCTCGGACCCCCACCAATCAAAGCTTCTGACTTGTCACTATGACATGTCAGAAGTTTGTTAACTGGTTCCCGACCACTGGCTGTGTTTTTACGGCCAGCGGTCAGGTTCCTTAAAACCCGAGCCATAGACTTTTTACGGCGTGGGTTTTAACTTGCTGCCCGATCGGTCGGGCAGCTGAATGTCGCGTCTACGGCTGTCAGTGACTGCCGGGGACCCTGAGGAGAGGATAGAAGCAGCTTTCACTGCTTCTGTCTTCTCTGATCACTTGTATACAGCGCTCAATGAACGCTGTGTATAGGAATAGAGGCAGCGGCCGCGCCGCTGTCTCTATTGCTCCCGGTGTTCATGTGACTGGTCACATGATCGCCGGGTGCCATTAGTTGCAGACTGCTGCTGGGTCTTACTAGACCCAGCACAGCCCTATTAGTGACAATCGTCACTATGAGAGGGCTGATTTCCCCTATAACTGGGGCTGCTGTGCAGCCCCAATTACAGTGGAAAAAGATGGTGTAAAAGAAAGAAAAAAAAAACATAAAGTTCCCCAAAGGTATTTTTTGACCTTTTGAAGGACAGACCATAGTAATAAAAAAACGAAAGTAAAGTGCAAATTTTTTTAATAATAAATACACATAAAATACCCACCCCAAAAAACCCGTTCCCCCGGCCAATCATTGTTGTAACGCTAGCCTGGACCCAATTACCCTAATATAGACATGTAATATATTAAAATTTACGGTAGACAATGACGATCACAAATAAAAGGTCTATTTTAGGGTAAAACTATATTATTACCCCAAAAAATTGCTGAAAAGTAAAAAAGTTTCTTTTTTTACTATTATTTTCAAACTTTAAGAATAACAATTCTAAAATAGCAAAAAGGATGTGTATAAATATGATAAAAAAGAAACCTGCATTGTCTACGAAAAAAACAATCGCAAAAATCACGTCGCTAGCCCAACAAATAAAAAAGTTAAAGCCATTTAACTAACGCGTGATAAAAATGGCTAAACGGTGTCTGGTCCTGAAGGCTCAAAATAGCCCGGTCCTGAACTGGTTAAACATTTAGTTACCCTTTAATAAATCAATGTAATTTCTGTATCACTTTTTGGTTTTAGCTTTCTTTTACGTTTATGTGTTATTTTTTTCCCATTATGTATCTTAAATTGATCAGTTTATTCATGCTGAAACATATTTATTCGGGCCTCCAACCTAATTGCTATTATGATCACATATCAGTGTATACAATTATTTTATTGTACGATGACTACATCGGAGAAACTATTAACCTGAAGGGGATACTTATGAATTTTTCATATTATTACCAAGAGATGTTATTGCACATTTCCAATCATTGTTTTTTTCTTATATGGCAGAAGGCCACTCTCTGCATGCAACTAATGCAGGTTTTTTTTAAATAATGTTTTAGCCCTTGTGTTATTACGGCAGCAACCACATATGCTTTGCTGTTTTCCCCAATGTAAGCATTCCAAGCATGTTTTAAAGGGAATGCATGATCAGAAAATCGCATAGTATTTAAATGAGATTTTTAATATAAATATAATTTAAAAAATTGTTAGTTGTATTTTTTATGTAACTATACTTGAAATATTCTATTTTTCACACTCGCCCTTAGTACAGTCACAATAAGCTGATATGTACTGTTTTATGTAGCTTGCTATATATATATAGGGTAGGTGTGTTTTATTTAAAATACATTTTATAAACTTTTGGGAGTTTTATAAATACATATAAAATAGATCGTACAAATAGATCATAAAGAACATATATTGACATTCTATATATATTAAAAACCCTTCCCTAGCCATTCCACCATGGTCTCCATCTAAAGTCTACACACATTTTTGATGCTCAGTATCCAAAAATTATATTTATTTCTTCTATAGAAACATCTCCTTTAATAGCACCTTCCATCTCCTGTGAAATATTTCTCTATTTTTTTTTTCCTTTTTAGGGTGGATGTTAAAGGAACACCAAACCTAGAAATTAATGATAAAATTAACCAGGGACTATATTTGCCCCTACTGTTTTACATGTTCCTTGTAGAAATGTGGCGGAGGACACAGGGGTTAATTTGCTCCTTATCTGTTCCATTTTAAAGGACGAGTGTCACGAAAAAAAAAAATTTTATATCAATTTGCATTTAGTGTTTTATTATAAAATCTTTTATTTATGTGTGTGTTTGTGTTTTACTTTTTTATATTTTTAAACTTTTTCTTCTCTATGGGGGCTGCCATTTTTTTTGCCATCTCTGTATGTGTCGATTAACGACACATACAGTGATGGAATAAGGCACACACATCCCCATAGTGGATGCGAATGGGAACCGTTCCATCCACTATAGCGTACGCGGTCCCACACAGACCAAAAGTCAGGTCTTCGCTAGAGCGAAATCCGGCGCCATGTTCATGTCGACCGGAAGCCGCGGCCAGACTGTGAGATGACGACTTCCGGTCTTGTGTTCTGAAGCAAGCACGAGGAGCGGAGGAAGCAGACCGGAGCGGACGGACCAGAGGGAGCAGCGGCGGCAGGAGCAGGTAAGTTATGTCTGTGTATGTACGTGTTTTACTGTGTGTTTACTACTGTATGTAAACCTACTACACTGTGTGTTAGCTCAAAAAATGGCGACACACAGTGTGGGAGGTTTGACCATTCAATCCCGTCCTTTCTCCTGGCACTAGCCAGGATAAAGGAGGGGGGATTCTGTGAGCTCACTAGAGCGAGTGTGTTTACACCAAATTTGCAGCATAAAGCAATGTGGTTGCTTTACCACATGCAATGCTGCAATTTTGGGAATTGCGCCATCAAGTGACCAGCACTGGGAAATGTTATAAATTAGAATCTAATTTATAATATTTCCTGACTCGTGAAAAAATTAAAAAAAATTGGACAGTGTTTAAGCATTCATACACTAACTGTTTAACTAAAAAATAAAATAAATTTTTTTCTAGCGACACATTCCCTTTAAACTGTGGAATGGCTAGGGGTGGGTCTTAACCAAGGGGTGGGACATCACAAAATTTTAGTCCTGCTGTAGACAGGGCAGAGAACTCTTGCTCTAACCAGTTGTCTTACAGCAAGACACAGGACAGGGAGGAGGAGGAAGAGGGATGGGACATGGCTGAGTTCATGGGACACACAACGAAGATTTAGTTATATATTTTTTTAGTTTGAATTGTAATATGAGACATATGGAATGAAAGATGAAGCAGAGATGGAGGGGATATATACTGGGATATATTTTTGCTTTTTTTTGTGCATTTTCTATGTTTTGTGTTCCTTTAGTGACAGCTATGTTGTTGGGGGCCCAGATAAGGCAAGATAGAAATACTATACACTATATTTACAGATAAGGTTCTGTATGCATCTCTCCTATCCCTTTCTGGTCTCTCAGGGAACGGCTGTACTTCCCGAAAACTGTAAAAATCCATTAAATGTCTCTATCAATGGACTCCCATTAATTTCAGATGCCATAAAGTACACTTACTCTGCTGTCTATACAGGACATATAGGAAGAAAGTTTGTGTCTCCAATATGGCTGCCCCAGAGAAGGTTTTATAAATAAAAGATAATTAGCTACAACATTTAAAAACAAGATCAAACACAATATTTTTCATCTACATACTAAAAGAGGTTGTGCCACAATGGACATTAATAAACTATCTATGGGACATCTGATCACTGGTGCTCAACCACTGGGACCCCCACGATCACTAGAACGGGGGTCTTGAGCATTGCGTTTCTTCTCACTGCATGACGGCAGTAAGCAGGAGTTTGAATAGCGTGGTCGTCAGCGCATGTGCCCTACTGTTCCATTCAATATTTATGGGGCTGACAAAAACAGTTGAGCACTTTAGATGGTAAGAATCAGGGATGTAGTCTCCTTATGTGCCGCAATATTAGCAACAAGGAGGTAGAATAGAATGCAGGAACCAGGACCTTCTGTCCCGGATAGTTAGGAGTGTGGGGAAGTCAGACAGGACCTATGAGGGGCTGAATTTTTATCTTTTATGCTCCTGTCCTTTATGTATGCTGCTATTGATTTGTGGGGAAAAAGATGAGAAACAAAAAAATCCATGTAAAAATTGCTTGGGCAATTCTTTTCCTAGAACTGTTTCTTTAAAAAGCAAGTATTTATATGAAAAAACAGTGACGTGTTTAGAAAAAAAATAGAAAACTCTCTTATTATCAACATTGAAAACATTTCTTCTGAATAGGTAATGCGATATAGACATCTTTGTCTTTTTTTTACTGCTTACAGTACATAATAAATCAAAAAAATCTAAAGTACTATTATATTCTGAATGATGCAAATGATGACTGTTAATGAAGCTGAACATATTTAACTCCTTAATTGCTTCAGTAACCTCAAAGATAGACTTTGCACAATCCACTTCTATGTCCATGCTGGAGCTCAAGAGGTTGAGTAGCAATTAGAAATCATTCTTTGGTGTATTAGGTTCTCCAGCACCCGGGGCAAAGATTCAGTTTGGTGCACCCCCCCTCCAACCTCTTTCCCGACATCTTCTTCCCGCTCGCCATGTTTGATTTTTCTACCAATCAATGACGTGTCATTTCTTTTCCACATTTTTTTTTATGTAACCCGAGCATAAAAACATTTGTACATTTTACAAGCAATATAGTTCTATACATAACACCAGAACCAAGCTCAGTACATATATACAGCACCAGAACCAAGCTCAGTACATAAATACAACACCAGCACAAATACAGCTGAATTTAGTGCAACCCCTGCCGTATAGGTTTGCACTAATTTGTTTCCAGCTCCCAACATGGCCCGAACAATGGTAAGGATATGCTGGGAGATGCTGTTTCACAAAAAATAAATATCATAATACCCATCATCTTGCTGCAGATCATACAGTGACTACATTACTGATTAGAGGCAGAATAAACATTGACATTAAGTGACTCACCGGTGACGGCTCAGATTCTAGTTCTTTTTCTCCATCCGGTCCAGACCTCTATGATGACTTCTCCCGGTCACATCCCATTTCTCCAGTTTGCCGCTCAGATGTCTTCAGCTTCCCACTTTTCCAACATTTCTACACCTATAAACAAAGATAAAGTTCTCATTATACCACACACTACACACCCCTAAATATAATAGCATACCACACACCATACACTGTGTCCCACACAGACACACACACACACACACACACACACACACACACCATGCCCCCTGTAGATAGTGCCTGCCATAGAGCCCTATGTAGATAGTGCGCCCCATAGAGCCCCTTGTAGATAGTGCCCCCATATAGCCTACCCCTGTATATAGTGTCCCACAAATAGCTCCCCCTATAGTGCTACACAGATAGCCCACCCCTGTATATAGCCCCCGTGTAGAGATAGCCCACCCCTGTATATAGTGCTCCACATATAGTCCACCCCTGTATATAGTGCTCCACAGATAGCCCACCCCTGTATATAGTGTTCCACAGATAGCCCACCCCTGTATATAGCCCCCCTGTAGATATAACCCACCCCTGTATATAGTGCTCCATAGATAGTCCACCCCAGTATATAGCCCCCTGTAGATAGAGCCCCCGTAGATAAAGCCTCCCGTAGATAAAGCCCCCCTGTAGATAAAGCCCCCGTAGATAAAGCCCCCTGTAGATAAAGCCCCGCCTGTAGATAAAGCCACCCCCATAGATAAAGCCACACACTTTTTTATGACAATAAAATAACGAACTATTTAAACTCACCTTAATCCCATCTGGCAGCAATGGAGACCTGCTCTCTTCTGCCCAGGTCTCCTGGGGTTGAACGAAGCATCTATAAAAGCCGCTGATTGGCTGGGCAGAATGACTTTCCCTGTCATACAGCACCTTTCAACGACGCAAGTGGCGCAAAGTATCGCGCCGCTTAACTCATAGAAAGGCGCTGAATGGCCGGGCACGGAACGCACTCGACCATTCATTGCTTCTAATTGTACCTGTGCCCTATAGACGCATGTGCAATTATAGTGCAGGAGGGGGTAGCGCTGGTGCCCCCCTCTAAGTTGCGCCCAGGACACATGCCCTGCCTGCCCCCCTAGGTACGCCCCTGTATTAGCCATTACATAATAGCGTCAAATCATGAAATATTACATTGCATTTTAGATAGAACTATAAAACAGCTAGATGGAAAATGTTACAAAGAGTCATAGTACAGGAAAATATTGGTGCCATTGTAGTGAGTAAATAGACGGAGACAGAGTTTGCTTCCCATATTTGTTTCGCCCCTCTCATAGTGCTACGTACTGTGTCCCTTAATTATAACTGCAGGTGGAAACAGGTTTGCCATCCCGCTCTGCATCAGTGGCTGTGCAGCACGGGGGCTCAATGGTTAGCACTATTGCCTTGAAGCTGGGGTCCTGGGTTCAAATCCAAAGACAACATCTGCATGGAGTTTGTTCTTGTGGGTTTCCTTCCCCACCCCAAAAACATGCCGATAGGGAATTTAGATTGTGAGCCCCAAAGGGGACAGTAAGTAAGGACCTCTGTATGGCACTGTGGAATATGTTGGCACTACATACATAACAGAAATATATAATAAATAAATGGCAGTACAGACATATCCCTGGCTATTGCAACCATAGCAATGTGAGCCTTGAGATGTTGGTAATTCAATCAAAGTATTATGAAATTGCAGTTTAGATTACCTTGCATCTGACAACCGGAACTCAAGGCAAGGCACACATTGTAAAATATTATAATCTATACTTACCTAGCACTACAAGTTAATAGGCCCTATTCTTTTTTTTATCAAAAATTTTGCTTCGTTTTTCATGGAGAAATACAATTTGTCAATAAACTTGATGTCGTTTCCAAACTTCAATGTACATAAAATATCTTTAATGAACATTTGCCTAAGGGCATATATGCAACCTATTCATATATGCGCAAACTGCAGGACAGAAACCACATGCGTTCCAAGATGCCTCTCATTTCAGCCCTCATGGGAACAGAAACTCACAGCCTAAAATGTGTCTGACCCACCTGCCATGGGTTTCATAGGACAACAATTTGAGCAAGCTATAGAAGGTCTTCACAAAGCCCTGACCTGAACCCAGTCACAAATGCTCTTCTGGAGGAATGGGCAAAAATTCCCAGAGACACACTCTAAAATCTTGTAGAAAGCCTTCCCAGAATAGTAGAAGCTGTTTTAGCTGTATGGGGGAGGGCAACTTCATATGTTAGGAAACGTCTGTTCCTTTAAGATCACCATGGCTACTGGTCTGTCTTCTGGGCGGTTCTGGTTTTACTTGTTGAGCCTATCCCACTTCTCTGTCTTTCTTCCTTTCAGGTGTAAGGGTGGAGAATTTATACCTGGCTTCCTCCCCTTTTTCTTTGCTTGTGAATTTCCTGGTTTCCCTGTGTTTGATCAAACTACTGACTATTCCCTGTACCTTTGGCTCTTGACTTCCTTATCACTGGATTACCCCTTGCTTTCTGATTTGGACTTTCTGATCCCGGCTGGTTCTGACCTCTGCTATTCCTGACATCCCCTAGTTTTGTGAGTTGGATTCTCTGTTTATCCTCTGGCTGTCTTATTACCTGTTCTGGTATTGCCTGTATTGCACCTCTTATCCAACACTGAACGCTCTTAAAACAACCTGGGTTCTATGCGGTAAAAACCAACCTGCCTTGCGGTGGGCTCTGACGAACACCATAGAGTAGCCTTAGACTCTGTTGATCAGAGTTATTATGGATTTGGGGTGGTGGATTTATTTGAATACTCACTACTGCCACTCTCCAGCAGCATTTGGGGAATCACTGGCCTAGCAATTTCATAAAATTCCACCCTGGGAATTGCAATACTAGCGATTCCATAGCAGTAGGTGTCCCAATACTTTTGTCCATATAGTGTATATTTTGCTTTAGGGGTTTTGCACATACTGCATCTATCTATCTTAAATAGATTATCTATCTTCTATATACCTTATGTTCATGTAACTTTCGGTTACTTTAACTTTTTTTTAAATTATAAAATACTGTTCATTTCCCTTGTGTTCTACTCTAAGATTTCCATGAAAATACTATGATTTATAATAATTACTTTATACACTTGCTGACTTAATATGCCTAGGGAACTGGCTACGCTGGTGAAGATGTGCCAGAAAACGTTAAACAACAATAATTGAATTTTTGATATACTGCAAAAAGTGATGGATATATCTGAAAATAAGTAACATTTTATTGTGCGGTAATGAACTGCGTTCCTACAATTTTTATTCTTAAAAGGTCTATCTGTAAACACTAATGTTCCCATCTAATGTACGTTAACTTCTAATATGTGTCTAACTGTAAAGTTTTACATTTTATTACTGAGGACACAACCTGTACCTAATGATGGCCATTAATTAGCTTTTTAAGCTATTTCCTAAATAATTGCATGAAGAAATATGCATGGTATTAATCTTAATGTATCCTAAGTATAAATAAGATTCTAGTAGTCATCAATGAAATCTGAAGCCATCTGCTAGACATTAGCAGAGCTAAAAAATGATTTGACTTCATATGAAATTAGCTTTTATTGAATTGTTGAGAATGTAAAATACTCAGGTAGTAAAAGTATGGGGCAGGTATACATCTCACAGAATGAAAAGAACATAGTAGTTTGAACTCTTACAGCACTGAAGATAACTTATTTTTCAGACAACATTATGCATTGACGACCTCCTGTAGATAAGTGAATACAGCAGCAATGAATAGCAATAAACCAGAATCCGTCTAGAAAGCAAATAGTTGATAAAGTCTCTTCTGGATTTGCTGAAAATCTGAGGTTAGAAAAATATTACCTGAGAAAGACCACATAATGGCAAACTTAGAACATTAGCTAAATATCCAGTACACAGGCTAGATCCTGAGAAAGTGTGTAAGGGATAAAAAAATGACAAAAAACACAAAACAGTAAATTAGGGAAGGGAATAATAATAATAATAATAATAATAATCTTTATTTAAATACCACCAACATATTCTGCAGCACTTTACTATTCAGAGGGAACATGTACAGACAATATCAGACATTACAAAGTGGAAAACTATTCAAAAAATAGGAGTGAGGACTCTGCTCGCAGGAGCTTACATACAATCTATGAGGAAAAGGGGGTGACACAAAATGTTAAAGTGCTTGTTTAGTACAATGGTCCAGCCATCTTTTATACATATAGGGTAGTATACATAAAAATGCATTAGCCAGTCACCAGCCAGTATCTGTGTATGACAGATATGAAGTGCATTAGGATGCAAGGAGTGTTGGGGATCCTGCTGAATTTTAGGGGTCCGTTTCGGATGACTAATGTAATAGTTAGGTTAAGGAAAGAAGTCAGATTAGGAAAAATATGTGTTTTCAGGGCACGCTTAAAACTGTGAGTGTTGGGAACTAATCGGATTTTCTGGGGTAGCGCATTCCAGAGGACTGGTGCAGCACAAGAGAAATCTTGAAGATGGGAGTGGCAGGTGCGGATTATGGAGAATGTGAATTTAAGGTCGTTAGTAGAACGTAGAGCATGGATGGGGTGGTAGACAGAGATGAGGGAGTAGATGTAAGGAGGTGCAGCACTGTGGGGAGCTTTGTAGGTGAGTGCAATAATTTTACATTTTATTCTGAAGGGAATGGGCAACCAGTACAGTGACTGGCACAGGGTAGAGGCATTGGTGTAGCAGTTGGTCAGGGTAGTGAGAAAGAATGATGGGAAATTAAGTGGTGGAAGATAGAATTGGATAGAATATTCAGAAGGAGGATAAATTAAGCAACAAGTGATAAGCTCCTGGAATTGGGGGAAGAAAAAACATAATACAATTGAGAAATGTAACATGTAATGCAACAATATAGACATTTTCATTTTACATTTATTCATTTAAAAATGTCAGACTATTTTGACAGTGTGATCTATGGTAATTCCAAGTCCTTCAGGAATGATGATAGCTCCAGAGGGTGACAAAGTACCCTCTCCTTTAAATAGTTGGTCAGGGTTTTCAAGGAAAGGTTTCTACAGAAGTGCTCTGCTACAAATATCCGGGTGCAATTGCAGTCAAGAACCATAAAATTGTCTTTCAGGTACCTAAGTATTTGATATTCTGTAAACTTTAAGTAAGATATGGAAACGTAGACTCAAATGAAGACTCAAACAGAAGCCAGAACATTTTGGAGAAACACTATCCATAAGGTTGCCAGGCGTCGAACATGACTAGACCTTACATAATAATAATAATAATAGTAATACTAATGATGAAGATGTATGCTTCTGCGTTGGAGGCTCCATTAGGGGCCTCCGTCAAAGATCGAGCCGAAAACACTGGAAACTGGCGTTTCTGGTAGTTTCCTTGTTTTTCTCCTCAGATGAAGCAGAACAACTGAAAGCAGAACACAGGTGTGAATTCAGCCTAAGTCCTTGTTTTTGTCTTTTTATGAATCCACCTGAAACTGTGTCTTTAATACCTTCCTACGCAACAATGTTAATGTGCAGCCCAGACAGGAGGTAGTGCCAGCAACAGGAAATTTAGTACATTAGCACATTATGTATAGTGGCCAGTGGCAAAATAACTTTTTTTTCAGATTTTTCTCCAAAGTAAAATCTTATATTCACGTAACGTTATTTGCATCCAAGAATTGTCCCTAAATTATATTTCCTACACTGTATTAAACTGGAATTGAAGCTAGTAAGCTCTCAGAGGACACTAAATTGGGCACAATTGTAGCTATCAACTGTAAATAAGACAAGGACTGTAGGGGTTTTCAGCCTCCAGATATAAACATAAAAAAATCTTCATTAAACAGAGGAGTTTAAAATAGGGAGAAAATGAAACACAGTAGGGGGAACTCTCTAACTTTTCAACGTCAGCTGAACATTGTGACTTTTGTGCCGTTTCCGACGCTCACTGCACTTTCTAAAAAGTGGGTGGAGCTTAGCAAAAGGGGACAGGGTAATCCAAAGGCCGACAAATTTTTACTATAATTTACACAAGAAACTGGAATAAATCATAGTACAAATCAGACCAGCTCTTTGCTATGCATATCAGGAATAAAGCAGTGAAGAGTTTTTCCCTTTCCAAAACTCATTCCATCCGGCAGGCATTCTCTAACCCTACAAACCTTCAAACTCTCACTGAATATTTACCTCTTCTGACACGAGTGTAGCCTGACCTAAAGAGTCCCCCCACCAGTATTCCAACACAACATCATCTGACATGTCTAGAGCTGCCTAATCCTGACCTCTTGTATCAATCCCCTATCTCTTATAGAATGTAAGCCTGTGTGGGTAGAGCTTCAACCTAATGTATCTGATCAATAATGTTTGATCTGTCTGTACCACAATGTCTATTGTAATTATTCCAGTATTTTGTAAATGGGATGTACAGGAATTATAGAACTGATGAGATAGTAGTGTTGGTTAACAAATATACATACTTATTCATATATTCATGTAATATCTTCAAATTCCCTAATAAAGAAGTATGATTCTTAAAAAATGTTAATGGTTTTCCAAAAAAAACAATATCCCTTTGTTTTTGTTGGAATATTACAATAGCAAGCATGTCTATACTCTTCATAAAGGCCCCTCTATACCTTGTTGTATCTGTAGAGGAATTGTCCTGTAAATGCTAATTTCTGCAAAACATCATTACAGGCTATCAATACGGGTTAAGGGACAAGCACATTGTTGGAAGGCTCCTTGCTTAGCAAAAAGACAAGGGTATTCAAGATCAGACTGGGCGACCAGAGTATCAGAAGATCCTCTACTGCGCCCCTAATGCAACAGACCCAGCAGAAAACAACCTCCATTTGAGCTGACTTTGAAGTCAAATTAACTTGCCACTGAGATCTATTTCTTATGAATTGATTTACAATGAACCTATTGGAACTTGCTGATGATATGTCCTTTATGTAGTTACATAGTTACATGGGGTGAAAAAAAGACACAGGTCCATCAAGTTCAACCTTTTCCAATAAATGACCCATCATTCATTGCTTGATTAATTATTACCCTCAATGCCATTTGTCAGTAAATATTCATTAATCCTTTTTTTTTTTTTTTAAATGCTGACATACTATTTGCCATTACTACCTCTTAGGGTAGGGCATTCCATAGTTTGACTACTCTAACTGTAAATAACCCTTTTCTATATTGATTATTCTTATATACGGTCCTTCAGAAGTAGAAGGCTAAAAACTCCCAAAAACATGTAATTGACCAAAAATCGAATCTTATGGGAGCATATAAACCATTATTTACACACAAATAAAATAAAACGTAATCAATTTTATTTGGATTTGTTAAAAAGAGAAAAAATAGATAAAAAAAAGGATGACATCAACAATAGACAACGCTGGAAAAATATATGTGTACAATGTCCTGATACAGATACTGGAGTTAGTCTAGCAATAATATTCTCAAGGTAGATAATAACATCATTTCATGGTCTGATAATGTCAGTTTTTAAGCAAGAGGAGTATAGTTATCTATGAACCAGCAAAAAGTATGCGCATAAATAGCAGTAGCTGGTTCACAGTCACAACATATAAGTGAAAAGAGACATTATAATGTACTTAGCAGAGAAAAGTCAGGACATATTGACTTACATAGAGACTGTAAGTAGAAAGTTACCAGCGTGTATGGCCGCCTCGACGCGCTTTTCATCTTGATTTTTCTCAGGAGGCATCTATATTGATGTCTGAAACGTCTTTCTTCCACACGCAATGAATGTCCTCTGGACCTTGTAAAATCCGTGGAAAGAACAGATTATGTGCTAGTTCTTTGTATTGACACACATATATTTATACATGTAAATAAGATCACCTCTAAGATTACAATGAAATTAAAAGTGGATGTATACATGTTCTGTACCACGGCCGGTCTTAGGATAGATGGCACCCTGTGCAAAATTATATTTTGGCGCCCCACCCAATCATAAAAAAATGCCCCATAAACAAAGTATAATGCCCCCCACAGTATAGTGCCCTATATAGTGCCCCACACAGTATAATGTCCCTTTAGTGCCCCCCATACAGTACAATAATAATATTTAATAATATGATATAACCAGGCGTAGCTAGGTTCTCCAGCACCCGGGGCAAAGATTCAGTTTGGCGCCCCCCCCCCAACCTCTTTCCCGACATCTCCTTCCACCTCGCCGTGTTTGTTTTCTCTACCAATCGACGTGTCATTTCTTTTCCACAGTTCTTTTTATGTGACGCGATCATAAAAACATTTGTACATTTTACAAGCAATATAATTCTATACACAACACCAGAACCAAGCTCAGTACATAAATACAGCGTAATGTACGGCGTAAAACTACAGCTTCCAGCATGGCCCGAACAATGGTAAGGATATGCTGGGAGATGCTGTTTCACAAAAATAAATCCTATCAATCATACCATCATCTCGCTGCAGATCATACAGTGACTACATTACTGATTAGAGGCAGAATGAACATTTACATTAAGTGACTCACCGGTGACGTCTCAGATTCTAGTTATTTTTCTCCATCCGGTCCAGACCTCTATGATGACTTCTCCCGGTCACAGCCCATTTCTGCAGTTTGCCGCTCACATGTCTTCAGCTTCTCACTTTTCCAACATTTCTGCACCTATAAATAAAGATAAAGTTATCAATATACCACACACTACGCCCCTAAATATAATAGTGCCATACACTGCACCTCTAATTATAATAGCACCATACACCGTGTCCCACACACACACTGTGCCCCCTGTAGATAGTGCCTGCCTAAGAAGCCCCCTGTAGATAGTGCCTGCCATAGAGCCCCCTGTAGATAGTGCCTGTCATAGAGCCCACCCCTGTATATAGTGTCCCACAAATAACTCCCCCTATAGTGCTCTACAGATAGCCCACCCCTGTATATAGCCCCCTGTAGATATAGCCCAGCCCTGTATATAGTGCTCCACGTATAGCCCAACCCTGTATATAGCCCCCTGTAGATATAGCCCACCCCTGTATATAGTGCTCTACAGATAGCCCACCCCTGTATACAGCCCCCTGTAGATATAGCCCACCCCTGTATATAGTGCTCCACATATAGTCCACCCCTGTGTATAGTGCTCCACATATAGTCCACCCCTGTATATAGTGTTTCACAGATAGCCCACCCCTGTATATAGCCCCCCTGTACATATAGTCTACCCCTGTATATAGTGCTCCACTAGATAGTCCACCCCTGTATATAGTGCTCCACAGATAGCCCACCCCTGTATATACTATATACAGGGGTGGGCTATCTGTGGAGCACTATATACAGGGGTGGACTATATGTACAGGGGGGCTATATACAGGGGTGGGATTTTTGTGGAGCACTAGCTATATACAGGGGTGGGATTTCTGTGGAGCACTATAGGGGGAGCTATTTGTGGGATACTATATACAGGGGTGGGCTATATCTACAGGGGGACTATATACAGGGGTGGGCTATATCTACAGGGGGACTATATCTACAGGGGGACTATATCTACAGGGGGACTATATCTACAGGGGGACTATATCTACAGGGGGACTATATCTATCTACAGGGGGACTATATCTACAGGTTTGGGCTATAGCTACAGGGGGACTATATCTACAGGGGTGGGCCATATCTACAGTGGTGGGCTATATCTACAGGGGCGGGCTATATCTACAGGTGGGCTATATACAGGAGTGGGCTATATCTACAGGGGGGCTATATACTATATATAGCCCCCCCTGTAGCTATAGCCCACCCCTGTATATGGTGCTCCATAGATAGCCCATCCCAGTCTATAGCCCCCCTGTAGATAGACACCCCCCATAGATAAAGTCCCTCCGTAGATAAAGCCCCCCCTGTGTAGACAAAGTCCCCCCTCCGTAGATAAAGCCCCCCCCCGTGTAGACAAAGTCCCCCCTCCGTAGATAAAGCCCCCCCATGTAGACAAAGTCCCCCTTGTAGATAAAGCCCCCTCGTGTAGATAAAGCCCCCCCCTTGTAGGTAAAGCCCCCCCCCGTGTAGACAAAGTCCCCCCCGCAGATAAAGTCCTCCCTGTAGATAATGCCACACACTTTTATTAAAATTAAGAAAAAAAAAAAACTATTCAAACTCACCTTAATCCCGCTTGAACGAAGCGTCTATGAAAGGCGCTGATTGGCTGGGCAGGATGACTTTCCCTGTCAATCAGCGCCTTTCATCGACGGAAGCTTCACTGGTACAAATGGTACCAGTCGCTTCACTCGTGGAAAGGCGCTGAATGGCCTGGCATGGAACGTGCCCGGTCATTCATTGCTTCTAATTGTACCTGTGTCCTTGCGACACAGGTACAATTATAGTGCAGGAGGAGGTGGCGCTGGTGCCCCCCTCTAAGTTGCGCCCCGCCTGCCCCCCTAGCTACACCCCTGGATATAACCCCTTCAAGTACACAGTATGTTGTCCTCTAATTGTGCCCACACAGTATTATGCTCCCTAAGTGCCACACACAGTATACTGCCCCTGTAGTACCCTTACATAATGTATAATGTCCGCTTAGTGGCCCCCACACAGTATAATGCCCTCCTCCCCTTGCTGTCACACCCCCCTTGTAGATAGTGCCCCCTGTAGATTGTGCCATACAACCTCCCTGTTGAACGTGCCATACACCCCCACCACCCCCTTGTAGATCATGCCATACAGCCCCCTACCTCCCCCTTGTAGACAGTGCCCCAAAGCAAAAAAATTTTACTCACCCAGGCCCCATTAACATAACAAACTGAGCTGCTCCACTACGGGATCCTTTCGTAGGCCGGCGTGATTCTGTAGCCTAGTACAGAGTTTCCCAACCTTTTTGGACTCGTGGCACCACTGGAAAAATACAATTTCCTCAGGGCATCCCTACCAAAAATTGTTTTGAGAAAGACAGAAAATGGCTAAAAACAAGCACTACACTCTTAGGGTACGTTTTTTTTTTTGCGTTTTTTTAAGCCGTTGAAGCTAATGCAAAAGACGCAGGCAAAAAAGCACCAAACGGGCGCCGCAGATGTTTTCTGCCTCCGATTAATTTCAATTGGAGCTCAAAGGTGGAAACCACTTGAAGAACATCAATCCCCCACTCACAGTAAAATAACCATCAGCCCCCCACTCGCAGTAAAATGACCATCAGCCCCCCACTCACAGTAAAATCACCATCAGCCCCCAACTCACAGTAAAATGACCATCAGCCCGCCACTCAAAGTAAAATGACCATCAGCCCCCCACTCACAGATTCCCCTTGTAGGTAGTGCCATAAAGCCCCCTGTAGGTAGCACCACACAGCCCCCAGTAAGGTAGTGCCACACAGCCCCCTTGTAGGTAGTGCCACACAGCCCCCTTGTAGGTAGTGCCACACAGCCCCTGTAGGTAGCGCCACACAGCCCCTGTAGGTAGCGCCACACAGCCCCCTGTAAGTAGTGCCACACAGCCATTTTGTAGGTAGTGCCACACAGCCCCCTTGTAGTTAGTGCCACACAGCCCCCTGGTGGGTAGTGCCACACAGCCCCCTGGTGGGTAGTGCCACACAGCCCCCTTTTGGGTAGTGCCAGACAGTCTACTTGTAGGTAGTGCCACACAGCCCCCTTGTAGGTAGTGCCACACAGCCCCCTGTAGGTAGCGCCACAGAACCCCCTGTAGGTAGTGCCACAAAGCCCCCTTGTAGGTAGTGCCACACAGCCCCCTTGTAGGTAGTGCCACACAGCCCCCTGTAGCTCTTGCCGCTCCACACAGCCCCCTGCTGGGTAGTGCCACACAGCCCCCTGGTAGGTAGTGCCACACAGCCTCCTAGTAGGTACTGCCACACCGCCCCCTTATAGGTAGTGCCACACAGTCCCCTTGTAGGTAGTGCCCCACAGCCCCCTTGTAGGTAGTGCCACATAGCCCACAGCCCCCTTGTAGATAGCACCCCCTTCCTGTAGATAGCACAACTGTTTCTCCCTGTGGCCAGGGTTTCCGTTCCTGGAGCGCTATGCTTTATGTCCCTGTCCATATATGGACAGTGACGTCACTGGCTTCTCCTGGAGGGGAATCCCCGGTCACAGAGTCGGCAACGTGGATGCCACTTCTTCAGGGAGCTACAGTGTTGCTAGTAGATAGCAAAGCAGGCCCATGGCGGCACAGCTAGCAGCCGGTGCGGATGCTACAGCGATAGCGACGCCACTATAGCAGAGCAGGGAGGTAACTTCCTGCTCTGCTATCTACTAGTCCCACTGTAGCTCCCTGAAGGAGCGGAATCCCCGTGTGGCTGGGGATTCCGCTCCTGGACGGAGCGCTTGATGTCTCTGTCCATATATGGACAGTGACATCAGGGGCAACTCCTGAAGCGGAATCCCGGTCCACAGTGTTGCCGACTCTGGGACCAGGGATTCCACTCTAGGAGAAGACCTAGACGTCACTGTCCATAAATGGACAGAGACATCAGGGGCTTCTCCTGGAGTGGAATCCCTGACGCTGGGACCGGGGATTCCACTCTAGGAGAAGCCAAGGACGTCACTGTCCATAAATGGACACAGACGACAGGGGGCGATTGTTGCTATGGTTGCCTGGGGGCCTAATGAAAACCCCCAGGTCCGCCATCTTTGAACACCTATTAAGCCCCGCCTCTGGCAGGGCTTAATAGATGCCTGTCAGAATCACGATATACACGCTTCTACTGCTGATTGAAGTCCCCTAGGGGGACTAATAAAAAAAGTAAAAATGAGTTAAATAAAAGTTAAAAGTTAAAAAAAAAAAACCTTTTCCCATTTTCCCCCTAGAGCATAGTAAAAAATTAAATAAACAAACATAATTGGTATCGCCGCTTCCGTAAAAGTCTGAACTATTACAATATATCATTATTTAATATTGTAAACGCCAGAATGTCTATGTTTTGGTCACCTAATTTCCCACAAAAAATGAAATAAAAAGTACACCAAAATGGTATTATTAAAAACTACAGCTTATCCCGCAAAAAATAAGCCCTCATACCACTTAAACGACGGAAAAATAAAAAAGTTATGGCTCTCGGAATTTGGCGACACAAAATAAATTTTCTTTTTTACACTTAGGTTTTTACTTGTAAAAGTAGTAAAATATAGAAAAAACTATATATATGTGGTATCGCCATAATCGTATTGACCCACAGAATAAAGTTAACATGTTGTTTTAATTGCACAGTGAATTCTGTAAAAACGGTGTGCAAAAAACCATGGAGGAATCGCTGTTTTTTTCATTTTCTACCCCACAAATAATTTTTTCCCATTTCCTAGTACATTATATGGCAAAATAAATGGTGCTACGAAAAACTACAACTCGTCCCGCAAAAATCAAACCCTCAAAGTACTATATCGACGGAAAAATAAAGACTTTGTGGCTTTTGGAAGGTGGGGAGGAAAAAATGAAAATTAAAATCTGAAAGTTGTTTACGACGGGAAGGGGTTAACTCAACATGTCCTAATAAGATCTATAACAAAACATTATCTCAAGCGACAAACCTTTAAGAAATAAAAACCTATGCAGATGTTTATGCATAGTTTCTTGCATCTGATTTGTGAGGGAGTATAGAGCTCAGTGTTTGATCTAAAAAAAAAGAAAATATTTTTCATAAAGTTGTAACAAATTTGCTATCAACCAATAAAGTAGAAGTCCCGTCCCCCCCCCCCCCACTGCACCCCACACTTTATTGACTTTAGTCTTCTGTTCCCAGATAAATCCATCATTTCTATTTAATCTTACCTCAGGCTTCATATATTGATCCTAGCAAACAATAATTACAGTCCTTTTAATCAAGGGACAGATGTGAATTTCATTGCTTAAGTCTATTAATATATTGAAGAATGGTTCCAGTATTTTTAAGGCCTCTTCATTGGCAGAAGCATATTTTTTAATTCAATCCTGAATTTGATATCGACAAATTAATAATTTTCTCTAAGTCTTAGTGTGTGTATTGTGAAATGATGCTCTGTATATTCATTATAAGACTGGAAACGTACTCCAATACACGGTATGTATAGTTTATATCCTGAGAAAGCAATGAAACAGTGGATCATTGTTTAACCCGTTAGGCTGGGTTCACACAACCTATTTTCAGGCGTAAACGAGGCGTATTATTACGGCTCCAATACGTCGGCAAATATCTGCCCATACATTTGAATGGGTTTGCCGACGTACTGTGCCGACGACCTGTCATTTACGCGTCGTCGTTTGACAGCTGTCAAAAGACGACGCGTAAAATTACAGCCTCGTCAAAAGAAGTGCAGGACACTTCTTGGGACGTTTTTGGAGCCGTTTTCTCATAGACTCTATTGAAAACAGCTCCAAAAACGGCGCGAAAACGGCCCGAAAAACGTGAGTTGCTCAAAAAACTTCTGAAAATCAGGTGCTGTTTTCCCTTGAAAACAGCTCCGTATTTTCAGACGTTTTTGGCTCAGCGTGTGAACATACCCATAGTGACCGGCCCATCGTGTTTTTACGTCGGTCACTAACGGGCCTTATTCCGATGCCATAGACTTTTTACGTCGCAGCATCGGAATAAGTAAACAGAGCAGGGAGCTGTCAAATCTCCCTGCTCTCAGCTGCCAGAGGCAGCTGAGGGCTGGGGGCGTCCCTGCTCGAACGTGTGAGATCGATATTAGTATCGATCTCACCCGTTTAACCCCTCCGATGCGGTGCACAATAGCGTGCACCGCATCTGAGTGGTTTTGGAGAGAGGGAGGGAGCTCCCTCTCTCTCCCACTGACACCCGGCGATACGATCGCCGAGTGTCTGTGTCTCCAATGGCAGCCGGGGGCCTAATAAAGGCCCCCAGGTCTGCCTGGAGCGAATGCCTGTTAGATCATGCCGGAGGCATGACCTAGCAGATGCCTGTCCGTGTTAAACGGACAGGCAGTAATACACTGCAATACAAAAGTATTGCAGTGTATTATAAATGCGATCGCAGAATCGCATATTATAGTCCCCTAGTGTGACTTGTAAAAAAGTGAAAAAAAAGTTTAATATAGTTAATTTAAAGAGGCTCTGTCACCACATTATAAGTGCCCTATCTCCTACATAAGGAGATGGGCGCTATAATGTAGGTGACAGTAATACTTTTTATTTAAAAAAACGATCTTTTTTCACAACGTTAGGAGCGATTTTGGTTTATGCTAATGAGCTTTCTTAATGCCCAAGTGGGCGTACTTTTACTTTCGGCCAAGTGGGCGTTGTACAGAGGAGTGCATGACGCTGACCAATCGGCATCATGCACTCCTCTCCATTCATTTACACTGCACTAGCGATATAGTTATATCGCTATGTGCAGCCACATACACAAGTTCTAACATTACTACAGTGTCCTGATAATGAATACACATGACCATCCAGCCTGGACGTCATGTGTACTCAGAATCCTGACACTTCTGAATCTTTTCTGTGAGATTCCAGCAACGGATACGAAATCTCGTGAGATCTCGGAGCTAAACGAGATTTTGTTTCACTTGCCGGAATCTCACAAAAAAAGAGTCAGAAGTGTCAGGATTCTGAGTACACATGACGTCCAGGCTGGATGGTCATGTGTATTCATTATCAGGACACTGTAGTAATGTTAGGGTATGTTCACACGGCCAAATTTCAGACGTATACGAGGCGTATTATGCCTCGTTTTACGTCTGAAAATATGGCTACAATACGTCGGCAAACATCTGCCCATTCATTTGAATGGGTTTGCCGACGTACTGTGCAGACGACCTGTTATTTACGCGTCGTCGTTTGACAGCTGTCAAACGACGACTCGTAAAAATACAGCCTCGTCAAAAGAAGTGCAGGACACTTCTTTCAGACGTTTTTGGAGCTGTTTTCTCATAGACTCCAATGAAAACAGCTCCAAAAACGAGTTGGTAAAAAAATGAGTTGGTAAAAATGCGAGTTGGTAAAAAACGTCTGAAAACCAGGGTCTGTTTTCCCTTGAAAACAGCTCTGGATTTTCAGACGTTTTGGTTGACTACGTGTGAACATACCCTTAGGGTTTGTGTATGTAGCTGCACATAGTGATATAACTATATCGCTAGTGCAGTGTAAATGAATGGAGAGGAGTGCATGATGCCGATTGGTCAGCGTCATGCACTCCTCTGTACAACGCCCACTTGGTCGAAAGTAAAAGTCGCCCACTTGGGCATTAAGAAAGCTCATTAGCATAAACCAAAATCGCTCCTAACGTTGTGAAAAAAGATTGTTTTTTTAAATAAAAAGCATTACTGTCACCTACATTACAGCGCCCATCTCCTTATGTAGGCGATAGGGCACTTATAATGTGGTGACAGAGCCTCTTTAAAAAAAAATGTGAAAAAAAATGAAAAACCCAGCTTTTCCCCTTACAAAACAAAATAAAGTTAAAAAGTAACACATATTTGGTATCTACGCGTCCATAACGACCCCGACTATAAATCAATTACATTATTTAACCCGCACGGTGAACGCCGTAAAAAATTTAATAAAAAACTATGGAAAAATTGCTGTTTTCTGTGAATACTGACTTTAAAAAAATGTGATAAAAAGTGATCAAAAAGTCGCATCTACTCCAAAATGGTACCAATAAAAACGACAAGTCTTCCATAAAAAAAAAGCCCTCATAAAACCGCATCGGCGAAAAAATAAAAACGTTACGGCTCTTCAAATATGGAGACACAAAGACAAATAATTTTGAAAAAAAAGGGTTTTTACTGTGTAAAAGTAGTAAAACATACAAAAACTATACAAATTTGGTATTGTTGTAATTGTAACAACCCGCTGAATAAAGTTATTGTGTTATTTATATCACACGGTAAATGGCGTAGATTTAAGACGCGAAAAAGAGTGGCGAAATTTGAGGTTTTTTTCTATTTCCCCCCAAATAACACTTAATAAAAGTTAATCAATAAATAATATGTCCCCCAAAATGGTGCTATTAAAAAATACAACTTGTCCCGCAAAAAACAAGACCTTATACAGCTATGTCGACGCAAAAATAAAAAGGTTATAGCTCTTGGAATGCGACGATGGAAAAACTTAAAAAATGACTTGGTCATTAAGGTTTAAAATAGGCTGGTCATTAAGGGGTTAATGCAATAAAATTATGTAAATGAAAAACTATTACACTAATGTTATATCTTTATGACAGTAATATTAATAATTTAATTTGAGAAGACAATATGTAGCAGTTATTAAATCTCAAAAAGATGCAAAACTTTGCATTGATCCACAGCAAGTCATTAGATCAATCTTTTTTAATACCAGTCTACAATTTTTACCAGTACTTCTGTTGTCTATTAAGCATCAGGAAGCATCATTGCATTACAGAATTATTAGATGTCCTTGTAAGCATTTGGGGTGTGCGACCTGTGCAATCGCACTGGGCGCATCACTCCAGCATGAGGAAGTGGGCGCTGCGCTGGCTCCCCTCCCCTTGCATTTCTGAAACATTTCTTCTCTACTCCGTGACTGACACTGTACTAAAACTGACACGTGACGTGACAATGTGTGTCAGACTCAGTGCATTGTCGAGGCCAAAGCAGAGAAGGAGCGCCCAGTGTTGAGTTAAAACCAACCACCACTCGCTCCCCGGGCCTCCAGGGCATTATTTATACTCTTTGGGGACACTTGGGGACATTAATCTGTGTGTGGGGGGACTAAAGGGGATATTATATTGTGGGGGAGGGAAATAAGGAACATTATACTGTGTGAGGGCATTAAAGGGGGCATTATACTGTGTGGTGTGTACTAAAGAGGGCAATATACTATATGGGGGCATTAAAGGGGGCATTATACTGTAGGTCGAGTCATAAGGCAGTATTATACTGTGTGGGGGCAGTAAAGGTGGCATTATACTGTGTGTGGGGCACTAAAGGGGGCATTATACTGTGGGGGCAGCTATGGGGGCATTATACTGTATGGGGCAGCTATGGGGGCATTATACCTCTATGGTGGGCACTAAAGGGGCATTATACTGTGTGTGGGCCAATATACTGTGTGAGCCACTAAAAAGGGCATTATACTGTGTGGGGGCATTATACTTTTTTATAGGCCATTTTTTTTATGATGGGGCGCCGAAAGAAAATTTCGGACAGGGTGCCATCTATCCTAAGGTCGGCCCTGCCTGTAAGTGTAATATACTAAGATGCACATTGTAGTAAAGAAATTCTACAGCTCCATTCAAATGAGAAATTGTAATACCAGACACAGCCCATGGACAAGAGTGGCACTGTTTCTGGAAGAAAAAAAACTGACCATTATTCCTAACCTCAAACAACCCTTTTAAATATGATATGTATGTCTCCGTTCCATAAGGTTTTTTTGACGGAATCAATAGCGCAGTTGACTGCACTATTAATTCCGTAAAAAAACGGAAGCCTTATGGAATGGAGACAAACGGAATCCATTTGCAATGAAAGCATTACCATTTAATTTAATGGTAATGCAAACGGAAGATATGGTTTCCATTTGCCTTTCCGTTGATGGGTTTCCCCAACGGAAAGCGAACGCTGATGTGAACAGGCCCTAAGCTGGCCCATGCAAGTTCTTTACGAGTTCAGCAATAAATGAGTCGTTTTTCCCCAAAGCATTATCATCCATGGGAGATCTTGTAAGCCACACAAATATAGTTTGCTTGCACTGGTTAGAGATATTGAAGATGTACTGAGAGTATCAACTAGCAATACAATTAACGATCATATTGACAAAAAAACTAATTTTTCACTTCTTATAGGCATCTCATTCCAAACCTTTCCTAATCTCTTGTCCATCTTCTTTGCCTTGTCTAATATCGCTTTCCACATACTGTTTATCTACATATTATTTCTGTGATCTGCATTTAAAGCAAGTCTTCAGACAGGGGGCAGGAGGTCACAATTAATAAAATGTCAGGGTCTGAATACATTCAGCCATGACATTTTATTTACAAAGTAAGCTAATAGTTGTTAGCGAGATTACAGGCAGTCATGGCTACATATGATGTCATGACTTATTACTACTGCTTTCTTCAATTTGCCATAAGGGGGTGCTGTAGTCTGACACATTCACACATAGTGAATGGAGTGGGTGGGCAGAGGTCATGTGATGTCAATCACAGGTGTAAACCCGCCTGCCCCTTATACTGCTACAGTATCAATGATGGCAGGTTCTTGGCCAGGATGACCCAACACTTTCTTAGGAACTTGATTTTTATTCTCTCTAAGTGTGCTTTTATAATAGGCAGACAAAAAAGGAATTTCTTCAATAAAAGCTAAATATATATGTACCTCTCCATTTTCTTTGCTCTCAGCTAAATACTTATGGGGTGAATACATTTATTTCAAGAATAAATATAACAGCCATTCTAGTAATACATCACAGCAACAGAAAAACTAATTTCTGGATAGCCAATGCAGTTTAACGCAAACATGCTGTAGGTTTAGGGCATGACCAGACGTGGCGTATTTCTTCCACCACTGTCCGCATCAATGCCGCACATAATCTGTGTTGCAGATTCTGTTGCGGCTCTGCCTAAAATGGGCATTAAATTGATGCGGACTAGCCGTTGCGTATTGAGGTGAAGAGTGCTTCCCTTCTCTCTATCAGTGCAAAATAGAGAGAAGGGACAGCCCTTTCCCTAGTAAAAGTAAAAGAAATTCATACTTACCCGGCCGTTGTCTTGGTGACGCGTCCCTCGTTCAACATCCAGCCCGACCTCCCTGGATGACGCGGCAGTCCATGTGACCGCTGCAGCCTGTGATTGGCTGCAGCAGTCACATGGGCTGAAACGTCATCCCGGGAGGCCGGACTGGAGGAAGAAGCAGGGAGTTCTCGGTAAGTAGGAACTTCTATTTTTTTTACACGTTGATCTATATTGTGATCGGAAGTCACTGTCCAGGGTGCTGAAACAGTTACTGCCGATCGTTTAACTCTGTCAGCACCCTGGACAGTGACTATCTCCTGACGTCGCCTAGCAACGCTCCTGTAATTACGGGTGCACACACGTAGTCACCCGTAATTACGGGAGCCCCATTGACTTCTATGGACCTGCCCGTGCCGTAATAACGGCCCGTGATTATGGGCGTTTTTACGTTAGTGTGCGTGGGGCCTCAGTCTGGCTGTAGACCTAGGTCCAGCCAGAATGAAGAAATATTATGTTCGTAAAACAAATACGCTACGCAACACACATAACATCTGCGTACTTCATTGCGGAATTTTGACTCTCCATTGAAGTCAATAGAGAAATTCCGCAATGAGTCCGCAACAAGTCCGCTACACGTCCGCAACAGCCAGTGTATGCTGCGGACACCAAATTCCGCACCGCAGCCTATGGTCTGCAGCAGAGTTTTCCGCAACGTGTAAACTAACCTAACTAAAAAGATGTGGAAAGCAATGGAGAAACATGTACGCTGCGGATTTCCGCAGCGGAATTCCAGAGCAATTCCACCACGTCTGGTCATGCCCTTAGACCAGGTTCCCACGTAGCGTAAATGCTGCAGAATTTCCGCAACGTATTTCTATGCGGAAATTTTTCAGCTTTTACAGTAGCAGCAAACTGGATGAGATTTAGAAAGATCTCATACCCACGCTGCAGAAAAAAACCGCAGCGTAAACGTCAATAAATTGATCTGCGGTGTGGAATTTAATTCCACAGCATGTCAATTTATGCTGCGTTTTTGTTGATTTTCTCCTGTGGGTTTTCCCCATTGAATTCAATGGGGATTCAAAACCTGCAACAGAAAGTCAAGTGTTGCGACATTTGCGGCATAATCTTACCCAGAACGCCCTCCTTTCTCCTGCAGTTCGGCCTCCTGGGATGACGTTTCACATCACATGGCCTGCAACGTCATCATAGGAGGCGGGAGCGGACGTCAAAGGAGGGAGTGGGTAAGTATGAGCGCTTTTTTATGCAGCGGAAATTTCGTTAAAAAGAAATGCACTACAATGTGGTGCAATTTTTTTGGGATGGAATGTGCTGCAGGTTCCAGGTCAGATACGCTGCAGGATTTTTACGCAACATATCCGACCCGTGGGAATCCAGGGAGGTCCACTTCTGCAATAGACACCTAAAAGTGATACAAATTAATTTGGTTTGGGAACACTTTTTTCTAAAGTTTATTACAAATACTGTATGTGCAATATGTTAATTTGAGCAAAAATGAAACTAATATAGAAAAAGATATTTAGACCTCGGTCTTTCTTAAATTTGTCGCTCATCGTGTCAGTTGATAAAACTATTATCAATATATGCATCAAACCTCTCCCAAAACAATAGAGGTAGCTATATAATTGATCAGTTGCATCATGCACTCAAAAAAATTCTTGGGGATGCAAAACCCACTTTATTAGTAAGGTGCACTTATACAGTACTTAACCTTTCACGCTATTTGAGCACATACCTCTATTTTAGCCCAGGAATTTTGCACTGGCTTTTATATAAATGATTTTTACACTGCCATCCATTAGACTGGGCTGGCTGCCATGGCATTTATTTGTTTTTGTTCATTGTGTGTTCCACTTATCACGTGCACATCATAAGAATCTATCAGAATGCGGTGCCCTTATGGGACATTCCTCCTGATGGTCTAGGGGTAGTGTGTCTGGCCATCAGGTTCTTCACCCCTCTCAAACTGGCTGCCAGTGAGGGGTGACCGAAACCTAGACTTTCTGTGAGGGGTGTTTGGACAGTGGCCACTGCAGAAGCCAGAGGGGTCTCCCTAAGTTTCATTGAAGGGAAACCACTTGTTTCTTATCCTCGCTTGACGTTCTGGCTCAGGGATCAGAGGTTCTTTTATAGGTCACATCCTTGTGCACTTTTTTTGTGTGGCATGTTCACTCGATGTATTGTTTACCATGTGACCGCTGCAGCCAATCAGAGGGCTTAGCGGTGAGGAATCATATTTCTGGCTTAATGCCAGAAACATGACCACTGAGCTCCCTAAATGGCTATAGTGGTCACATGCTACCTGCATGTAAACAATCACCGGGAGTGCCGCTGGAGTGTCAGCATTGGATGGCCAGGGGAAAGGATAGGTGAGCACTGCTTGATTTGTTAATTCATGTAATTTGCAGCCATTAGGAAA
Organism: Rhinoderma darwinii; assembly: GCF_050947455.1. Lineage (NCBI taxonomy): Eukaryota > Metazoa > Chordata > Amphibia > Anura > Rhinodermatidae > Rhinoderma > Rhinoderma darwinii. The sequence goes on along the minus strand of NC_134688.1, from coordinate 336,192,542 downwards.
AAAATTCAGGACCCCCCCAGAAAACCCCTTTAAGGATTTAAAAAGGAGTAAAAGGAAGGGTTGTGTAAAAACTGAAAGATTAGGTTCAGGAGAGCGGGTTAAAAAGGTAACCACACGATCACACTTTTGTTAGGGGAAGCAGAAGCCGGACAGTGGGTTGGCAAGGCGACAAGACGCTGATACCTGGCTAATAGTTAACAATACAGCTTCTATATATAGAGACTATGTCGTGAAAACAAAAAAAATAAATAAAAATTTAACCCCTTCCCAGCATTTGACTGATACTGATGTTATGGCCAGGAAGGAGGAGTATGGAGTGGGATCACGGACTGAGCCTGCTCTATACTACGCAAGTGTTGTCTGTATAACTCAGCTGACACTTCATTGTAATGAGCGGTATCCCAGTAGTTTAACCCCTTGTGTTCAATAGTGACCGCGGTACTTAAGCCGTTAGAAAGAGGGGGGCCCTCTCCGACGTTCCGTCGGTCCCCGAAGATTGTCTTTGCAGCCCGGGGGCCTAATGAAGGCTCCTAGGTCTGCTATCTTTGTACTCATATTAAGCTATTTTTTGGTCACCACCTGCCATGAAAAATTGAATAAAAAGTGATCATAAAGTTGCATGTATCCCAAAATGGTACCAATAAATACTGCAGCTCACTCCGCAAAAAAATAAGCCCTTACACCGGTCAATCGAAGAAAAAATACAAAAATTATGGCTGTCAGAATGTGGCGACATGAAACCATTTTTTTTTAACAATTCATTTTTTCCTTGTCAAAGTAGTAAAACATAATAAAAAAACTCTAAAACTTTGGTATTGCCATAATTTTTTTTCCAGTTTCCCAGTAATTATATGGTACAATAAATTGTGTTATTAAACACTACAACTCGATAAACATTACAATAAAAAAAGTTATGGCTTTTGGAAGGTGGGAAGGAAAAAGGTGTTAATAAAAGTCAATTCAAATAAATGTTTGTTCAGAAGTCAAGAGCTACTGGAAATAAAATGGGTGCTTTGTAATATTGCTTTTTCCTTGCAGGAGTCTATGCAGCAGAAATTTCCCCCAACCATAAGTGATGGTCTTCCCGGGGTTCCAGTAGCTGTACCCCCCCGCCTCCACAATTTACACATAGTGGGGGACTTGCACCACAAAATAGGACTGTCCAGGTGAAACAACCCGTTATAATTTCACTGACATAATCTCCAACTATTGATCGTGGACAGCACAAAAACATAAAACTGAAAGCATGCTAATGGTAGTAGCAGCAGTAGTAATAATAAGTTACTATTTGTATTATGATCAGTTTACATTACTGTTACAAGACTAGCTTTGTAGACTATTCTACACATCACTACACTGAGTCTTATAAATGATTTTCTGGCTTGGCTTTTAGTGTCATTAGCCTCCGTAGGTCACTAACTTCCATGTAGCTGAGGTCAGATAAGCCCTGTGATAGAAGAAGTTAAGGCACAACATCTCCTTAAATACATTTAATCCGAGATCGAACTGGGAATAGGGTTAATGGGGAAACAATTCACATAATTATCCCTCCACTCAGCAGTTATTGGATAACCGGTCTGCAGTAATTTTACCTTGCGGGGCTGACTAACTAATGGCTCACCAAGCTGCATCACTGAGCAGGTAGCCTGCGGTTCCAAACCAAACTCTTTCTTTTGCTGAAAATTGATTTGAAAAAGTCCAGAGATTGCAGAATACATTCAATAGACTGTTCCATGTACTAAATAATGTGGTAGGCATGCAGCATGTTGGTCGAAAGTGCCCAGTCCATATAATTTTGGTATATTTTTAACATAGATATCTATGATATGTTTTTAAAAATCTCTAAAATAATATACTCATCTGCAAACATTGACGTAACATAAACATTTTAATGTCAAGAGGGATTTCTACTTACATTTCATACCTGAACAGTCAGCATTTAGGGGATTGGTCGCTACGGCAACAAAAATTTGCGCTACCGTTATGGCTGATGGCCCAATTAGATGCTCCCAAAGGTTCTGATGCGAAATGGCTGGGGAAGGGAACTATCATATACATCACAAGGAGTATGGGGATGTCACAATATTCAGCATCCATATCCACTAGTCAACGCACTATGGATAAGAAAAGGTTAGGAGCTGTTATATTACGGTGGATAGTTATGAAACATATATTACAAATCACAAATTTTTTGCAAACATTTCAAGCAGAGAATTCTTAATAAAATTATTATATTCCGTGTGAGGTCAGGAAATATATTTTTTTCCATGTAAGCCAAGCACCCTGAGGGTTTTGTTTTGCCTTCCTCTGGATCAAACAACCAGGTTATAAAAAGTTTGAACCTAAAGGGGATTTTCCAGGATTATAATGTTGATGGCCTATTGTTAGGCCGAGCACTGCGGCCTCGTCGTTGTTTACATTGAGCTGTTCCCCTGCATGCCATACATGTTGTTGCTGCAGTGCTGGGTATTGCAGCTTTGTCCCACAAGTGAATGGGATAAAGCTGCAGAACAGCCGCTACTATGTGTAAAGGCATGCAGGTGTGCGGAGAAATATAAACAATGAAGAGGCCACAGTGCTCGCCCTGGCACAATGAAGAGGCCGCAGTGCTCGCTCTGGCATCTCGGCCACTTTATATAGCTGATCAGGGGATGCGCAGAGAGTCGGGCCCCCACCGATGTGATATTGATGGCTTATTCCAAAGGATAGGCCCTCAACATTGTAATCCTGGAAAACTCCATTAATGGACAAGAATTTTTTTCACTCTATATAACGGTCAATTGGGTATATTCATCTCACTTCTTAAGGATAAGCTGAACTATTACATTTAAATGACTACGTAATATGTAAGCACTAAGTTAAATAAAGTCACCCTTCCCTCCGCAGCCATTTTTCGGATTTTCACTTTTGTTTTTTCCTCCCCACCTTCCAGCCATATCTCTTATATTTTTCCATCATATTGCAGTATGAGGGCTTGCTTTTTGCAGGACGAGTTGTAGATTTTCACAGCATCATTTTTTGTACCATACAATGTAGTGGGAGACGAGAAAAAAACATATATGTGGGGTGGAATAAGAAAAAAACAGCGATTCCTCAACTTTTTGGGTGGTTTTGTTTTTACGGCGTTCACCGTACAGTAAAAATGGCATGTTAACTTTATTCTGCGGGTCAATATGATTACAGTGATACCAAATTTATATAGTTTTCTTTATGTTTTACTACTTTTACAAGGAAAAAACTGATTGTTAAAAATAAAATTTGAGTTTTGTCGCCACATTCTGAGAGCCATAACGTTTTTATTTTTCTGTCAATTTAGCCGGGTGAAGGCTTATTTTTTGCGGGGCAAGCTTCAGTTTATGTTGGTACCATTTTGGGGTATGTGAGACTTTTTGATCACTTTTTATTTCATTTTTTGTGGGAGAAGAAGGGACCAAAAAACAGCAATTCTGATGTTTTTAATTTTTTACGGCGTTCACCGTGCGGACTAAATAATGATATATTTTAATAGTTCAGACTTTTACGGACGCGTTGATAGCAGTTATGTTAGCTTTTTATTTATTTTTTTACATTGTGCTTGTGGGAAAAGGGTGATTTTTTGAGCTTTTATTTTTTTTATTTTTTTTTATTTGTTAATTTTTTTTTTATTTTACTGTTTTTTTACTTGTCCCCCTAGGGGACTTTAACCGGCGATGTATTGGAGTATATCGCGATTCTGACAGTCTCCTATGAAGTCAACCAACGGCTTCCCATGATCTCGCTGCGGGGGGGCCGTTGGGACGTTACAGGGGGTCGCCCCCTGTTTTTAGTCATTTAAATGCCGCGATCGCTATTGAACGCGGCATTTAACCGGTTAAACAAGCGGGATCGCGCTCGAACGGGATACCGCTCGTTACCCGGAAGTGTCAACACACAGCTGACACACTCGCTCTGTGGAGCGGTCTCAGCCCGTGAGCCCGCTCCATATTCCCCCACCCGGCGTGCTCCGTATATATACACGGCGGATGTCGGGAAGGGGTTAAATATAAGTTAATTATCTCTCAATATTGCCTTATATTGGTTATATAATAGTGCCACCACTTGTTCTCATATAATACTGTCAAACATAGTGTCTAAGTAATAATAACAGACATAATGCCTGTTTATGAGCCTCTTACCATATTGTACTTATTGTGTATACATACTCTTTTTGTTCACCCCCCACTTTAGAAATGCTGGACTTTATCACTAACTTAAGAACTTTGTATAATGTATTCCTGTCTTTTTCATGTTAGTCTGCATTTCCACAACTTTCCTGGGTTGCACTGTTAACTTTTATTTATCCCTTTTTTTCATATGTCTATTATTTAGTTGTTTATTTATCCTTTGTTGAGATATTTATTCAGCCAATGAAATAATTTTCTCACGTCCAGAAAAATTAGGAAGTACCATGGGGGTAATAGGATGGCTTCAATGTAATTATAAATTCACAAAAAATTCACTGCAGTGTTCCGTTTCTGGAATAACGGAACGGAGATGTTCAGGGACCAAACCATTTTTAAATGACTGCTGCAAAATATTAAATTCAATCTCTTAATTGTAACTTTATATATAAAACATGTTTTTAGCATGTTTCATAGCATTAAGGACAGTGCATATAAGGCAAAGCTCACACCATGTCTGGCCATACAGTTGACAGTAAACTTGTGTTTGTAAAACAAGAACAAAAAAGTTTAATGTCAAAAGGAATGCAAGCGTATGCATCTGTCTGCCAATGACTTCCATCATAAAAAATGTACCTTAGTATATATTTTTTTTGGCCTACTCTTGAATTTTTTTTATCAAAAGGCATCTAAATTACCATTAAATCCCCTAATCAAGGGCACATCAGGGACTATAGTCTCTATAGATCTCCTTATTGAGACCTATATACGGTCTACTGTACAAGCAGGGAGATTGCCCTGTGAAGGGTGTTCATGAATCTGATCCTCTCCCTAAATCAAATCCTAATTTACACTTATTGTGTTGACACATTTCCACTTTATAAAGGTGGTTTATTGGGTTTTAACAAAGGATTTATTGCTGTGAAGCAGTTAAATGGGTTTCTGAGATTATAGAAAAGGTCTGCTTCCACCCCCCAATGAAACAATGCCACTCTTGTCCCTGGATTGTGCCTGGTATTACAGCTCAGCTTTAGGCCTCATTTACACGAGCGTGTGCGTTTTGCGCGCGTAAAAAACGCAGCGTTTTGCGTGCGCAAAAGGCACTTGACAGCTCCGTGTGTCATCCGTGTATGATGCGCGGCTGCGTGATTTTCGCGCAGCCGCCATCATAGAGATGAGGCTAGCCGACGTCAGTCACTGTCCATGGTGCTGAATGAGTTAACTGATCGGCAGTAACTCTTTCAGCACCCTCGACAGTGAATTCCGATCACCATATCGAGTAACCTGTTTTAAAAAAAAGAGGTTCGTACTTACCGAGAACTTCCCGGCCGTTGCCTTGGTGACGCGTCCTTGGTGACGCGTCCTTGGTGACGCGCCTCTCTTGACATCTGGCCCCACCTCCCTGGATGACGCGGCAGTCCATGTGACCGCTGCAGCCTGTGCTTGGCTTGTGATTGGCTGCAGCTGTCACTTGGACTGAATTGTCATCCCGGGAGGTCAGACTGGTTGAAGAAGGCGGGAGTTATCGGTAAGTCAGAACTTCTTTTTTTTTTACACGTTCACGTATATTGGAATCGGAAGTCACTGTCCATGGTGCTGAAACAGTTTAACTCTTTCAGCACCCTGCACAGTGACCACCCTGCACGTGGTGCTTTTCTGTTTACATTCAGTTTGACAGCTCTTGCGCGAATCACGCAGTTCGCACGGAAGTGCTTCCGTGCGACCTTCGTGGTTTTCACGCACCCATTGACTTCAATGGGTGCGTGATGCGCGAAAATCGCACGATTATAGAACATGTCGTGAGTTTTACGCAACGCACTCGCGCTGCACAAAATTCACGCATCGTCTGCACTACCCCATAGAGTAATATAGGTGCATACGACACACGTGAAAAGCACGCGCGTCGCACGCGCGTATATTACGCTCGTGTAAATGAGGCCTAATTCAAGTGAATGAGACTTAGCTGCAATACCTGACACAGCCAAAGTACACGTGTGGCACTGTTTCTGGGGAAAAAAAGGACATCCTTTCTTATTCTCAGATAAAACTTTTAATTATCAATTCACACAAGCAAGACATGTTGTAAGAAGACAAATATTCTATACTACTGACCCAAATACATTATACAAATTGACTGAAATAAATGTGATTGTGACAGTCTAAACCAGTGTTTTGAAGAGTCATTTAATTTCTCCATCTATTCTCTTTTAATGTTTAAGTACATTTTTACAGTTTTGAATATACTGTATATGGATTGTGTCAACAAAAATGTTTGGCGCCTTGCTGTTATCTGTAAACTAAATAGGAAATCTAATTATGCTTGTTATAATTTATTGCAAGATAAAAGCTATATAAAACAGTCAGCTGAGGATAACGGAGGTGTAAGTTAATATTTTAGTCATTTTGAAGTACTGGGCCTATGGTTATTGTTCTGGTATCTTAATTTGTTGAATGAAATAGCCAACAGGTAAATAATTAGCTTTCAAAGGAATTAGCCTCCATGAAGATGAGTCAGCCATCTATTCGATGACGGTTCATCAGCAAAATTTGCTTTCGTTATTTGACAAACAAAGGCTCTTACGAAAAGGTGAAACCATTGTCAGCAAAATATATGAAATCTAAGGCTTCGTTCATGGAATTGATTCTGTCAAAACAACAGAACCCTTAGAAAACGAGGACAAACGGAAACCATTGGCACTGGATCGGTCACCATTGAAATCACTGGTGATGGGAAAGGAAACCTTTGGTTTCTGTTTGTGTCAGTCATGGTCCCGTTCTGATGGAAAGCTCCGACGGAACGGGACCCTAGCACAGATGTGAACGAAGCCTTAGAGAGGCATGGTTAATCTAACTTAAATAAAAAACAAATAAGGCCGCTATCAGACAGATGTAGTAGAGGTGCATTCTATCATCTTTATTATGCTCGGATCTCCTGCGGTTCAACTGAATTGGAAATAGATCACCATAGAATCCTATGTCTGAAAGCAGCCTAGGAATCTTTCTTACTAAAACCTGTTTTCTGGATTCATTTCATGGCTCTTAACCTCATATAAGCGATATACATTGACTACTGTGATAGACATTACTACTATATATTGACCTGCCAACCAGATATAGGAAATATTCAGACCAGTTCACAAAATTTCATTTCTGAAAAGAACACATGAGACTATTAGAAAAGGAACATTAAATTAGTAAACAATAGTGTAACTATAAAATAAACAACATATGTACTACGGTATATTACTAAATCTATACTATGAAAACGACCTGGATGGTAGAAAATCTATGAAATATAGGTACAGTAGTTATAGTTTGAAATAATAGGGTATGATTAATTAAACTGATGAAATATGCCATAGAGTCAGACTGAATATATGGACAGTGTTTCTCCGGTATGCACTGTGGTTTCTGTTATAGCATCCATCCATCTTGTGGAAGGTCGTCAACCCTTTCATTCCTTCTCGTATAAATGTATTTGCCAATGAGCAGCATCTTCTCATAATATGTTTAAAATAAGATAGCATCTGTCTCATAGTTTGTTCTTTAAGAGGACAATACTAACCCCCACAGTAGAATATGATGATCCAGGGTTAATTATGTTTAGCATATGTTTGCCTCTTGTTGATTCCAGATGTTATAACAGTCATTCAGTAATCTACTCAAATTACAATCAACTGAACAGTGCTTGCATTCTGAATCTCTATATCTGCACTTTTTTCATTGAACATATGAGTTTTCTTTTTATAAAGCCGAAAAAAAAAAGCAACAAAAAAACAATGATGCCAAATACATAGAATTCTGAACGTAACAAAATCCCAACTTACTGTAGCTTTACATGCATTGATAATCAGTGGCGGATCCTCATATGGGTGGTTCGGGCGGTCGCCCAGGGGCCCAAGGCTCCCACTGGGCCCATGGCCGCCCGAACCACACATGCAGGGCTGCTGCCGTCTGCATTCTCGCGGTCGTCGGTCTCACCTGTTGATGAAGATATGGGGCGGGGGGTGTGCAGGGGGAGTCAATTACGGGGGCGAGCTATGCCAGGGAACAGGGGATGCATCCCTCTCCCACTGTTTAAGGGGCCGCACAGCACATCAGCTGTAGAGAGCAGTCTGTCAGAGATAGTGATGGGCAGATGCTGGAGTCACTCTCCCTGACAGTCTGCCTCTCTGTGCTGCTGTGCACTGTACCATCTGTCTACACTTCCAGCAGCTGCTTTTTAACGGCAAGACTGCAACTAGGAGGTGAAGGACCTGTAGTGACATCACAGTCACATGATTAAGGTCCTGTAGGCTGTACCCAAGAACAAGCACCGCAGAGGTGAGGCTCTGGTAAGTGTGGTGTGTTAATATAGTGAACATAATGTAAGTCTATATAGTGTGTGTTGTGTGTATAGTGTTTATAGTGTAAGTCTATGTAGTGTGTGTGCTGTGTGTATAGAGTTTATGGTGTGTATAATGCAAGTCTATATAATGTATACAGTGTAAGTGTGTGTATAATGCATATAGTATGTGTGTATAGTGTATATAATGTATAGTGTGTGTATATAGTGTGTGTGTGTATAATGTATGTGTGTGTGTATAGTATGTCGTGTGTGTATAGTGTTTATAGTCCTGCAGCCTATAAGGCGCTGGGAAGACTCCATCACGCCGGTCTGCGCATGCGTCTAGTCCGGAGGTTTCACATGTGTCCAGCTGGAGCGGCCGCCACGGGGCAAGGTAAGTAAAATATATATATTTTTTTAAGGTGGGGGTAGCGCTGTGTATATATTCAAGGAGGGGGGAGTGCTCTGTGACACTATATACAAGGGGGGAGTTCTCCATTACACTATATACAACGGGGGAGTGCTGGGTAGCCCTATATACAAGGGGGAGGATAGCGCTGTATGAGCCTATATACAAGGGGGAGCTGAGTACTGTGTGACACTATATACAAGGGGGGAGTGCTCTGTAACACTATACACCAGGGGGAGTGCTCTGTGACACTATATACAAGGGGGGAGTTCTCCGTTACACTATATACAGGGGGGTGCTGTGTGACCCTATATACAAGGGGGAGGGGAGCGCTGTGTGGCACTATATACAAAGGGAGGTGGCACTGTGTGCAGTATATACAAGCGGGGGAGCGCTATGTGGCCCTATATACAAGGGGGTGCACTAAGTGGCCCTATATGCAAGGGGGAGCACTGTGTGGCCCTATAAAAAAGGGGTGTGTGCTGTGTGACACTATATACAAGGGGGAGCGCTGAGGGACACTATGTACAAAGGGGGATGGCTGTGTAGCACTATATACAACGGGGGGCTGTGTAGCGCTATCCACAGCGGTATGTGTGTGGCACTTTTTACAGGGGGCTCTGTGGTGCTATTTACAAGAGGGGGAGGGCTGTGTGGCACTCTCTACAGGGGTCTGTATGGCACTATCTATAGGGGGCTGTGTGTAACGCTTTCTATGGGGGGATGTGTGTGGTGCTAGCTATAGCGGGATGTGTGATATCTACAGGGGGCTGTATGTTGCGCTATCTATGGGGGTGTGTAATATCTACAGGGGCTGTGTGTGGCACTATGTACACGGTGCTGTGTGTATGTGGTGTTTTACAGTGTATGGTATTATTATATTCAGGTCAGAAGAAGCGCAATCTCCAGCGCGAAACAGGCTGTAACCTACAACTAGCTGTTCTCCCTGTAATGCTTTTACCCTCGCCAAGGTGACACAATACAGTTAAAAAGATTTGCAAACGGGTGAGTGCCGCATTTTCATTTCTTTCATCTATATTATATTCAGGGGCGCAGTGTTTGGTGCTATTATATTTAGTATGTCGCACCATGATAATTTTATTTTCGTTTATAGCTGTGGAAATGTTGGAAAAGTGAGGAGCCGAAGACATCTGAGTGGCAAATTCTGCAGAAATGGGACATGGCCGGGAGAAGTCGTCATGAGCTTTGGACCGGATGGAGATGAAAAGAGGAAAAAAACGACTAGAATCTGAGACATCGTAACCTGTGAGTCACTAGATTTATAGAAAATCTGTCCCCTCTACTGACATGTTTATTATAGGAAATCCTTGTATTTCACAAAAAGTATTTCTGCAGTCCAGGACTGATAGACAATTCCCCTTGTCAGGAGGATGTGTCCCAGCACACTGTGATACTGTCAGTATGTAGGGACACAGCCCTGTGACAAGGGGAATCGTAACAATCATTTGTTAATGCTTGCCCAAAAAGGTGTTAAAAATAGTTACGGAGCGGCAGGGCGGCGGTGCGGAAGGGGGGCCAAAGTTTGGGTAACAGCCCAGGGCCTATTGTCTACTTAATCTTCCACTGGACATGAAGTGGCTATCACTAACCCCCATTAGTACCACGGTACCCACCGCCACCCGGGGTACTAGGAAGAGCCGGGTACGATCCAGTACTCGACCATCTGTAGTGATGATCGGGCACTAGCATGGTCACTGGCTGGCATTATTAGGCTGGGAAAGCCCCAAAGCAGTGGCCCTTCCCACCGTGGTAATGCTAGCCTGCTGCTGTTAAGGTTGTATCTAGCTGGTTATAAAAATGTGGGAACCCCACATCGTTCTTTCCAATTATTTATTTATTTTTTAAAAATTATGTGGGGTCCCCCCCCAATTTTCATAACCAGTACGCTACAACATAGCAGCAGCAGCAGGCCAGCATTACCAGGGTGGGAAGGACCACTGTTTTTGGCCTGTCCCAGCATAATACAAGCCTGCGGCTCGCCCCAGTTCCCGACCATCACTACAGATAGTCGGGTACTGGATCGTACCCGGCTCTTCCCGGCACCCCTGGTGGCTGTGGGTACCGTTGTAATAATGGAGGTTAGTGTTAGACTCTGCATCGGCTAACACTAAGCCCCGCCTAGTAATGGACGCTGTTAATAAGGCAGTAGTAATAAAGTTTAAAAAAAATACAAAGACATAGAAAAAACAGCTTTATTGAAATAAAAAAAAAAACACACAACCCTCGTTAACCATTTAATTGATAATAAAAAAAAAAAGCTGTCATTGAAGTAGTCCTCAAATCCAGCGTATTCCACCTACCGAGCCTTTAAAAAAACACAAACACATGACCGCTGCCCTTCCATCGGAAGTTTCCGTCGGGTAACCCCTCAACGGAAAGGCAAACTGAAACCTCAGCTTCCGTTTCCCTCACCACTGATCTCCATGGTGACGGAAACGTTGCTAAAGGCGATTCAGTGTGAGAAAGTGACCGGTATGAAGGGGAAGTAGCGCTCATATGAGTGGCTGCACCCCCTTCAAAACAGCTGATTGGTGGGAGTCCCAGGAGTCGGACCCAGACCCATCAGCTCCCGCAGAGTGGTATTAAATTTACCCTCCTCTTCGGCCGCAGCGGAGGTCCTGACTGCATCCAGGGTCAGGATGTTGTGCGCAACGCACAGCGTTGCGACGTCATGCACTGCGCACAGCGCTGTGACGTCAGGACCACTGCTGCACTACGGAAGGAGGAATGTAAGTAGTCAGTTATTATAGTAACGGGGCCCGTGTAGTTTATTACATAGGCCCCAGTTACTATAGTAACTTTTCATTGATGTGGTGCGGGGGGGGGGGCCCTTGATTCGTGCACCGGTCAATTGTGACCACTGTAACCCCTGTAGTTACGCCACTGCCCCATAGAGCCCTCAGTAGTTATTATACTGCAAGGGGGGTCAGAACATCTGAATGACTGCTGAGGGCTCTATGGGGGGATTACTCCTTACCTCCATAGCCATAAGAGTCAGACGCTCAGACCCTCCCATAGAGCACTCAGCAGTCCGTCAGACGCTCTGGCCCTCAGGAGTTTTTTTACTGAAGGGGAGGGGTGTTTGACTGCTTAACCCCTTAAGGACCCAGCCTGTTTTGGCCTTCAGGACACAGCCGATTTTTTTCAAATCTGACATGTGTTACTTTATGTGGTAATAACGTTGGAATGCTTTTACCTAGCCAAGCGATTCTGAGATTGTTTTCTCATGACATGTTGTACTTTATGTTAGTGAAAAAATTTGGTCGATAATTTTGGTATTTATTTCTGAAAAACACCAAAATGTAGAAAAAATTTGCAAAAATTAGCATTTTTCTAAATTTAAACGTATCTGCTTGTAAAACAGATAGTAATACCACACAAAATAGTTACTAGTTAAAATTTACCATATGTCTACTTTATGTTTGCATCGTTTTTTGAACGTCCTTTTATTTTCTAGGACGTTACAAGGATTAAAACTTTAGCAGCAATTTCTCATATTTTAAAGAAAATCCCCAGAAGTTACCCCATTTTGAAAACTGCACCCCTCAAGGTATTCCAATCAGCATTCACAAAGTGTTTTAACCCTTTAGGCGTTTCTCAGGAATTAAAGCAAAGTAGAGGTGAAATTTACAAATTTTATTTTTTTTTGCCGAAATTCATTTTTAATACATTTTGTTTTGTAACACAGAAGGTTTTACCAGAGAAAGGCAACTCAATATTTATTGCCCAGATTCTGCAGTTTTTAGAAATATCCCACATGTGGCCCTAGTGTGGTAATGGACTGAAACACAGGCCTCAGAAGCAAAGGAGCACCCAGTGGATTTTGGGCCTCCTTTTTTTAAAAATATATTTTAGGCACCTTGTCAAGTTTGAAGAGGTCTTGTGGTGCCAAAACAGTGGAAACACCCCAAAAGTTACCCCATTTTGGAAACTACACCCCTCAAGGAATTTATCTAGGTGTATAGTTAGCATTTTAACACACAGGTTTTTTCGCTAAATTTATTAGAATTAGTCTGTAAAAATAAAAATCTACTTTTTTTCTGAAAAACATAGACATTTTTTATATTTACAAGGAATAATAAAGAAAATGCACCCCAATATTTGTAAAGCAATGTCTCCCGATTACGGCAATATCTCATATGTGGTAATAAACTGCTGACTGGACCCACAGCAGGACTCAGAAGGGAAGGAGCGGTTGGAGCACGGATTTTGCTGGATTGGTTTTCAGTGCAATGTCGCGTTTGCAACACCCTGGAGGGAGCAAAACAGGGGAAACCACCCAAAAGTGACCCCATTTTAGAAACTACACCTCTCAAGGAATATATCTAGGGGTATAGTTAGCAGTTTGACCACACAGGTTTTTCGCTAAATATATTGGAATTAGTCTGTAATAATGAAAATCTACTTTTTTTCTGAAAAAACATAGACATTTTTAGTATTTACAAGGAATAATGAAGAAAATGCACCCCAACATTTGTAAAGCAATGTCTCCCGATTACGGAAATACCCCATATGTGGTAATAAACTGCTGATCAGAAGGGAAGGAGCGCCGTTTGGATTTTGTAGCACAGATTTTGCTGGATTGTTTTTCGGTGCCATGCCGCGTTTGCAACGCCCTGGAGGGACTAAAACAGTGGAAACCCTCCCAAGTTACCCCATTTTGGAAACACCCGTCAAGGAATTTTTCTAGGGGTATAGTGAGCATTTAGACCCCACGGGTCTTTTGCAGAATTTATTAGAATTAGGCCGTGAAAATTAATGTCACAATTTTTTTCCACTAAAATGTTGAATTTTCTCATTTTCACAAGGGATAAAGGAGAAAAAAACAACCAATTTTTGTAAAACAATTTCTCCTTGAGTACGGAAATACCCCACATGTTGTCAAAAGTTTTTTTTCATTAGAAATGAATTAACCCTTTCAGGACTGATCCATTTTTTGCTTTCTTATTTTAGTTTTTCACTCTCGGGTATGGCGATGCCATATATGTGGGCGCAAACTGCTGTTTGGGCACGCTGCAGGGCTCAGAAGGGAGGGACACCATTTTGCTTTTGAAACGCAGATTTTGCTTGGCAGTTGTTCTGTTTGGAGTTTTGCTGGTATTTCAGTTTATAATGTGGGAGCATATGTAATCTGTGCGGAGAATATCAGGATATATGTAATCTGTGCAGAGTACATCAGGGCATAATAAGAGGGTATAATAATGGGGTAAATAAATAATAATCCGCAGAAATGTGGCCGGCGTCGCACTGATAAATGGCGCCCGATCTTATCCGTATTTGAAACACTCTGCACAATTTGCATCGCCATATTCTGAGAGCCAGAACTTTTTTATTTTTTCACCACCAGAGCCGTGTGAGGGCTTATTTGTTGCGGGACAATCTGTAGTTTTCATTGGTACAATTTTGGGGTACATACGATTTTTTTGATCACTTTTTATTTAATTTATTTGCAAGCCGGTTGACCATAAACAAGCAATTCTGACAATGTTTTTTAGTTTATCTTTTGCAGCGTTCACCGTGTGCTATAAATGAAAATTTTACTTTATTCTGCGGGTCGGTACGATTATGGCGATACCATATGTATATCGTTTTTTTTATGTTTTGCAGCGTTTGCGCAATGAAATCACTTTTTTATAAAATAATTCATTTTCTGTGTCACCATATTCTGAGAGCCATTTTTTATTTTTTAGTCAAAAAAGCTGTGTAATAGCTTGTTTTTTGTGGGACGGGTTGTAGTTTTTATCGGTACTATTTACGGGTACATGCGACTTTTTAATCACTTTTATTCTCTATTTTGGGAGGGGTGGTGACCAAAAAATAGCAATTCTGGTGTCGTTTCTTGTTGATTTTTTTTGGGGTGTTCATCGTGCGGGAAAAATAAAATAACATTATAGTTTTATAGTTGGCATCGTTACGAACGCGGTGATACCAGATATGTTTTCCCTTTTCTAATGTGTTAATTTTTTTCCTATAATGAAAGTTTTATTATAGGAAAAAAAGCAGTGTTTGTTTATGGAACTTATAACTTTTATTTTTACACTTTTTTAAAAACATTTTTATTACTTTTTTTTTAACTTTTTTCACTTGTCCCACTAGGGGACATTTAGACTTGCAGCTATGATCGCTGCTAGCGTACATTACACTACCTACATAGTGTAATGTATTCTGTCATTGTGACGTGACAGTCACACTGACAGGAAGACTCGGAGGACCGCTGACCGGCAAGACTGGAGTGTCAGCTGTCGGGGACAGCTGACCTCCCGGTTCCCGGACACTGTCCGTTAGGACAATGTGCGCCGAGAACTACTCCGCAACTGTACGTCCTGATGCGGGAAGCAAGCCCTCTGCAGGACGTACAGTTGCGGAGCAGCGCGTGAAGAGGTTAAAGTGTAACAATTATTTTTTTTTTAAATGTACATGTCATAGTGACATGTCAAAAGTTCTCATTGTTAGGGATCCGAGCACTGAGACCCCCACCGATCGCTAAAAAAAAAGTGGCAGAAGCGCTTAGGTTAGTGCTGTGCCACTTTGTTTCTGATTGCCGAGCAAGCGGTGTACGGGCACAATAGACAGCCTATGGAGTCTGCACACCGTTCCGAGGAAAGACGTTGAGAAATGAAGTGGAACAGTGTTCTGCCACTTTGTTTTAGCGATCGATGGGGGTCTCAGTGCTCGGACCACCACCAATTAAAACATCTGACATATCACTATGACACACAAAACGTTTTTTTAAAAGTTTAGTTACCCCTGGGGACTGAATTTATTGGTCTGAGTTAATGTATGGGCCTGAGGTGTTTTAATGTCCGTGGCTGCGGGCTGTCAGCTCCAGCCTTCCGCTGACAGCCGCAGCCACGAGTCGGCAAGCACTGGCCCCAGCCTCCTCCTCAGGAGACGCCAGCGCTTGCATCCACTCACCTCCGCCGGACATCTTGAACGACCTTTGACCCGTGAGTACCCTGGGCTATAAGAGGGGTCCAGCCCCCTAGTTCGATGCCTGAGCGTTGTTAGTTTTCCCAGTCTGTCTTGCAAATGGTCCCTTAGTGTTTCCCATTCCTGTTGTTACCCGTACCTTGTTCCCCGTTCCTGTTTCCCGTGCTTTGCCCTAGTATCAAGTCGTGCCACGCCCTGTGTCATCTGCCACGTCCTGTGTCATCTGCCACGTCCAGAGGAATCTGCCACGTCCTGTGTCATCTGCCACGTCTGGAGGAATCCGCCACGTCCTGTGTCATCTGCCACGTCCGGAGGAATCCGCCACGTCCTGTGTTATCTGCCACGTCCGGAGGAATCTGCCACGTCCTGTGTTATCTGCCACGTCCGGAGGAATCCGCCACGTCCTGTGTCATCTGCCACGTCCGGAGGAATCCGCCACGTACTGTGTTATCTGCCACGTCCGGAGGAATCCGCCACGTCTCGCGCAACTTGCGGCTCCTGTGTCATCCGCCATGTTTGGCGCCATCTGCTGCACCCATCTCATCTGTGCCAGAGCTGCGGCCACCATCTGGACTATTCAGGTACCCTTGTGCGGGACATTGTATTTCTGGGGTGTCCTGTTGTTTGGCCAGCTGCCTCCCCGCTGCGGCGGTACGGCCTAGTGGGTCCACTAACCCGCTCCGTGACAGGTGTTAATTTGCTTATGGATTTGGTCTGGGGTATAAAACTATTTAGGGTGTTTCGTTTCTGAATTTTTGTGTTGCTATAGACGCAGAAAATGGCTGCAGAATCGAAGGGCAAAGATTTCTCATCAGGAAACTTCAGTCATCAGGAGAAATGGCCTGTGTCAGATGGAGAAGATAAGAAAAAAGAACGACTCCCATCAGAGAAGACATCACTTGTGAGTCACTGGATTTATAGAGGATCTGTCCCCTCTCCTGACATGTCTGTTATATCTGTCCTTGTATTCTATAAAAAGTATTTTTGCACCCAGAACTAATAAACAAATGCATGTTACCATTCCCATTGTCCAGAGGATGCGTCCCTACACAGTGTGATACTGTCAGCGATGTTTAGAGGCTGTCAGTATGTAGGGAGCAAGACCTTTGACAAGTGAATCGTAACACTCATTTGTTAATGCTCTCACAGAAAGGTGGTGTTTAATATAGACACGACATGGCAGGGCAGTGGTGGAGAGGGGGGCCCAAGCTTGGGGGAACAGCCCAGGGCCTATGGTCTACTTAATCCGCCACTGTTGATAATGCCAACAATTCGAGAACTTGCTTCTAATTTTGATAGTCGATTACGATCATCTTAACCCTTTCACGACCAAGGACGAAAATGAACGTCCTGGTCGGCAGCTAGTTCCTGCCCCAGGACGTTCATTTTCGTCTGTATTTAAAACTGTCACTCTGTGTAAACACAGAGTGACAGGCGCGCGCTGACAGCTGTCCTAGACAGCGGTCACATCAGTCTCGCTGGTCAGCGGACCATCGACCGCTGCTTTCGGCAATTAACCCCTTAAGTGCGGCTACGGATTGCCGTCGCCGCATTTAAGTGGTTTGAAGCACATCGGCAGCCCCCACGAAGTGATCATGGGGGCTACCGATGCTTGTCACGGCAATCGGAGGTCAGACAATGACCTCCGAGTTGCCATGTACGGAAGCCTCTGAGGAACAGCCTCCTGCCGGTCCTCCGAGGCTTCCTGTCAGTGTGACTGTCACGTCACAATGACAGTTAGAGTACATTACACTACGTGTGTAGTGTAATGTACTCTAGCAGCGATCAAAGCTCCAAGTCTAAGTGTCCCCTAGTGGGACAAGTAAAAAAGTAAAAAAAAGATAATAAAAATGTTTTAAAAAAAGTGTAAAAATAAAAGTTATAAGTTATATAAACAAACACTGCATTTTTTTCCTATAATAAGTCTTTCATTATAGGAAAAAAATGAACATGTTAAAAAAAAGTACACATATCTGATATCACCGCGTTCGTAACGACCCCAACTATCAAACTATAATGTTATTTTTCCCGCACGATGAACACCCCAAAAAAAATCAATAAAAAACTACACCAGAATCGCTATTTTTTGGTCACCACCCCTCCCAAAATAGAGAATAAAAAGTGATCAAAAAGTCGCATGTACCTGAAAATAATACCGATAAAAACTACAACCCGTCCCGCAAAAAACAAGCTCTTACACAGCTTTTTTGACTGAAAAATAAAAAAGTTACGGCTCTCAGAATATGGTGACACAGAAAATAAATTATTTTATAAAAAAGTGATTTTATTGCGCAAACGCTGCAAAACATAAAAAGAACTATATACATATGGTATCGCCGTAATCGTACCTACCGATCCGCAGAATAAAATATAATGGTCATTTATAGTACACGGTGAACGCCGCAAAAAAAAAAAAAAAAAAAACATTGTCAGAATTGCTTGTTTTTGGTCACCCGGCTTGCAAAAAAATTTAATAAAAAGTGATCAAAAAAATTGCATGTAACCCAAAATAGTACCAATGAAAAGAACAGATTGTCCCGCAACAAATAAGCCCTCACAGGGCTCCGGTGGTGAAAAAATAAAAAAGTTCTGGCTTTCAGAATATGGCGATGCAAAATGTGCAGTGTCCAAAAGTGGATAAGATCGGGCGCCATTTATCAGTGCGACACCGGGTACATATCTATGAAATATTATTTATTTACCCTATTATTATACCCTCTTATTATACCCTGATGTACTCCGCACAGGTTACATATACCCCCAAATTATAAACTGAAATACCAGCAAAACCCCAAACAAAACTACTACCAAGCAAAATCTGCGCTCCAAAAGCAAAATGGCGTTCCCTCCCTTCTGAGCCCTGCAGCGTGCCCAAGCAGCAGTTTGCGCCCACACATATGGCGTCGCCATACCCGAGAGAACCCGCTTAACGTTTTATGAGGTATTTGTCTTCTGTGGCGCAAACTGGGCACAACATATTATGCACTAAAATGGCGTATCAGTGGAAAATTGCAATTTTCACTTTAAACCATCCGCTGTGCATTAACCCCTTTGCGCACTATGACTTAATTGCCCGTCATGGTGCGGCGGTTGATGTATGGAGCCGGCTCACGTGCTGAGCCCGCTCCATACGCTGAGGGTGTCAGCTATGTATTACAGCAGGCCCCCTCGGTACTAACGGACAGGTACAGTGATCGCTCTGTTACAGAAGCCTGTAAGAATAACAATATACTGCAATATATTAGTATTGCAGTGTATTGTACCTGTGATCCAATGATCGCTGGCTCAAGTCCCCTAAGGGGATTGTTTAATAAAATGTGTAGAAGAATTATAGTTATTAGTAGTGAGAATTAATTTTTTTAAAGTAAAAAAAAAAAAACACCTTTTCGCATTTTTCTTCTAAAGTAATGTAAAAAAATTAACAAAATTGGTATCGCTACGTCCGTAAAAGTCAGAACTATTAGAATATACCATTATTTAATTTGCACAGTGCACACCTTAAAAAAATTAAATAATTGAAACCGCCAAAATCGCTGTTTTTTTTTTTGTCACCTTCGCTCTAAAAAAAATATGTAATACAACTTTTGAATCACTTTTTATGTACCAAAAAATGGTACCAATAAAAACTGCAGCTCCTCCCGCAAGAAATAAGCCCTCACACCACTCTATTGATGGAAAAATAAAAAAGTTATGGCTCTTGGAAAGCGGGGAGTGAAAATCTAAAATATGAAAGCAAAAAATGCATCAGTCCTTAAAGGGTTAATTCATTTCTAATGAAAAAACGTATGACTACATGTGGGGTATTTTCGGACTCGGGAGAAATTGCTTTATAAAAAATGGTTGTTTTTTTCCTCCTTTATCCCTTGTGAAAATGAGATAATTCAACATTTTAGTGGAAAAAAATTTGAAATTAATTTTCGCGCCATAATTCTAATAAACTCTGCAAAAGACCCGTGGGGTGTAAATGCTCACTATACCCCTAGAAAAACTCCTTGAAGGTTTTTCCAAAATGGGGTCACTTTTGGGGGGTTTCCACTATTTTGGTCCCTCCAGTGCATTGCAAATGCGACATGGCACCGAAAACCATTCCAGCAAAATCATAAATCCAAATGGCGCTCCTTCCCTTCTGAGCCCTGCTGTGGGTCCAAACAGCAGTTTATTACCACATATGGGGTATTGTCGTAATCGGGAGTCATTGCTTTACAAATGTTGAGGTGCATTTTCTTCGTTATTCCTTGTAAATAATAAAAATTTATATGTTGTTTCAGAAAAAAAAGTACATTTGAATTTTTACAGACTAATTCCAATATATTTAGCGAAAAACCTGTGTGGTCAAAATGCGAACTATACCCCTAGATAAATACCTTAAGGGGTCTAGTTTTCGAAATGGGGTCATTTATGGGGAGTTTCTATCGTTCTGGCAGCTCAAAGCTTCTCCAAATGTACAGTGGGGCCTAAAACATTTTCAAGCAAAATATGAGTCCTGAAAGCCTCCGGGTGCTCCCTTCCTTTTGGGCCCTGCCGTGTGTCCAGGCAGCGCATTAGGGTCACAATATGGGTATTTTTGAAAACAGGAGAAACAGGGTGATAGATTTTGTGGTGTGTTTCTTCATTCTCATGTTCGCTTTACAAAGAAATCGGTCTTCAAACTGATACTTTTATGAAAAAAGTTAAATAATTTTTTTTTCACCTGTTATGCATTAAATTTAGCAAAAAACTGCGGGGTCAAAATACTTACTATACCCCTAAATAAATACCTTATGGGGTCTAGTTTTCTAAATTGGGTCATTTATGGGGAGTTTCTATCGTTCTGGCAGCTCAAAGTCTCTGAAAACCTGGCTTGGTGCAGGAAAACAAAATGTACTTCAAAATGTATAAAATTATTATTCAATTTGTAAGTCCTCTAAATTGCTGAAAATTTATTTTATTTTTTCAAAAGTGCTGCCAAAATAGAGTAAAGAGATAGAAATATATATTTAATTAAAAAAATTGTACAGTATGTATGTACATATGTGACATATTGCAGTTAAAAATAGGGAAAAATTTTAATTTTTACAAAATTTCTTCCATTTTTCTATTTTTTTATTAATTTCCGCAAATTGTATCAGTCTACTTTTACCACTAAAATAAAGTACAACATGTGACGAAAAAACAATGTCAGAATTACTTGGATATTCAAAACTTTCACAGAGTTATTCTCTGATAAAGTCAGACATACCAGATTTGACAAATCTGGCTTGGTCATTAAGGTACAAACAGGCCCGGTCATTAAGGGGTTAATGTGTAAAAACTCAAGGGCGACTATCTACTTCAGATATTTAAAAATGTGATCGCAAATCTTCTGTAGTGGTAAAAATTATTATCATAGGATCAGTGAAACGTTGTGTGTAAATGCTATTGCTGGTCAATAGTCTTGCAAATAAAAAGGGTATTACCATGCAAAACCGTCTAGTTGAGTGCACCTTTTTCAACCTCATTGCCACGAAGTACAGTAAAAATAGTGTAGCACCGTGTTAGCCAGAAACAATATGTAATGTCAAAAACTTTTGTGTCAAAAAAGACAAAAGTATAGTAGATATGATACCTTTATTGGCTAACCATAAAAGTTCTATATGCAGCTTTCAGAGCACACAGGCTCCTTCTTCAGGCAGTTTACAAATGAATGACTTAGAAAAAAAGCACAACATTTAAGATTTTTCACAAAGACAATTAGTACATGAGGTGATACATCATTAAGATAAGCCTGGGCCATAAAACTGAGGTTATAGGGGTGATGTCTTAGGAGATAAGGGATCTGGAGTCAGTCAGATGGGTGATGTGATGTGTGTCCATGTAGTGGCTCATAAATCCAGGTGTTAGATTGAGGCCTTGTGTCAATGAATGGAATTTTATCATCAGCTTGAATTCCCAAATTTTTCTTTCTCTGTTGTTTTTAAAATGACCATTCAGAATTAGGACCTTTAAATCGGCCAAACTGTGATCATGTCCAGAGAAGTGTTTTCCCACGGGTGTATCCACCTCCTGTTTTATTGTATGTCTGTGAAGATTCATCCTGGTTTGTAGTTTTTGTATGCTTTCCCCAATGTAGATTCCTTTATCTATGCACCTTGTACACAGGATCATGTACACTACATTGGAGGATGTACAGGAGAACGTGCCAGTAAATTTTATAGTCCTGCTGCGTGTTTGGTATGTGGATGGTGTTTGATGACAAGATGTTGGTACAGGTGCAACCTCATTGCAAAATTGAATAATCATCATATGTAATGATGTGGCATATGCTGCCTTCACTATCGGAAACTATAGTCAAACAAGCGGTCAAACCACTGAATCATGCACATTACCAAAGCATGGAAAGCCGTACTTAGATTTGCATGTTACTTTCTCTATGTATACCTAACAGGCTTATTTATCTCCCATAAAATTCTAATATACCAGTAGCTATAGAAAGTAATTTGGTGTGACTTCACTAATAGGGGGCACAATGGGGGCATTTTACATACTGTGGTGTGGTAAAATTGTTGATTTTGATTGAATCCTGCATACGGACAATCAGTAATTGTGAGTAAAAATAATACCTAATGAATTTCAGACGAGATGATTGTGCTCAGGCTGCACCATGCTTTTAGGCACTTGCTTATCTTATCTGTATTATTTCTCCCATTGGACTATGCATACAAGTATTTATAAGTTCTATGATTATCTGATGCAAAATAGTTAATATAATGAAAATGCATCTAAAGTAAAATCTATCTACTCTGAATAATGCTCTGAAATATCCAGCTCTTTAAAATGCAGAGGACATCTTTTTTTTATGCTAAAAAGGTCCAAAGTAAATGCAGATATCCTGTTCAATGAGAGAATGCCAAACAGAATGTATATTATTTACTGGAACAAATTAGGATGCAGCTTCGCTCAATTTCTCGGCTAAGTGCTTCTTAAATGTTCAACACTAACTGAATTATGAGATGAAAGTGCTTTTAAATGCGATTTACTGAAAATCAGTGCCATTTTTTGGTTCCAATTTCAGATATGTCCATGGAGACTTTGTCACACGGTTAACCCTATTAAATACCATAGGGTGTGCACACCAAGATGGATTGGATTGTCTAACCATACAATATGTTTATGTCTACTTTTGCTTTTCCCACTTATAGCTTTCATTAGACAATGCTAGTCTGCAGTCAGTGCCGCATCTGCCATGAGGCCAGGTGAGCCGACGGCCTCAGGCGACACCACCTACCCAAAGGGGGGGGTGGCATTTTCAGCCCGGGACGGACTGGACCGGGGGGGAGGGGCCATGCAGACGCACATAGCAGACGTGCCGAACGTCTGTAACACTCCTCCTCCTCTCTGACGCTGCACACAGCACATGCAGCCAGAGAGGAGCAAGTCTGCAGGAGGAGCGACGAGCAGCAGCAGAAGCACGAGGTAAGTTCCTGCCTTGCTGGGAGTGGGACCCGTGACGTGAGTATACTGCAAGGGGGTGTCTGGGCATTTTACCGACAGCAGAGGGCTCTATGGGGCTGGAATAATCCACCCCATAGAGCCCTCACATCACTATAATGCAACGATTAGTGTGGGTGGGGGAGGGTCTGAGCGTCTGACTTACTGTAGAGAGCTCTATAGGGGGGATTCTGCCCCCCCTTTAGAGCAGTCAGTCAGATGCTCAGACCCCCTTAACCTTTCAGTATAGTAACTAGTCAGGGCTCTATGGTGGCTCTAAGAGCCCTCTGCTGTCAGTAAAATGCCCCCCCCCCCTGCAGTATACTCCTGGCTTTGTAGCTTTCCTGTGCTTAATTAGCGTGGGAAAGCTACAATCAGAGCTGTGACTGGTGAGTCTCACAGTCACTCACAGTGCACACTGAATGCGGCAGCCAGTCTGACTGTGAGTCTCTGACCAGTCACCACCCACACGCAGCAGAGAGACAGGAGAGACTAATAGTAAACCCTCAAGAAGAATGAAAGCAATGGTAATTCTAATGGAACCGTTGCTTTCCGTTTAACGTATCGATCCTCTCTTCCTCTGACGGAAGAGAGGTAAACGTATATTAATGCTAGTGTGGAAGAAGCCTTAGGGCCTGTTCACATCAGCGTTGGCTTTCCGTTCTGGGTTTCCGCTGGATGTAACCCCGCAACGGAAAGTCAAACTGAAACCACAGCTTCCGTTTCCGTCACCATTAGCGCAGTCAACTGCGCTATTGATTCCGTCACAAAAACGGAAACCTGCCTGAATGGTGACGAACGGAAACCATTAGCAATGTTTCCGTCACCATTGATTTCAATGGTGAGTGAAACGGAAGCTGTGGTTTCAGTTTGACTTTCCGTTGCAGGGTTCACCCGACGGAAACCTCCCACGGAACCCCGGAACGGAAAGCCAACGCTGATGTGAACAGGCCCTAATCCTTCCCCATAAACCTGCCCCCGCTAATTAAAATAAATATATTATATAATGTATATAGCGCTGTATCCTGTATCCGTCAGGTCAGCGGGACTGACTGATTCAGTGTCAGCGAGTCCTGCAGGATCGAGCTGTTACCGATCACATCTAAGTTCATAACTTAGATGTGATCGGTAATAGGCGACCTAATGGATTCAGGTCTCAGCGCTATATACAGCTGCTCTGTATACAGGATACAAAGCAGCTGTATCTCAAAAAGTGCAAATCATTTTCAATAAAAAGTAATTAAAACTTGCACCAATCGCATTAATAGATATCTTTATATATCATACTGACATGTCCAAAGTTTTCATCGGTGGGGGACCGAGCACTGAGGCCCCCACCGATCACTAAAACGAAGCAGCAGAAGTGCTCGGGTGAGCGCTGTGCCGCTTCATTTATGATCGACTTTCAGCCGAGTGAGCGGTGTACGTACTCCTAGACTTTCTATTGAGCCCGTACACTGCTCCAAGGAAAGCCAAACAGAATTGAAGCGGCACACCGTTCACCCGAGCACTTCTGCTGCTTCGTTTTAGCGACTAGTGGAGGGTCTCAGTGTTCGGACCCCACTGATCAAAACTTCTGATATGTCAAAAGTTTTTAAAAAAGTTGTTACACTTTAAAGAGAATCTTTCACCTGCCCACAGATTTGCATTTGAGTGCAGCATGTAATGGTCAGGGCTGCACAAACTCTGTGGCACTTTAAATTTTTTTTCCTACCCTCTTTCCTTACTTAGATATCGGTGCTGTAATACTTGACGCCCGATATTTAAATAACCCCATAAACTGCCAATGGGGCGGTAATTGGCAATGGGACGTGTAACATCGCTGTGACACAATCCGCTACAGACAATGTCAACAGCATGAGCTGGAGAGAGGAGATAATATGCGCACACACGCTCTCACTCTTCAGTTCTCGGCAGGCAAGTACAAGACTGTGATCTCAGGTGAGAGATCAGTCTTGTCGTCCTTGTCTGCCGAGAGCTAAAGAGTGAGAGCGTGCATGCGCGCACAGCTCCGATGCCATGAAACAGAAGAAGAAGAATTCACACTCTTCTTCTCCTCTTGTGGTCCTTAGTGGTGGCGGAGCTGCGCACACACGCTCTCTCCAGCTCTTGCTGTAACGCTGACCGTAGCTGATTGGACAGTGTCACAGCGATGTTACACACCCCCTTGCCAATTACCTCCCCATTGACAGTTCATGGGTTTATTTAAATATCGGGCGCCAAATATTACAGCACTGATATCTATATAACGAAGGAGGCTAGGAAAAAAATGTAAAGTGCCCCAGAGTTTGTGCGGCCCTCCCCATTACCTGCTGCACTCAGCTGCACATGTATGGGGAGGTGAAAGGTTCTCTTTAAAAGAAAGGTGTTCTAATTATTATTTTTTTATTTGATATGTTTTATTTTATGGGCCTAATTTTTCTAATTATTTTAATATGTTTCCGAAGGTAGCTATTTATTCATATGTTTGTAATTCTGTGGGGGCAGCCAGCTTTATTTTTATTTTTCATACTGCTCATTTTTGTTTTGCAGGTTCCGCTGGACCATTTGGATTACGTCGTAGATTCGTTGGACTACTTCGCTGATTTAAGCTTTATTTCTTTTTTTTTTTTTTATAAAATGGTTAAAGTGGATTGTGTGGAAGAGTTGTCATTTCAATAAAATAAATGTCTTTATGTCTCTGTTTTTTAATACTTCATTACCGCCTTAGTAATGGCTGCTGTCTGATTGAGAGCATCCATTACTAAGAAGGGGCTTAGTGTTAGCCAGTAATAAGGCTATCACTAACCCCTATTATTACCCCGGTACCCACCGCCACCAGGAGTACCGGGAAGAGCTGGGTACGATCCAGCACCCGACTCTGAAGAGAAGGGCGGGTACTGGCATGGCTGCAGGCTGGTACTATCAGGCTCGGAATGGCCAAAAACCATGGCCCTTTCCACCCTGGTAATGCTAGGCTGCTGCTGCTGCTTTATTGTATCTGGCTGGTTATGAAAAATGGAGGGGATCTCACGTAATTTTTTTTCTATTTATTTTTTTCACAACCAGCCAGATACAATAAAGCAGCTGCAGCCTAGCATCCCCAGGGTGGGAAGGGCCACGTTTTTTTATCCCTTCCCAGCCTGGTAAAACCATCCTGTGACTGCCCTGCTGCCTTACCGTCGCTTCAGATGGTCGGGTACTGGATTGTACTCCCCTCGCGGCAGTGAGAACCGGGGTAATAATAGGGGTTAGTGATAGCCTTTTTACTGGCTAACACTAAGCCCCTTCTTAGTAATGGACGCTCTCAATCAGACAGCAGCCATTACTAAGGCCATAATAAAGTATTAAAAAAAACAGACAAGAAAAACTTTTATTGAAATCTAAACTCCCCCATGCAATCCTCTTTCACCATTTTTTTTTTTAAAAGTAGATCATCGGAGTAGTCCAATGAATCTACGACGTAGTCCAAACGCTCCAGCGGAACCTACCAAAAAAAAGAAGTATAAAAATGTTAAAAACTTAAAAATTTGCCACAATAGTCACTCAATATAACTATACTGTAATCACTTATATGGTTTGCAGATATCTTGTGTATAACTGGCAACTACCTCTATAAGGTCACTATATGGTGGTAATATTGGTCTATATATAGTGTGATTTATTCACTAACAGTATGGTGGGTTTTTTCTGACACAATGCTGTAGTAATATGTGAGCATGGTTTGGTAGTTTTATTCAGTAACAGTATGGAGGTATTATTCAGTAACAGTATAAATGTATTATTCAGTCACAGTATGGAGGTATTATTCAGTAACAGTATAAATGTATTATTCAGTGACAGTATGGAGGTATTATTCAGTAACAGTATAAAGGTATTATTCAGTAACGGTATGGAGGTATTATTCAGTAACAGTATGGAGGTATTATTCAGTAACAGTATGGAGGTATTATTCAGTAACAGTATGGAGGTATTATTCAGTAACAGTATGGGGGTATTATTCAGTAACAGTATGGGGGTATTATTCAGTAACAGTATGGGGGTATTATTCAGTAACAGTATGGAGGTATTATTCAGTAACAGTATGGGGGTATTATTCAGTAACAGTATGGAGGTATTATTCAGTAACATTATGGAAGTATTATTCAGTAACAGTATGGAGGTATTATTCAGTAACATTATGGAAGTATTATTCAGTAACGGTATGGAGGTATTATTCAGTAACGGTATGGAGGTATTATTCAGTAACAGTATGGGGGTATTACTCAGTAACAGTATGGGGTATTATTCAGTAACAGTATGGAGGTATTATTCAGTCACTATGTGGTTATGGTGTGGCGGTATTATTCAGTCACTGTGGTTATGGTGTGGCGGTATTATTCAGTAACAGTATGGGGTATTATTCAGTAACAGTATGGGGGTATTATTCAGTCACTATGTGGTTATGGTGTGGCGGTATTATTCAGTAACAATATGGGGTATTATTCAGTAACAGTATGGGGGTATTATTCAGTAACAGTATGGGGGTATTATTCAGTAACAGTATGGAGGTATTATTCAGTAACAGTATGGGGGTATTATTCAGTAACAGTATGGAGGTATTATTCAGTAACAGTATGGGGGTATTATTCAGTAACAGTATGGAGGTATTATTCAGTAACAGTATGGAGGTATTATTCAGTAACAGTATGGGGGTATTATTCAGTAACAGTATGGGGGTATTATTCAGTCACTATGTGGTTATGGTGTGGCGGTATTATTCAGTCACTGTGGTTATCGTGTGGCGGTATTATTCAGTAAAAGTATGGGGTATTATTCAGTAACAGTATGGGGGTATTATTCAGTCACTATGTGGTTATGGTGTGGCGGTATTATTCAGTAACAATATGGGGTATTATTCAGTAACAGTATGGGGGTATTATTCAGTAACAGTATGGGGGTATTATTCAGTAACAGTATGGGGGTATTATTGGTAATGTTGGTCTTACAATCTATGTAAATGACTGGTGGGGGCTGTGGGGAAGCAGCTGGTGGGGGCTGTGGGGCAGCAGATGATCAGGGTAAGAGACAGTCTGCAGAGTGGCATGTGATGTACTTTGACATGTAGGTGATACTTACGTGTGGGATGTGGGCACATAACTTGTGTACAGCCCAGGGCCTAAGATCATATTAATCCACCACTGGCATCGAGCCAGCACAGGCAGTCCACAACAATACAGCAGGTAGAGCAAAGAAACCGGCCCAGGATGTGCCGCTTGAAAACAGCGCTACGCGCGATCCGTCCTGGACTGGCCTGAATGTAATTGCAGAGAGTGACGGCGAAAATGAGACTGGCTGCCGAGGAAAGATATGGGGCCGTGCAGTGCAGACTGTACTATTTGCACTGCACTGATTGGCAGTAAGAATAATTCTTTAAATATTTTCCATACTTCAAAGGCTATGTTCACACGGAGTATTTTGCAGGAGGAATATCTGCCTCAAAATTCCGTTTTGAAGTTTGAGGCAGATTTTCCTCTCCCTGCACGCCGATTTTTGCAGTGTTTTTCCGCAGCGTTTTTCGCCCACGGCCATTGAGCGCCGCGGGCATAAAACACCGTGAAATACGCTTTCTCTGCCTCCCATTGAAGTCAATGGGAGGTCAGAGGCGGAAGCTCCCGAAGATAGGGCATGTCGCTTCTTTTTCCCGCGAGGCAGTTTTACTGCTCGCGGGAAAAAGACGAAATCAATGGGAGGCATTTTCGGGCCGTTTCTGACGAGTTTTGCGACGCGGTCGCAGCGTCGAAAAACTCGGCAAAATACTCCGTGTGAACATAGCCTAAGGCTATGTTCACACTGAGTTTTTTGCAGGAGGAAAATTCTGCCTCAAAATTCTGTTTTGGATTTTGAGGCAGATTTTGTCCTTCCTGCACGTCGTTTGCCGCGATTTTCACCGTATTTTTCGCTCACGGCCATTGAGTGCTACGGGCAAAAAACTCTGCGAAATACCCTTTCTCTGCCTCCCATTGATGTCAATAGGAGGTCAGAGGCGTAAACGTGCGAAGATAGGGCATGTCCCTTCTTTCTCGGGAGGCATTTTCGGCCGATTTTTGACGAGTTTTGCAGAGCGGTTTCCGTGCCCAAAAACTCGTCAAAATACTCTGTGTGAACAGGGCCTAACAAATAAACATCAAATGTTTTCCTATTTAAAAAATGTATATATTGCGTGTTTGATGTGTAAAGCTAGGAATGAGAAAACTCTGATAGATTTGGGGGGGGGCGCCTTTTTATAGTTCGCCTCAGGCGGCAGACGGGCTAGGTTCACCCCTGTCTGCAGTCACTTACAACACAAAGAAGAGGTGAAAGCCTACGATAACTATGGTGGCCTAATTGAGAAAGGTGCCATATGTTTGAGAACAAGTGGAAATCAAGGTGAAGTGATGAAAAACATGCGTTTACAGTGGAAAACTGTCAGAATGAGATTAAAATAGTAATGGGAAAGATTGCCATTGATCTTTTCTCAGTGTATGGAAGAGCGACAGGATCATAGTATATTTATTTCATACTATTTTACGCAATACTGGTAAAAAGTCTAATACAATATTTCAAGATGGTTAAAGTGTAAATAAACATTCAAAAAACTTCTGACATATCATAGTGAGCTTCGAGCGGTGGGGATCCGATCACTGAGACTACCACTGAGCACTAAAATGAAGCGACAGAAGTGCTCGGGTGAGTGCAGATCCGCTTTGTTTCGTTTTTGATCGTTTTTTTCCGGAAAGCTGATGTAAGTGTATGGGCCCATAGACTTTCTATTGAGTCCATACACCGTTACATCGGCTTTCCGAGAGAGGCCGATCAGAAATCAAGCCGCTTAGTGCTAACCTGAGCGCTTTTGCTCCTTCGTTTTAGCGATCGGTGTGGGTCTCAGTGCTCGGACCCCCACTGATCAATACTTCTGACATGTCACTATGACATGTAAGAATTTTGTTGAAAGTTTAGTTACCCTTTAAGAAGAAGCTTGTAATGATTAATAACGTTTTGTAATACAGCTCATATGTGGCATTAAAAGGTAAGGTATCTATGTTCTACTGAAAAACAAAAATAAATGTCATCAGTAGTGAGAAAGGTAAGTACCATGTGGACATAATGGGAATATTATATGGATTAATAAGTTAGTGACCTACTGCACTAGAAAGGCCTACCCTTTATGACAAAACCGAAATGAGCTCTAGGAGAGTGGATTCACAGATACTGCAAACCACATACCATTTTGTTAGCTTTGTCGCATCCAACCTCATTACACAAATTGATATGGTCGAGGCTGATAATTAGAGCTTTAGAAGAGCACATATATGATTGGGTGACGTTGATGCATCTGACCATAGACATGCCAATGAAGAAGGAGAGACTGGTGTATTGTATTTACTTGATGTCTGACAAAACGTTTGTTGTAGTAGATGCTTCAGAATACATACAAGATTAGAACCAATACTGCAGAAGTGTGTGATTAATGTTCACTATCTCTGTGATTCTCTGTTAATAATGGAGCCATTTCACATTAGAAATCAGTGGTGGTCCAATATCCAGTTCAGGGCTCTATGAGGGACACTATCTAAAGGGGGTTCTATGAAGGGTACTATCTACAGTGGGCTCTATGTTGGGCACTATCTACAGTGGGCACTGTCTATATGGGGGTTCAATGAGGGCACTATCTACAGGGGGCACTGTGTGTGTGTTTGTGTGGTGCTTTACTTTACAGTGAGTGACACCATTGTATGGTACTATTATATTCAGGGACTCAGTGTATGGTGTTATAATATATAGGGGCATAGTGTTTGGCACCATAAGAATTTTATCTTGTTTTATAGGTGTGGAAATGTTTGAAAAGTGAGAAGCTGAAGACATTTGAGTGGCAGAAATGGGCCATAGCCGGGAGAAGTCATCATAAAGGTCTGGACCGGATGAAGAAGAAGAAAAGAGAAAAGGAATGACTAGAATCAGAGAAGACGTCACCTGTGTTACTAAATGTAAATGTATATTCTGCTTCTAACTATTCAGTATTGTAGTCACTGTATGATCTGCAGAGAGATAATGTGTGGTATCTTTTTTTTGTGAAACAGCAACTCTCACCATATCCTCACCATTGTTCGGGCCATGCTTGGAGCTGTACTTTGACGCTGTACAAACCTATATGGCAGGGTTTAAGCTGAATTTGCAAATCATCTCTGTACTGAAATGTATTTGTGCTGGTACAGTATATATATGTACTGAGCTTTATTGTGGTGCTGTATATATGTACTAAGCTTAGTTCTGGTGCTGTATTTATGTATTGAGCTTGGTTCTGAACTGTATTTATATACTGAGCTTTGTTCTGCTGCTGTATTTATGTACTGCGTCTGGTTCTGGTGCTGTCAATATGTACTGAGTGTCACGATTCTGGGGTATGTGGACCGCCATAGCAGAGTGGTAGCTGGCCAAACAACAGTCAATGCAAAAGTCTTAGCGCAAGAGTACCTGTATGAGAGTCCAGACAGACACGAGATGTAGCAGACGCTTTGGCACAGAGGATTTATGGCACAGATGATTTGTGGCACAGATGAGGCTAGGCGTGGCAGATGACACTGGACGTGGCAGATGACAGTGGAAGAGGCAGATGACACTGGGCGTGGCAGATGACACTGGACGTGGCAGATGGAAGAGACATGACTCCAACACTAGACTTCAGTACAGGAACAAACACAATTACAGGATAAAGAATAGAGGAAGCAGGATACGGGAACACTGGGAATAGGATACAACTAAGGGACCATTTGCTTAACTAACATGGGAACATTGCTCAGGCAAGGAGTGGAAGGGCAGAGCCCTTTATATAGTCTGGATGTAAGGGGATAGGTTTGGGAAGAGTTTGTTGGTGCGCATGCTGGCCCTTTAAGGCCGGGGACGAGCACGCGCACCCTAGAGGCAGGAATAGTAGAGTACAGCCGCGTGTGCTGGCGTCTCCTGAGAGGGTGACGCCGACAAGCCTTCTGTGTCGGGCATAACACTGAGCTTAGTTCTGCTGCTGTATTTATGTACTGAGCACGGTTCTGGAACTGTTTTTATATACTGAGCTTGCTTCTGGTTCTGTATTTATGTACTGAGCTTGGTTATGGTGCTGTTCATATGTACTGAACTTTGTTCTGGTGCTGTATTTATTTACTGACCTTTATTCTGGTGCTTTATTTATGTACTGAGCTTGATTCTGGAACTGTATTTATATACTGAGCTTGATTCTGGTGCAGTATTTATGTACTGAGCTTGATTCTGGTGCTGCATATATGTACTGAGCTTTGTTCTGATGGTGTATATATGTACTAAGCTAAGTTCTGGTGCTGTATATATGTACTGAGCTTGGTTCTGGTGCTGTGTATATGTATTGAGCTTGGTTCTGCTACTGTATTTATTTACTGAGCTTGGTTCTGGTGCTGTATATATGTAAAGAGCTTGGTTTTGGTGCTGTATTTATGTACTGTGCTTGATTTCCTTACCATATTTATTACTGTGCTTTTTCCAGTGCACACAGTGAATATTCATGCCTATGTGCACAAATAGATTTATAATTAATAAGTGTAACAAAGTTAATACAGACAGATAGGTTTGTCATTTATCTGAATGTATATATATTACAGATTTTATGCAGCATGTGTTTAGGATTTTTATAAATCCTATATACTTGTATACTTGATTTCCATATGCGAACATAAAAATTATATATTTTTTTCTTTGCTATCTGTCCTCTATCACCCTGTAGGGTGTGTGGGGGTGCCATTTCACTGTTCTCCTCAGGCAGCTGAAGAGCTAGGTACTTCCCTGGATGCAGGGATTAGCTTTACAATGCAACAGTCAGTGACCCGCTGCGGTAATGCTGTCTTTGTCCTGTTCCGTCATCTCCTCCTCTTTGCCTTTTGGATTGGAGGCAGAGGCAAAACCAACGGCAGGAGAGGAGACAGTTAGGATAGGACTCCCGCCTCCTTCCCAGGCCAGCCCCGTCTACATTGCAGCCTCAGCCCGGGAAAATATACATCACTGGTAGGTTGTCCCTAGCTTCGGCATGTTCCTGTTAGCAGCACTACTCTTGCCTATGAGCTATGCATGTGATTTAATTTTATCTTTTATACACAGGTGCTTACTCTGCTCTTATTAATGCTGTAACCAATATTTGATTTTGGAGTGTCGGGGGCTTTTTTGATATTTGCTTTGTTGGCTAAATTCCCCATAAACTGCCCTGTCAAGGGTTAATACAGAGATCTCTCTCAGGATCTATTTATTTTCAACACTGTAACTATAACAATCGCTAATCGACAATTCAGCTTGTTGATCGGGGCTCGTTTGCTCTATTCACAAGGATCAACGATCGTTAAGTATGGGGTCGGACGATCGTTACTGCGATCATTCATTCCCGTGCATTTGCATCATGTTGGCGGTACATCTCCCTTTGTACACAGGGTGATATGCTGCCGACTAGTGACCATCTTTTAGGCTGCATAAAAGGTCAGATTAGCAGATGAATGAGCGTTTGCTTCATAAAAACGCTTATTCTCCTGATCATTAGCCCATGTTAAACAGTCTTTATATGTACTAGATTACTAGAGATGGGTCTTTGCTCCAGCAATTTTTCTGATTTCAGATTTGAAGGAATTTTTTTACTAAGATGAGGAAAATTGTTTTTTGACTCAATAGTTTTCGCCTTCTCTGGATAAACATTGCAGAATAATAGGCTGAACTGGATGGACCTATGTCTTCTTTCAGCCTTACAAACTATAATACTATGTTACCTTTTCTAAGAGGGAATAGAAGATTTTTTTTCACTTCATTAGGATATTTTGCAATATCCTATTCTGGGAGATTAGCAAAGCCTTTCCCAAAGCTTTTCTTTAATAAAGCCTTTCCTCTCCAAGGACAGAATCTGATCCAGTCTTTGGCACTAAGTATATGGCACATTTACAGCAATGCTTCTTGGGGAGAATACCTGTGATAACACGCAAATAACACATGCAGATCTATTAAACACAGATCCATAACACAGGGGTATCGAGGCCTTAGGGCAGTTGTTCCCAACCAGGGTGCCGTGAGAACCCTCCAGAGGTGCTGCGACACTCCTTTGAACCACTGCCATGGCTTTCTCTCCTCCTCCTCACAGCGTGAAGTGCATGTGAGGAGATTTTTTGCAGCCCCCTTGTAGATAGCACCCCCACCTCCACAAATGGCACCCCCCCCACCACCTTCCTGTAGATAGCGCCACTGTTGCTCCCTGAAGTAGCGGAATCCCTCTGTGGCTGGGGATTCCGCTCCTGGACGTAGAGCTTGATGTCTCTATCCATATATGGACAGTGACAATTCAGGGGCAACTCCTGAAGTGGAATTCCTGTCCACAGCGTTGCCCGTCACTATCCATAAATGGACAGAGATGTCGGGGCTTCTCCTGGAATGGAATCCCCGGTCACAGCATCGGCAATGCTGTGGATGGGGATTCCGCTTTAGTAGTTGCCCCTGATGTCACTTTCCAAATATGGACAGAGACATCAAGCGCTCCAGGATCAGAATCCCCAGCCACAGGGGGATTTCACTCCTTCAAGGAACTACAGTGGCGCTATCTGGAGGGCGGGCATCTACGGAGGTGGGAAGTGCTATCTACAAGGGAGCTGTGTGGCACTACATACAAGAGGCTGTGTGGCACTACATACAAGGGGACTGTGTGGCACTACCTACAAGGGGACTGTGTGGTACTACCTACAGGGGGCTGTGTGGCACTACCTACAGGGGGCTGTGTGGCACTAAAGAGTGTAGTGCTTGTTATTAGCCGTTTTCTGTCAATGTCTAAACTATTTTGGGTAGGGGTGCCCTGAGGAAATGTTTTTTTTCCAGGGATGCCTCGAGTCTGAAAAGTTTGAGAATCTCTGCCTAAGGCCTTATTCACACGAACGTGTAATACGTCTGTGTGAGGGCCGGTAAAACAACGGCCGTCACACAGACCTATGTAATTCAAGGGGGCCGTTCACACTGCCATTGTTTCATCGGACCGTGTGAAGGGTCCGTGAGAGAATAGGACATGTCACATGTCTAGTCTATGGGGGATGCGTGATAATGCGACTAGCAGCTTACAGCACGGATGCACCTCGGACGTGATAAACTGCAGTTTTTCATGTCCGAGATGCGCAACACTCGTGTGAATCTAGCCTTAGGGTGTATTCACAGGTGCCAGTTTGTAGGTTGAAGATAACTGGACGTAAAACTCTTAGGAAAGGTGCATGTAAAAATAACATTTTGTACATGTGATTTTTGTGAAATGATGCGGCATTGTAATGTGTTTTTAATGAAAGTCTTGATCACAGTTTCAATTTGCTGTTTCTAGTTAAAAACCACATGGTCAATAAAAACACAATGCACTCCAACATTGTTTTACACTACCAATTATTTTCTACACATACACTGGCACATGTACGACACATACCCTAAAGACTCATGTACACTACTGTATTATGGATCTGTGTTGCACAGACTTATATTACGGCAGTCATAGCCTGCTCATGTACCTCAATGTGCCTCCAATTTTATATGATGTACCGTTGTAATACGGAAATGTAGGTACAGACTCCATGTGCTGCTGTACATGTTACGTGTACATAATTCTGCGATGTGCATGAGGCCTTAGTTGTGCTTGAATGACGGTAATAAAAGTCCTGTAGCTGCTGTGTCAGTTATTAGCTGAAGGAAAACATCTAGATTGCGGATATATATTTTTCTCGGAGCCACAGAGTTCTTGAATTATCTGACTAATAAAGACAAATCTTTCACCAAGTTAAAAGACTTTGCCTGGTGTGTTTTCAATTCTATCAGAATAGAGTGTAATTTAATCTTGGTGTAGAAGATGTGAGTGAGAATGTTAAGTAAGTGTCGTTCAGGTTTGCTGGGCTTCTATATTTTGCGCTGGGGCATTTGTAATATGACAAGATGTCTTTTTTGTGATGAATTTCAGAGAGTGTCTCAGACCCTCCAACATGAAAATAAGTATGTATTAGTTTCTTCTGTCAGCAAGAGATACATGATCTTGCAAACAAGTTAACAGCTTCTAGGAAAGTACTAGGCTTTATACCATTTGTTATGTGCAGTGATCATGTTCCCTATCAGCCACTGTCTGAATTTATTATGTTTGACGATGTAAACATAATGTGGAAATAAATAACGGTTCCTGAAAGAGAAGACATTATTGTTTTCTATTCTTAAATAACATCCTCTTGGTAGTTATTGAGAAGTAGAAAAATGATATTGACATTTAGCTAATTATCATCCAAGATTATAACTCAGCCATCTTTACAAATATTTATCTATATAAAGGATGTTTAGTCTCACACATGGCAATTCAGGGCTTTTGAAGCTGCTTTTTATTCTTATTTATTGATGGCTATGGCCAGATGAGCAGTGTAAACTAATATGAATTTGTTAAAATCCTATATTGGGGTATTTTTGCTGCAATTTTGCTGTAACTTTATACCAAACATTTTTCTTTCTCTTTTAGGGTATGGCAGAAATGGCACAAATGGCAGAAATGTCTGCAAATGGAAAACCCATTCCATACATGTGAATGGGGTGTTTTTGCAGAATGTGCAAGGATTTCTGCAAGCCCTATTCAGATGAATAGGACAGTGGTAGAAATGTTTTTAACAGATTTGCCATGTGTGAATATACTCAATTGACTTAAAATAAGAATAATGTAATACATTTAAAATTGAGTTCATGTGTCTATTGTGCCATTTGTGTGACACATTTGTTTTTAATTCCAATGCCCTTTATTTGTAACATACAGTTCGGCCACATTCACACGACAGTGAAAAACGCCTGCTTTTGCAATGGACGTCACACGGCCGTTTTCAGAACAAGAGCGTTCTATGGGTGTATTCACACAGCCGTTTTTTTCATGGCCCATGAACACTGGCTGTCAAAAAATAGAACATGTCCTATTGTTGGCCGTTTTGAAGGCCCCATGGCTCCCATAGAAGTCAATGGACCAGTTTTTACCGGCCGTTTTTTAAGGAAGCAATCCTTGTAACGAGCGTTAAAACTGATCCTGATCCCCGGGCTCAGCACTACTTTGAGCGCTGAGCCCGGGGAAGCCCTTCACAGCACTGTCCATATATGGACAGTGATGTCGGGCTTTTAACAATGAAGTCCCCGACCAGAACATCCCAAGATCTCTGGCCGGGGACTCTAGTCTTGTAGATAGCACCCCCCCCTGACTGAAGATAGCCCCCCATCCCCCGGTGATAGCGCCACTGTAACTCACTATAGGAGCAGAATCCCTGGTGGCCAGACCCTGCTCTGGCAGGGGATTCCACTCATGGAGAAGCCACTGGCGTCACTATCCATATAAGGACAATGACGTCAAGGGGTTGCTCCTGGAGCAGAATCCACGGCCCACTCTGCCAGGGGATTCCGCTCCTGGAGAAGAAACCCGGCGTCACTATACATATATGGACAGTGACGTCAAGGGGTTACTGCTGGAGCAGAATCCCCCGGCCCGCTCTGGCAGGGGATTCCGCTCTCCTGACGTCACTGTCCATATATGGACAGAGACATCAGGGGCTCCGTCTATGAGCGGAATCCCTTGTCTAGGGAAAGCCCTTGACGTCACTGTCCATATATGGATAGTGACATCAGGGGCTACCATCTACGTGGGGGTGGTGTCATTTAGGATGGGGGGTGCTATCTACTTGGGGGTTGTATCATTTACTGGGGGGTGCTTTGTACAATTGAAGTTGCTATCTACAGGGCAGTGCTATCTATGGGAAGGGGGGCTGTGCTATATACAGTGGGGGTTGGTGCTATCTGTGGGGGGCTATCTATAGGGGGGTTGGTGCTATCTACAGCAGGGAGTTGGTTCTATCCACA
The DNA here is from genome assembly GCF_050947455.1 of Rhinoderma darwinii. Classification (NCBI taxonomy): domain Eukaryota; kingdom Metazoa; phylum Chordata; class Amphibia; order Anura; family Rhinodermatidae; genus Rhinoderma; species Rhinoderma darwinii. Next base: position 336,154,387 of record NC_134688.1, on the reverse strand, counting down.
GGGGGGTGCTATCTACAAGGGGGGTGCTATCTACAAGTGGGGTTGTGCTATCTACAGGGGGTGTGGTGCTATCTACATGGGCACTGCACCACTATATGAGGGTGTGACACTATCTATCGGGGACACTGGTGCTATCTACATGGTCACTGTGGCACAATGAGGGCACTAGCACGTTATATGTGGGCACTATGTCAGCTATCTATAGGGGGGTACTATGTAAAGGCGGTCAGAGGGAGACAGGAGTCCCCGGCCAGAGATCTTGTGATGCTCTGGCCGGAGACTCCACAGTTGAAAGCCCAACATCACTGCCATATATGGATAGTAATGTCAAGAGCTTCCCAGGGCTCAGCGCTCAATGTAGTGCTCTATGCTGGGAATCCTCTGTCAGGATCAGTTTTTACCGGCTGTTACAAAGATTTATTTATAAAAAAAATGACCGGTAAAAACTGATCTATTGACTTCTATGGGAGCCGCGGGGCCATGAAAACGGCCAAAAATAGGACATTTTTTGACAGCCAATTTTCACGTGCTGTTTTTTGACAGCCAATTTTCACGCGCTGTTAAAAAAACGGCCATGTGAATACACCCATAGAATTCTATTGTTCTAAAAACGGTCATGTGAATCGTTTAGACAGTGACACAATCTTCATGATTTGGGCTCTGCATGAACCACATTGTATTTGAAATTAAACAACAAAGATGCATATTGAAGTGTAGATGTTCAGGTTTAATTCAAGGGGTTGAAAAAAATATCCCGTGAAACATTTGGGAATTGCAAACCATTTTTCTACACAGCCTCCTTAGTTCAGTGGCTCAAAAGTAATTGGACAAATTAACATTACCATAAATAAAATGTTTTTTTTTAATACTTTTTAGAGGATCCTTTGCAAGCAATGACTGCCTGAAGTCTGGAACCAAAGGACATCACCAAACGCTGGGTTTCCTCCTTTGTGATGCTTTGCCAGGCCTTTACTGCAGCTGTCTTCAGTTGTTGTTTGTTTATGGGTCTTTCTGCATTAAGTTTTGTCTTAAGGCCTCATGCACACAAACATAGTTTTTTCCTCACGTAAATACTGGCGTATATACGGGTACTTTGTCACACGTATTCGACCTGTATTCCACCAGTATTTACGGACCCGTGCCCGTAAATACAGGCCAGTTGTCACCAGTATTCCACCCGTATTTACGGACCCATTTTCTCTGCAAAATTGCATTGAACTAATCGGCAGCCCCTTCTCTCTATCAGTGGTGGATAGAGACAAGGGGCAGCCATTTAGGGCAGAGTTTCTGCAGCGGAACGCAGCGATTCTAAGTAAAATAAGTTTATACGTACCCCGGCCATTGTCTTGGTGACGCGTCCCTCTTTTGACATCCACGCGGCAGTCCATGTGACCGCTGCAGCCTGTGATTGGCCTGTGATTGGCTGCAGCGGTCACATGTGATGAAACGTCATCCCAGGACTGGAGGAAGAAGTAGGTAAGTTAACTTTTAATACTATTAACTCCAGCGGTAGCCACTGTCCCGGGTGCTGAGTTACTGCCGATCAGTTAACTCTTTCAGCACCCTGGACAGTGACTATCCCCTGACATCGCCTAGCAACGCTCCCGTAGTTACGGGTGCACACACGTAGCCACCCGTAATTACGGGAGCGCCATAGACTTCTATTGGTCTGCACGTGCCGTAATTACGGCCTGAAATAGGACATGTTCCATATTTTTCAACGTCCCGGGCACCTTCCTATAAGCAAACGGGAAGGTACCCGTGGCCAATAGAAGTCTAATTACGGACGTTTTTACGTTCGTGTGCATGAGGCCTAAGCATGTGAAATGCATTCTCAGTCAGGTTGAGATCTGTGGTTGAGATTAGTGATTGACGGCCATTGCAGAATATTCCACTTCTTTGCCTTAAACTCCTGGGTTGCTTTCACAGTATGTTTTGGGTCATTGTCCATCTGTACTGTGAAGCGACGTCCAATCAACCTTGCTGCATTTGGTTGAATCTGAGCAGAAAGTATATCCCTGAACACTTCAGAATTCATCCGGCTGCTTCTGTCTTCAGTCACATCATCATTAAACACTAGTGACCCAGTGCCTTTGGCAGCCATGCATGCCCATGCCATCACACTGCCTCCACCATGTGGTGTGCTTTGGATCATAAGCCATTCCAAGCCTTCTCCATACTTTCCTCCTCCCATCATTCTGGTACAGGTTGATCTTAGTTTCTGTCCAAAGAATGCTGTCCCAGAACTGGGCTGGCTTCTTTACATGTTGTTTGGCAAAGTCTAATCTGGCCTTTCTATTTTTGAGGCTGATTAATGGTTTGCACATTGTGGTTAACCCTCTGTATTTGCACTCATGAAGTCTTCTCTTCATGGTAGACTTAGGTACTGATACACCTACTTCCAGGAGAGTGTTCTTCACTTCTGTAGATGTTGTGAAGGGGGGTTTCTTCCCCATGTAAAGGATTCTGCAATCATCCACCACTGTTGTCTTTCATGGACGTCCAGGCTTTTTGGCGCTCATGGGATCACCAGTGCGCTCTTTTTTTTCAAGAATGTACTAAACTGTTGATTTGGCCACTCCTAACATTTATGGATTTCTTCATTTTTTTCAGCCTAACAATAGTTTGTTTCACTTGCATTGAGAGCTCCTTTGACCACATGTTGTGGGTTCACAGCAACAGCTTCCAAATGCAAATGCCACACCTGGAATAAACTCCAGACCTTTTACCTGCTTAAGTGTTGATGGATTAACGAGGGAATAGCCCATTAAATAGCTTTTGAGATAATTGTCCAATTACCTTTGGTCCCTTGAAAAAGAGGCAACTACATATTAATGAGCTGTAATTCCCAAACCCTTCCTCAAATTAAAGCCAATGATATACCCTCAAATTAAAGCCAAGAGTCTGCACTTTAAGCCCATATTGATTACATAACTGTATACTTAATATGTTTTTCACTGTCCAAATAATTCTGGACCTAACTGTATTTACAACCAAAAGCTAGGCCATACCCCACCCAGAGAATATATTCAGTTTACTGCCCTAGACCTTTACCTAAATAGACTAGGCAAGGCAGAGTGGCTTGTTGGTGCCACCCCTGTCATCCAGCGCCCTACTCTTTATGTATTTTCCAATTTGCGTACTAGGGGAAAGCATCTATGATGGGTATAGGGTCAAGTTATTTAGTTAAATAAATTATGTACACATGTCTACATAGAGCAATTTCTTAAAGAAGTATTCCAGTGTATTTTTTTTTCCGCCCCTCCGTTTTAAGATGTAGTGAGATGTAGTGTAAGGTTGTGTATCAACTTTCTGTACTTCACGGGAAGCCATTCTATTCCAGGCCACCGCTGTGTCATGTCATCTTCACTCTGACTGCCTGAATGCTACAGCGTCTGCTGTAGAAACCAGAGGTCAGTTTCTCAATGCAAATCTATGCGACTTGCTTCAAGGCTCTCATAGACTTGAATTGAGAGGCTGAATTCCGATCCCTACAGCAGACGCTGTAGGAATCAGGGAGTCAGAATGTAAATGCTGCGCCCCTGCTATGGCCCCCAATGGAGCTGCTATAGGTAAAATACAGCACCAGAAAAAATATTGTTACATTTTATATTAGTGGTTACCTGGCGTCTTCATTCATTTTCAGACCTCTAGATACGAAGTTTGCAACATGACCTAGTTTCAGACTTTTCTCATGTTGACGTATCCCTCAAAGTAATACATGTTGGATGTGATGTCTGTGTGT